>NW_016812402.1:1013011-1027380 GCF_001698545.2 Rhinopithecus bieti | reverse complement strand
TCTCAGCCTCCCGAGTAGCTGGGACTACAGGCGCCCGCCACCTCGCCCGGCTAATTTTTTTAATTTTTTTAGTAGAGACGGGGTTTCACCGGGTTAGCCAGAATGGTCTCGATCTCCTGACCTCATGATCCGCCCGTCTCGGCCTCCCAAAGTGCTGGGATTATAGACTTGAGCCACCGCGCCCGGCCAAGATAGAAAAAATTAAAATAAAAAGTCATAAAGCTTTGCATGAAACCATTATAATGTGACATGTACTGAAGGCTATTATGAGTTCCATTCTCTGCCCCAATATCAATAGCTTAAAAAAAGGAAAAAAGAAAAAAAATTTTTTTTTGAGACGGTGTTTTGCACTGTCGCCCATGCTGGAGTGCAATGGGCGATCTCAGTTCACTGCAATCTCTGACTCCTGGGTTCAAGCAATTTTCCTGCTTCAGCCTCCCCAGTAGCTGGAATTACAGGCACCTGCCACCACACCCAGCTAATTTTTGTATTTTTAATAGAGATGGGATTTTGCCATGTTGGTCAGGCTGGTCTTGAACTCCTGACCTCAGGTGATCCACCAACTTCAGCCTCCCAAAGTGCTGGGATTACAAGTGTGAGCCTCTACACCCAGCAAAAAAAAAAAAAAAAAAAAAAATTAAGTGCATATGTATACCTTAATCCTGTGGGCTCTCTGGGATGTACTACACAATGACAAATACCTTCTGGTGCAAAGTTAGAGACTAGAACACAGGACTGGATCTAATCTAACAGTATTTATCTCATGTTGGTATGATTTATTATTTACAACAGACCAATATTTTAGAGAATTAATTTCCCCATATTCAAGGTTTATAGGCTGCTTTAATTCAGTTACAGTTCTTTGTAGCATAACAGAGGCAAAGATGGATTTGCTAATCCAACATAATTGAACAGTACTGCTTAGTAGAGTTCAATAAAGGCTGTCTACTGTGAGATATACAACACTATTCATCCCCATATGGATAAGATTATCTAATAAAATATAATTGATAGGTGCCTCCTTTTATTCTGTTTGGTCATATCCTGACAATATTTTTATTCTTTCCTGGTCTATTGTATCCAATAACTGGCTGCTGAAGGTCTGAATGATGAAATTAGTGATTGGTGTCATCTTAAAGAAACTCATCACTGACTTCTCCCTATCAGTCCTTCTTACTCACTTCTAGTAGGGAAAACCCAGGCAGAAAAAAATGGCAGAGATTGGTTGTACGACTGACTTACAAAGTCAGATTTTCTTTAATGTTTTTGTGTTCAATGAAGACAGTCTCTTCTAAAAATAATTGCCACTAAAACTTAAAGAAAAGAATATTGGCTCAGCCAAAAGAAAAAAAAAAGTAATGAAAGTTCCATTCTATCACTCAGCAGTCAGAAGACAACTGCAAGAACTTTGCTCATTTCTTGAAGTCAATTTTTTAAAACAACTTATTCAAAGTGCTATTTATGCAAACAAAAATGAACATGATGGTATTGAGAATGGAAACCAAATCAGGAGTTAAGTCGTTGGTACCGGGGAAGAAGACTTCTAATATTTAGGAGCGAACAGTTTTAAAAATGCAAGTGTGTGGGTTCTGCCCCTACCAGGGTCTCCAAAGGTCTGTCCCATTTACAAATCTCACATGTTCTCTAATAAAAATGGGTTTGTTTCAGTCATGGTGGCTTGCAAGGAAGATTTAGTTATCAGATTAGATGCTGTACTGACACCTTACGGATCCCTGCAGCTTTGACTTTCAGGGCATCTGGGGAAATGTTTTTAATGTGTAAAGGGAAATGAAGATGTTCTCTTCCGTGAAAGGCATACGCACTGAATTTTCAAATCACCGCTTTCTCGTGGTTCCAGGTGGAATTAAATAAAAAGGAGCTTTCACCATCATTCTGGATCATTTTATTGCTAGCTTGACTCTGTTGGACACATATTACTAAGACTTTAATATCTGCAAAAACCCAAAAACATAATGTCAGAATGAGTCACTATTTGTTTGTGACAGAGGCTGCTGCTGAAAGCCCCAATTGGAAGTGGTATTTTCAAAGCGGGTTTGTGGTTGAACAATGTTCAGAGTGTCTTTCTAAAATTGTTTGCTCCCCTACCCTTTTTTATTTTATTTTGTGGAAGTGATCTGAGAGACTGTCTATAGCACCTTGAGATGGAGCTTAAGTACTCCAATCACTCCAAGTGAGTGACCCATGCTTTTGAATAAAAAACATGAATACAACTATATGCCTGATGAAAAGACCATGCCATTTGCTAACTGGTTTATTCATACTGAATACATATGAGGTGGAAGACAAGATTTATGTTAGTGACAAAACCACAGAGAGACAAGAGAAGTACTGTTTCTGGATGCCTTTCAAGAAGAGGTTGCTCTGAAACGCAAAGTCTGTTTGCACAACCGTTACCAAAGACAGAAGCTCTGAGGGCATTTTTCAAACCCGGAGGGAGAGCAAAGGTCCCAGGCACTGTTAACCTGAAGCCCAGTGGAACTTATGAGCCTAGCTTGCAAGGTCCTTTCATCTATGCCAAACCATTTGCAGGGCTCAGCTTTTAATCTGGCACCTCTCTAAATGTATTTAATTAATTGTCAAGGTTGAAAGTATTCAATTTGTCAGTTTTTATGAGCAGTCAACCAAGGAACAGCTGTTGGTTTCCTTATATGTGCCAGGCAACAACTCAGCAATGGTGGTCTCCATCATTTTGCTAATAGAACACCTTTATTTCTAAAATAATAAATAAGTATTCTAAAACATAGAAACCAGTAGACCTTTACTTATGCATTCATCTGTGGGAAGAAGTAAGGCAGCAGGAACAGAGAATTCCCCATTCAGGTACTACCCAAGCCAGAAAACGTTTCTGTTTTTCTCGGTTGTGTAATGGAACAGTGGTTCTCTTTATAAATAGCATTACCCCCAGGGAACATTTTAGAAATCTGTAGGGGAGGTTTTCTTTTAATTGTCACCATGATTAAGACATCCTAAAACTGTTTATAAGTCTGGATCTGCAATGAGTTGTACGTCTCACACATTGAAGAATTATAGCCTGCTCAAATTTTTAATGTTTCATAGGGATTTCTTGTGGTTGTGAAAAGCTTAATAATAACCCAAGCCAAGACACATATTGCATTATATGCATATAAACAAAGTATATTTTATATCGTTTTAATATATACTGAAATTTTTAGGAATTCAACTGCCACGAAAACAAAGGGAAGAGAGTTCTGTACTTCGTTTTGTTCAGAGCCTTGCAGTGGTTCTCTGTTTCAGAAAATCATGACAAGGACAGCAACATCATGACAAGGACAGTACTGGTATCATTCTGAATGACACCTGTCATATCCAAAATGATTCTACCTTTAATTATAAGCATCTGACTACACTTCATTTATGCATTGTAATACGTGTTTTATGTTAAATTATTTTACAGTTTAGGCATTATGTTGTTTGGGGATACAATTATTTTGTCAGGTGAATGTATTGCAAATATTTTCTCCAAATTTTGGGCTTATCTTTTTCTTTTTTTAAAAAGTCTTTCTATGCTATCTAATTTTAAGCATGTGCACATAGTATCGTCTCCTTTCTTTTATTTATTTACATAATAAATGTTTGGTTACATAAGTTCTTTAGTGGTGATTTCTGAAATTTTGGTGCACCCATCACCCGAGTAGTGTACACTGTACCCAATGTGTAGTCTTTTATCCCTCACCCTTCTTCTACCCTTTTCCCAAGTCCCCAAAGTTCATTGTATCATGCTATGCCTTTGTATCCTCATATCTTAGCTCACACATATGAGTGAGAATATACAATGTTTGGCTTTCCATTCCTGAGTTACTTCACTTAGAATAATAGTCTCCAACTCCATCCAGGTTGCTGCAAATGCCATTATTTCATTCCTTTTTTATGGCTAAGTGGTATTCCATGGTGTGTATTTATATATATAAATCACATTTTCTTTATCCACTTGCTGTTAATGGGCATTTAGGCTGGTTCTATGTTTTTGTAACTTCGAATTGTGCTGCTATAAACATGCACATGCAGTGTCTTAAGTGTCTTATGTCATAGAATGACTTCTTTTCCTTCGAGTAGATACCCAGTAGTGGGATTGCTGGATCAAATGGTAGTTCCACTTTTAGTTCTTTAAGGAATCTCCACACTGTTTTCCATAGTGGTTATAGTAGTTTACATTCCCACCAGCAGTGTAAAAGTGTTCCCTTTTCACCAAATCCATACCATCATCTATTGTTTTTAAATGATTTATTTATTTATTTTATTATGGCCATTCTTGCAAGAGTCAGGTGGTATCACATTATGGTTTCGATGTGGATTTTTCTGATCATAGATGATGTTGAGCATTTTTTCATATATTTGTTGGCCATTTGTCTATCTTCTTTTGAGAATTGTCTATTCATGTCCTTAGCCCACTTTTACAGGGGATTGTTTGTTTTTTCCTTGCTGGTTTGTTTGTAGATTCTGGATATTGGTCCTGTGTCAGATGTATATATTGTGGAGATTCTCTCCCACTCTGTGGGATGTCAGTTTACTTTGCTGATTATTTCTTGTGTTGTTCAGAAGCCTTTTAGTTTAATTAAGTCCCATCTATTTATCTTTGTTTTCATTGCATTTGCTTTTAGGTTCTTGGTCATGAAGTGTTTGCGTAAGCTAATGTCTAGAAGGATTTTTCCAATATTATCTTCTAGAATTTTTATGGTTTTGGGTCTTAGATTTAAGTCTTTGATCCATCTTGAGTTGATTTTTTATAAGGTAAGAGATTAGGATCCAGCTTCATTCTTCTACATGTGGCTCGCCAATTATCCCAGCACCATTTGTTGAATAGGGTGTCCTTTCCCCACGTTATGTTTTTGTTTATGTTTTGTGTGTTTGGTCAAAGATCAGTTGGCTGTAAGTATTTGGCATTATTTCTGGGTTCTCTATTCTGTTCCATTGGTCTATGTGCCTATGGTGGGTGCGGGGTTAGGCATGTCTGAACTCAGACTCTCTTTCGGTGGGGCTTGCTGGGGCTACTGTGCGGGATAGAGGTGTGGTTCTCAGACCAATGGAGTTATGTTCACAGGGGAATTATGACTGCATCTGATGTCATACAGGTCTCCAGGGAAGTGGGGAAAAGCCAGCAGTTACAGGTCTCACCCCACTCCCATGCAGCCCAAAAGGCTAGTCTCATTCTTACTGCCCCACCCAACAGCACTGAGTTTATCTCCAGGCAGTAGGCGTGCAGGACTGAGAATCTAGCCCAGGTTACCAGTCTCCTGGCTGAGAAAACAAGCAGGGCTTTCAAGTTTCGTGCCTCCCTGTGTCTGCTGCAACTTCTGTGCTGTGCCTACACTGGCTATCCACCCCCTCCCCCAGGTTCTGTCCAGGAAACTTCACGTTCTGTCAACATTGTAACAAAATACAGCTGGAAGTTTTCTTCTCCCTGTGTTTTTTTTTTTCCCAGTTTCTCTGTCAGTCCTCCCCAACTACCCCTGTGAGACAAAGTTGGAAATAGCTTCCCTGGGGACCAAGAGTGCCCACAGGGCTCTTCCTGCTGCTTCTTCTACCTCTGTATTTTGCTTGGCTCTTTAAGTTTCTCTCAACTCCAGGTAAGGCCACATCATAGAGGTTCCCCAGTGAGGGTGTGTGTTCTGGGGCGGACAACTCCCGTTTCATGCTTTCACCCTTTTTATACTCACAGTGTTTTGGCTGTCTCCAGGGGCCTACAGCAGCAATCTGCTTCCTTTGAAGGGTCTGTGGATCCTCTCAGCTTTCCTGGTATGTTCCTGTAGTAGTTTTTGGAACCAAAGTTCACAGTGTGAGTCTCCACACACTGCTCCGTCTGTCCAAGTGGGAGCTGCAAGCTAACCCTGCATCCCATTTGCCATTTTTTCCTCTTTTTATTTTCTTAACAGTTCCTTTTGATGGGCAGGTGATTTGAATTTTAGTAGAAAAGCCTAAATTCTATTTCTAATATTGAGTGCTTTTATGTTCTGTCAAAAATTATGGCTACCCAAAGTTCACAAAGATAGTCTCCTGTTTTCTTCTGGAATTCTTGTTGTTTGCACTCCTATGTTTAGGTTTGTAATATATTTCAAATTAATTTTTATATGGCATAAAATAGAGATTATGAGGGGTTTTGCATGTGGATGTCCAGTTGTTTCAGCACTATTTATTAAAAATACAAAGCTTTTGCTATTAAATTACCTTGAAACTTGTTAAGAATCAATTGATTGCATATGTGTCTCTATTTATAGGCTTTCAAAAAACGTTGTTGCTGTTTCTCCTTACACAAATATCATATTGTCTACTATGGCTTTATATTGTACTATTAGGTGGTAAGATTCGTCTAACTTTATTCTTTTCAAAATTGTTTTGCCAATCTAAGACTTTTGCATTTCCATATAAGTTTATGAATCATCTTGTCAATTTCTACAAAAAAACATGTTGGGAGTCTGATTAAGATGGCTGAGAAAGACAGCAAATCTACAGGGTGAGTAACATGGCTCTGGACTCAGGGTGCCTGGATTCAAATGGCTACTCAGCTGCTTACTATCTATGTGCCCTAGAACATCTGTAATCAAGATATTAATTACATGCCCCCTCTGTGATCAGAATAATTATAAAACATACCTCCTATGGTTGTTAAAAGGATTAAATAATTTGCATATACAACTGCCTACTGGAAATCTCTAATTAGATACATTATAAACATTTCAAATTTGAAATATACAAAACCAAACTCCTGATTTCCCCCCTTTCCTAAACTGCTCCATCTACTGACTTCCTCATCTCAGTATACTAAAATTCCATTTTACCTGTCCTCAAGACAAAAGCCTTAGGGTTTCTTATGCCAGACGCCTTGAAATCATCCTTAACACGTTGCTATTTCTCATATCAAATATCCAAAATGTCAGCAAATCTTGTAGTTTCTACCTTTAAAGATATGAACCTGGCCACGTTTTACAACCTCATTGCAACCACCCTGACACTCTAATCTGGATTCCTGCAATAATTTCCTAACTGATCTCTGAGCTTCCACCTATGTATCCAAAAAATCTATTATCAGCACAGCATTCATTGCATTACTGTGAAGACTTAAGCCAGATCATGACACTTCTCTGTTCAAAACCCTCTTCAAATAGAAATACCTTCAAAATCTGTTCATCATCTCCCCCCAACTCCCATCATTATTTGACCCCTTCTTCTATGACCTTATTTCCTATGATACTATCCTAATACTCTTGCTGCTGCAGCCACACTAGTCTCCCCACTATTTCTTAACCATACAGCACAGTTCTTCCTTTGGATCTTTGCAGTTGCTTTTCCCTTTGCCTGGAAGTCTCTTCCCCCAGATGTTTGCTTGGCTTGCTTCCTTACCTCCTTCAGCCTTTGATTCCAATGTCAACTTCTCAAACAGGACTTCCCTAGCCACCATATTTAAAATTATGTGTATATATTGACATATGCAATATTTCCTAACTTTCAAATTCTAATTTCTTCAAGTATTTTCCATCACTTTATGTATTATATAACTTAGAAATATATTTCTTGTATGTCCCTCTTCACCCTTATATTAATGGATACTTGACTTGGGTATAAAGTCAAGTAAAAAAAGGGATTTCTTGTATTTTGTTTATTCCTATGTTCTAAGTGTCAAAAGTGTGCCTGGCATGTACCTGTTGAATAAATATTGAATAAATATGAATGAATACATAAATGAAACGAGATAATACACAAAAGGAATTTAGCACAGTTCCAAGAGCTCAGAAAATTCTTGATAAATATCAGCAATTATAATTTTAACATTTATACCTGTGTTCAGTTTCCCAGCTTTCCATAGCATTAAAGCATGTTCTAAGTCTTGGAAGAAGGAGGAGAACTCTTTTATCTCTTTATCATTGATAGTAACACTACTTGTGTTTAGTCGGGCAGAAATGCCAGAATGCTCTGGAATTCCTCAGGCTGAGAGTTAGTTGTACCTGTCCAGACTATTGCCTACCCAAGGACATAGTCAAAGATAAAAATTTGATTTACTATTCCCCTATCTTGAATAAAAGCTCACTTTCAAATCCAATCAGCACCTCCAAAATCCTTTCTAATCACTCATTTATCCAACACCCCTTACCCTTACCTATATGATACTCCCACACTCATGTCACAGTCTGGTGCTTTCTATGACTCACTTTCATCATGTAAATCTATTTCTTCAAGTCGGGGAATAAAGAACCCAAGATACACCTCCAAAACAGGCACTTGTGGAAGCAGTAGTTGAGCAACAGCCTTAAAATGTTTTTCAGCGGCAGAAAATCAACTAAGTAAATAAACAGGTAGACTCTTCATTGAGCCAAAAATTTTTGGGGGGAAGGAGTTGAACCTAATAGATTCACATACCTTTTTGCTATTGATTTCCTTTTATTATTTATATACTTCTGTGAAAATTGTAAATAAGACCAAATTAAACATTTTTTCCTAATATAAATCTCCCCAAATCGAAATCTAAGTACATAAATTATTTTCAGACAATTGTGTTACCTCCAGAACTCAGAACTACAGAAATTCAGACTTATTATTAATGAAATCAGAGTATAAAGTTCTCGCAGACCATATGAGAAGAACTTCACTCCTACAATGCAATTCTAAAGCTATAAAATATTATATTCAGAGATCACCTGCACCACCTTCCCCACTTTACATAAGAGGAATCCAGTTCTCCAAGAAGTAAAAGGCCTTGACCAGGGTCAAAGAGTGAGCTAGCAGCAGAACAAAGACTAGAAATGGGGGCTTTTATCTTCATGCCTGCACTGCTCCCTCATGACCTAGCACCTGTTCAAACCAGGTACTTTCCTTATTGTGAGTCCTGAATATTGAACACTGTAATTGCACAAGGATATCTGAGTTCATACAGGTTACAAAGACTTAAGCAATTTAATTCAATTTGATGAAAGAGCTGCAATGACTTTCCACCCTATGCAAAGCCAGAGAGAGAACCCATAGACAAAAGAACATGCCCTGGATTTGTTTGAAAGGCCTCCACAAATCTAAAGCAGCCCATCACTTAGAACATTACTAGCTGCAACAAAGGAAGTGTCTTCTTTTGATTATGTTAAGAGAGCAGGATTTAATCCACATCATACCTGTGATGATAAAGCACTTATTCAGATAAAGAAAGAATAATACTTCATGCCAGATTCATTTTATCAGGATAGAGTACAAACAATTCCACAGAACCTGACATATAGTTCTCATTATGTTAACCTGATGACTCTTGATATAGAAATATTTTAAGTTATAAAATCGTTATGACATACTACAGTGCTTCATAATGGAGAGCTATCTGGTATCTAATAGCAATTTTAAGGGGCTTATATGTTAGGTAGCAAGATCATAATCCAGAATCCAGGGACAAACAATAACAATTTCGCATGCTCTCCCACAAGAGCTCTTGTATGCTGTCCTCTACCAGAGTTTTTGGAAGCAGGCCAAGAATGGCTTTCCCAGCAGAGGAAAAAGTGATTGCTAAGCTATAATTTAGGGCAACAACACAACTGAATTTCAGTAGCATATACCATCAAGAATGAGTTTTTTCTTCTATATAATTCTGTAAGCAAAGTATTCTATCTGTATTAATTCCCCATAATAATTATGATTACTTGAGCAGCTAAAAACAATTACGAGGATTATTCTTATATGTGATTGAGGTAACCAAACTTATGTATTAAAGGAAAAGGAAGAATAAATATAGTGTACACTTTTTTAGGTGTAGGTCTAAATTACATCTGGGGATCCAAAAATGAATAAAACACAGTTCTCACTCCTAAGGAATTCAAGCCTAGTTGAGGGACATTGGTGTGTAAATAACAAGTGCTATACTCTACTGGGGAAAGCTCAGGGTCTACAGTCATACAGATCTGGAATTGAATCCAGCTTTGTGGCTTATGATCTGAGAGACCTTAAGCAAGTTCCTTAGCCTCTACTAGGCTTTAGTTTTCTCATTTAAAAACCAGTGTACCTCCCTCTGATGTACTGTGAGGATTAAAGGGGATAATGCCGAGAAGGGGCTTAGTACTTCTCCGGGTATTAGTGTGTAAGATTATCTTATTATTATACAAGCTGCAAATACATAGGTACTATTAGAAATATAAGCAATGTGCCATGAAAGCAATTTATTCAGTCTAATAATTAGACTTCTGCTCTGAACTACACATGCCCTTTATAAAGCCAGCACAAATCAAGTGTGTTTTATGAGTTATGTTTTAGACATTTTGGAACAATAATCATAAGGTTATTACTATTTCAGATCAAAGTGCAATGGCTATGCAAGGGGTAGCCATTTCTCTAAAATTGCCATCTTCATGACTGATTCAGGAAAAATATACAAATCTATTATCTGCTTTGCTAAAATAAAATTGTCTAATGAAAGTAAATTACCAGGAAACCCAATTTACTCTATAGTGAAATTTGGCTTAAACTTAATCTTACTTATACCTAGGCAAAGAGTTTTCTGGCAAAACGACATGGTTTCTTGAAGAAACAGACTCACCTAGAAGTCAGCATGGACCCCAAAGACTGAGTTATTTTATACTTGTGTCATCTTGAACTATCATGCAATGACTTTTTTAAAATAAACTTTTAGAGCAGTTTTAGATTTACAGAAAAATTGCAAAGAAAGAGAATTCCTGAATACCCACCATCAAGTTTTCCCTAATGTTAACATCTTACATTAGGATGGTGTTAATTGCCACTCTAAAGAAACAGGATGAATCCCTGCCCAAAATTTGATTTGGATGTCAAGACCAATGATGTCACACATGCATGCACACACACACACACACACCGTCCCCCAAGAGGTTATGAAAATATTTTCTATAATGAGGTGTTTTTTCAAAGAGCAAGGGATCCTTCCCAAAATAGTTCCAAATGGTTTAAATAGCGAGAAAAGGAGACAGGCTTGAGATTTTTAAAACTGATACATAATAATTGCATATGTATATGGGATACATCTGACATTTCAATACATGTCTACAGTGTGTAATAATCAAATAAGAGCAGTTGGCATAACCATCACCTCAAATATTTATCATGTCTTTGTGCTCAGAACATTCAAAATCCTCTCTTCTAGCTATATTAAAATATACAATAAATTATGGTTAACTATAGTCACCCGCCTATACTACAGAACATTATAACTTATCTAACTACAATTTTGTACCCATTAACCAACTTCTTCCCATCCTTTCCCCCTACCCTTCCCAGCCTCTGGTGACCACTATTCTACTCTCTACTTCTATGGGATCTACTTTTTTAGCTCTAACATACGAGTGACAACATGGGATACTTATCTTCTGTGCTGGCCTATTTCAATTAACATAATGTCCTCCGGGCTCATTGCAAATGACAGAATTTCATTCTTTTTATAGCCAAATAATATTTCATTATGTATATGTACTAGATTTTAAAAATTCATTTACCTGTCGATGGATAGTTACATTGTTTCCATATCTTGGCTATCGTGAGTAGTGCTGCCGTAGCCATAAATAAAGATCCTGCACAAAGCCTTAGTGTTCTGAAAATACCCAGAAATGAAGCCAATTGACCATATTCAAATTACACCACAGTTAAGGGCACATCACCAGATAAGAAAGAAAAGGCACAAGAACTTTGACAATTCAAAAACCCAGAGTGTCTCCTTACTCCTTATGACCACAATAGCTCCCCAACAATGGTTTCTAGCCAAACAAAATGGCTAAAAGACAGACAAGAATTCAAAATCTCAATGGTAATGAAGTTCATCAAGATTCAGGAGAAAGTTGAAACCCGAATTAAGGAATCTAGGGAACCCAAGAAAATGATTCAAGAGCTGAAATAATGTAATTGAAAATATTAACAGCAGAATAGGCAAAGCTGAGGAAAGAGTTTCAGAGCTCAAAGACCAGTTATTCAAATCAATTCAGACAAAAATGAAGAAAAAAGAATAGAAAAGAATGAAGAAAACCTTTAAGAAATAAGGGATTATGTAAAGATACCAAACCTGCCATTCATTTGTGTCCCTGAAAGAGACAGAGAGAAGAGCAAGTAACATGAAAAGCATATTTGAGGATAATGTTCACAAACATTTTCTCAACATCACTAGAAAAATCAAAATTCAAATTTAGGAAATTCAGAGAACCTCTGCAAGGTATTATACAAGATGACCATCCCCAAGACAAACAGTCATCAGATTCTCCAGGGTCCAGGTCCCATAGAAGTAGAGAGTAGAAAGAAATATATTAAAGGCAGCTAGAGAAAAGGGACAGGTCATCTACAAAGAGAACTTCATTGGGCTAACAGTGGACCTTTCAGCAGAAACCCTACAAACTAGAAGAGAATGATATTCAGGATTCAGGATCTTTTAAGAAAGAAATTATAACCAAGAATTTTATATCCAGCCAAACTAAGTTTCATAAGTAAAAGGAGATATAATTTTTTTTCAGACAAGCAAATGCTAAGGAAATTTGTTACCTCCAAATATCCCTTACAAGTGGTCCTAAAGCAGTGCTAAACATGGAAACAAAAAACATTACCAGCCACTACAAAACATACATAAGTACAGAGATCATTGATACTACAAAGCAACTACACAATCAAGTCTACATAACAATTAGCTAACAACATAATGACAGGATCAAATATGCATATGTACATATTAACCTTGAACATAAATGGGCTAAACATCCCACTTAAAAGACACATAGAGGCAGGCTGGAAAAAGAAGCAAGACTTAACTGTACAATGTCTTCAAGAGACCGATCTCACATGCAATAACACCCATAGACTCAAAGTAAAGGGATGGAGAAAGCTCTATCAAACAAATAGAAAAGAAAAAAGAAAGCAGGGGTTGCTATTCTAATTTCAGACAAAACTGACTTTAAACCAATGGTCATCAAAAAGGACAAAGAATGGCATTACATAATGATAAAGGGTTCAACTCAACAAGAGGACTTTACTATCCTAAATACACTTGCACAGAACACTGGAGCACCAACATTTATAAAACAAGTTCTTAGAGACAAATGAAGAAAGTTTACAAACCACGAAATAATAGGAGACTTCAATGCCCTACTGACAGTATTAGACAGACTGTCGAGGCAGAAAACTATAAAATATTTTTGGGACCTAAACTTGAGACCTGACTAAATGGACCTAGCAGCCATCTACAGAACACTCCCCTAGACAACTTAGTATACATTCTTTTCATTTGCACATGGCACATATTGTAAAATCAAGCACATGCTCAGTCGTAAAGCAATTCTCAATAATTTTTAAAACAAATACTAGAATCATGGCAACCGCACTCTCAGAATGCAACACAATAAAAATATAATTGAATACCAAGAAGATCCCTCAAAACCATACAATTAAATGCAAATTAAATAATCTGCTCCTGAATGACTTTTGGGTAAACAATAAAATTAAGACAGGAATCAATAAATTCTTTGAAACTAATGAAAACAGAGATAGAATGTATCAGAATCTCTGGGACACAGTTAAAGCAGTGTTACAGGAATCTCTGGGACACAGTTAAAGCAGTGTTACAGGAATCTCTGGGACACAGTTAAAGCAGTGTTATAGGAAAGCTTATACAACTAAACTCCCACATAAAAATGTTAGAAAGATCTCAAATTCACAACATAACATCATACCTAGAGGAACTAGGAAAACAAGAGCAACCCAATTCTGAAACTAGCAGAAGAAAATAAAAACAAAATTAGAGCTGAAATAAACAAAATTGATGTGCAAAACCACAGAGAAGATCAATAAAATAAAAAAGTGGTTCTTCAAAACCATAAATAACATTGATAGGCCACTAGCTAGATTAATCAAGAACAAAAAGAACATTTAGATAAACATGATCAAAAATTACAAAGGGGACATCACCACCAACACCATAGAAATACGAAAAGCCATTGGAGACTATTACAAACACATCAATGCACACAGGCTAGAAGATCGACAAAAAAATGGATAAAATCCTGGAAACATATCACCTCCCAAGATTGAATCAGGAAGATATTTAAACCCTGAACAGATCAGTAATGAATTCTGAAATTTAATCAGTTATAAGAAGCCTACCTACCAGAAAAAGCCCTGGATCAAACAGATTCACAGTCAGATTCTGCCAGACATATGAAGAAGAGCTGGTACCAATCCTTCTAAAACTATTCAAAAACACTAAGGAAGAGGGACTCCTCCATAACTCATTCTGTGAGGCCAGCATCATTCTGATGCCAAAACCTAGCAGAGAGACAACAGTAACAAAAAAAGGAAACTTCATGCCAACATCTCTGATAAACATACATGAAAAAATTCTCAAAAAAAAAAAAAAAAAAAAA
>NW_016812402.1:1003333-1012670 GCF_001698545.2 Rhinopithecus bieti | reverse complement strand
CGCGCCACCTCGCCCGGCTAGTTTTTTGTATTTTTAGTAGAGACGGGTTTCACCGGGTTAGCCAGGATGGTTTCGATCTCCTGACCTCGTGATCAGCCAGTCTCGGCCTGCCAAAGTGCTGGGATTACAGGCTTGAGCCACCGTGCCCGGCCAAATTCAATATTTTTTATGCTAAAAACTCTCAACAAACTAGGCATTGAAGGAACGTATGTCCTCACAATAATAACAGCCATTTATGATACAAGTAACATCATACTAAATGAGCAAAACCTGGAAGTATTCCCGTTGAGAACTGAAAAAAGACAAAGCTGACCACTGTCATCACTCCTAGTTCTAATTCCAACATAGCTCTAGAAATCTTACCCAGAGCAATTGGCAAGAGAAAGAAAGGGCTTCTAAATAGGAAGAGAGAAAGTCAGACTATCTCTACTTCCAGAAGATATGATTCTATATCTAGAAAAGCCCATAGTCTCTGCCCAAAGGCTCCAAGATCTGATAAACAACTTCAGCAAACTTTGAGAATACAAAATCAATGTATGATTGCTTTCTTGAATTCTTTTTCAGACTTTTTTGCTATTGAGGTATAGAAACATTACTAATTGTTGTATGTTGATTTTGTATCCTGTAACTTTATTTAATTCATTTATCAGTTCTAAGTGTGTTTGGGCGGGGCGGGGGGCGGGGGTGAAGTATTTATGTTTTTTCTAAATATAAGATCATGTCATCTGCAAATAGTGACAATTTAATTTTCTTCTTTCCAATTTAGATATACTTTGTTTCTTTCTCTTGCCTAATAGCTCTGGCTAGGACTTCTAGTACTATATTGAATAAAAGTAGTGAAAGTTTTGTTTTCTCCACTTTTGTTTCTCTCCAGCTCTTAGAGGAGAGGCTTTCAACTTTCTCCAGGTAGGCTGATGTTAGTTGTAGGTATTTCGTATTTGGCCTTCTTGTGTTGAGGTGTGTTTCTTTTATATCTAATTCACTGAGAGTTTTCATCATGAAGAGAGGTTGGATTTTATCAAATGCTTTTTCTTCATTGATTGATTATTTGGGTTTTGTCCTTCATTCTGTTGATGTGATTTGTCACATTTATTGATTTACATTAAATCATCCATACATCCCTGGGACAAATTGTATTTGATCATTGTATATAATATTTTTAATGTGCTATTGGATTCTGTTTGCTAGTATTTTGTCGAGGATTTTTGTGTCTGCATTCATCAGGGATAGTGACCTGCAGTTTTCTTTTTTTGTTATGACTTATCTGGTTTTGTTATCAGGGTAATGATGGCCTTGTAGAATTAATGTGGAAGAATTCTCTCCTTCAATTTCATTGAATAGTTTAAGAAAAATTAGTCTAGCGAATTTGTTAGTCTAGCTAAAGATTTGTCAATTTTATTTATTTTTTCAAAACACAAACTCTTGGTTTTATTGATGTTTTGTATTTTTTCTCAATTTTATTTATTTCTGCTCTGATCTTTATTATTTCTTTCCTTCCACTAATTTGGGGTTAGTTTTATGTTTTTCTAGTTCATTGAGGTGCATCATTAGGTTGCTTATTTGAAATATCACTACTTTTTTATGTAGGTATTTTTGTTACATAATTCCCTGCTTTTGCTGTATACCATAGGATTTAATATGTTTTGTGTTCATTTATATTTGTTTTAAAATTTTTTTTAAATTTTCATCTTAATTTCTTCATTGAGCCATTGATCATTTAGTAGCATGTTGTTTGCTTTCCATGTATTCACAGAGTTCACAAAGTTCTTCTAATTGTTGATTTCTAATTTTAGCTCATTGTGGTCAGAAAATTGATATTATTTTAATTTTTAAAACTTTGCTATGACTTATTTTGTGCCATAACATACGGTTACCTTTGAGGATGCTCCATGTGCCAATGGGAAGAATGTATATTCTATGGCTGTTAGATCAAATGTTTTGCAAATATCAGAGGACCATTTGACTTAGAGTATAGTCTAACTCTGATGTTACTTTGTTGATTATATATCTAAAGTATTTTCCCATTTTTGAAAGTGGAATGAAGAAGTCCCCTACTATAATTGGATTACAGTCTACCTTTCCCTTTATATCTAATAATACATGCTTTATATACTTGTTGTTCCAGTATTGGTGCATATATGTTTACAATTATTATATCCTCTTGCTGAATTGACAATTTTATCATTACATAATGACATCGCTTTATAAAGCTTTTGACTTAAAGTCTATTTTATCTGATACAAATATAGCTATTCCGCCTTGTTCTTGGTTTTCAATTGCATGAAATATCCTTTCCCTCCCCTTCATAATTTGTCTGTGTGTGTCCTTATAGGTGAAGTGAGTCTCCTTCATATAAGGTAGCATATAATTAGGTCTTGTTTTTTAATCTATTCTACGACTTTATATCTTTTATTTGAAGAACTTAATTTATTTATACTCAAGGCTATTATTAATAGGTATAGACTTACTTTGCAATTTTGTTAATTGTTTGTCCTAGTTGTTTTCTGTAATCTTTTGTTCACCTCTTCCTCTTTTGCATTCTTTGTGAT
This sequence comes from Rhinopithecus bieti, assembly GCF_001698545.2. Taxonomy (NCBI): domain Eukaryota; kingdom Metazoa; phylum Chordata; class Mammalia; order Primates; family Cercopithecidae; genus Rhinopithecus; species Rhinopithecus bieti. The sequence goes on along the minus strand of NW_016812402.1, from coordinate 1,010,121 downwards.
TTGATAGTTTTCTGTACAGGTAGGCTTTGGTCCTTTTCAATTATTTTTGTGTATCTACTATTAGTTTTTGCTTTGTGTTCACCGTGAGGCTTACATAAAAAATCTTATAACAAGTTAAACTGGTAAGAGCTTAATTTTGATGGCATATACAAACTCCTCTTTTACTCCATCTCTTCCCATGTTTTGTGTTTTAGGTGTCACACTTTACATCTTTTCATAATGTTAGCAAATTATTGTCACTTTAGTTGTTTTAAATAGTTTTGCCCATTGATCTTTATACTAGAAATATACTAATAATTGATTTTCCCACCACCATTACAGTATCAGAGTGCTTTGAATTTGATAATGTACTTTCTTAATTTCACCATGCATTTTGTATTTTATATGATTTTTATGTTACCAATTTTCATCCTCTTCCTTCAGCTTGAAAAACTTCAGCATTTTTTGTAATCCAGGTCTAGTGGTAATGGATTCTCTCAGCTTTTATTTGATACTTTTCTTAACCCTTAATTTTGAAAGGTAGGATTTCTGGGTATAGTATTCTTGGTTGACAATCTTTTTATTTCGGAATTTTGAATTTATCATCCCACTCCCTTTGACTTGCAAGGTTTCTCGTGGTAATTTTGTTGATAGCTTATGGAAGTTCCTCTATATGTAACGATTCACTTTTCCCTTGCTGCTTTCAATGCTGTCTCTTTGTTTTTAACTTTTGAAAATTTGACTATGATCTGTTATGGTGTTAGTCTCTTTGAATTCATCTTCTTGATATCTTATGGGCTTAATAGATCTGGCTTTCTAATTCCTTTCCCAGAATTCCTTTCCCAGATGTGAGCAGTTTTCTGCAATTATTTTTTTGAATGTGTTTTCTGTTCTTTGCTCATTCTTCTTTTACTTCTATGCCAATAATGTATAAGCTGTCCCACTTAATGATATTCCATAGGTCTCTTAAGCTATCTTCACTCTTTTTAATTTCTTTTGTTCCTCATATTGGTTTATTTTCAGTGATCCTTTCTTCCGCTTCATAAAGTCTGATGTTAAATCCTTCTATTAAAATTTTTAGTTCAGTTATAGCATCCTTTAAATATATGATTTTCATCTGGTATTTCCTTTATGCTTTCTATCTCTTTTTCGAAGTTATCAACATCTTGCCTTGTTGTCTTGACCTCTGTGAACATCTTTATACCATTATTTTGAATTCCCTGTCAGGTAAACTGCATACTCTATTTTATTTGAGTTGATTTCTGGAGACTTATCTTGCTCTTTTCTTTGGAACATATTCTCTTGTTTCTTCATATTCCTTGATTCTCTGTGTTGGTTTGTGTGCTTTAAATAATACACCTACATCTCTCCAAGACTGGACTTGTATAAGAAAAAAATTTTTGAAAATCTCTTTTTTTCCATCTGGTGAACAATGACATGTGTACACTGGTCCCTTGGCACCCAGAGCTAAGAGATTTCAAATACTATTCCTTAGGTGAATGTTGTAGGATTTGAGACACTTGATGTGAGTGTAGACTCTTCCCAAACTAGAGGAGAATTAATAATTGACTGTCTCTTTAACTCCTCCATGGATGCAAGTTAGTTAGAATCCGGGCCGCCAGCCAGCTACTGGAAAGGTGTTTTGTAAACTCCTCTCAAGTGGGCTTGGGGGGAAACAGAGAGCTGTGGGCTTTTTAAAGCTCCTTGTCTTTAGTGCTCCCAAGGGGATAAAGTCCTTAGCAGTGCTTATGCACATGTATAAACTTCCACTTTTTTTCCTACTGTCTAGAGGGGCATGGGCATGCCTAATCCCCTGCATTTCTAAAGTTTGTGAATCAATCACCATACCTTGGGGAAATTTAAGGTTTGGGTCATCCACGTGAGGTCCAGATCTTCCTCTCTACACAAAGAACCTGGGTGTTGGGATTTCTTTCCCAGTATCAGGGAAAGTCAGAAGTTTCCTATTCCACCATGTTAGTGACATCACCCACCCATTCTTAGAATTTTTATTATGGTTAAAGTGTTGGGCCAAGGTGAGCATTCCTGTCCGGAGATGGGAGCTTATGTGATTTGAATCTGCCACTAGTACTAAAGAGGGGAACACCCAAGCTTTATTATTAACTTGCCCAGATTGGGGGCAGAAGGGGAAGATGGATAAGTAATGCTTAAAAGTCATCATCAGTCAGCTGGGCGCGGTGGCTCAAGCCTGTAATCCCAGCACTTTGGGAGGCTGAGACGGGCAGATCACGAGCTCAGGAGATCGAGACCATCCTGGCGAACACGGTGAAACCCCGTCTCTACTAAAATACAAAAAACTAGCCGGGCGAGGTGGCGGGCGCCTGTAGTCCCAGCTACTCGGGAGGCTGAGGCAGGAGAATGGCGTAAACCCGGGAGGCGGAGCTTGCAGTGAGCTGAGATCCAGCCACTGCACTCCAGCCCGGGCGACAGAGCAAGACTGCGTCCCAAAAAAAAAAAAAAAAAAAGTCCTCATCAGTCAAACCATCAACATAACATATGGAGTCAGCTTTTTCATTATACATTGTCCTTTTTTAACTATTAGTGAATCAATAGTCATATATTTTATTAGCTAAAGTCAGCATTTTATTCATATTTCCTTAATGTTCAGCTAATGTCGTTTTTCTGTTTGCATTATGTTTATTTTTTTAAATCTAGGACTCATTTATTTTCTTCATGTAGATAGCACAATAGTTGCCACAGGACAAGAAGGAATCAAATGACAAATTTATTTTGATTAATTATCAAGAAAGTAGAGAATATGATATTCCTTTCACTTTCTGAGGCAAGACCCAACTCATGAGCCTGGGCATGCCATTGCCCTGGGACCTCTGCTGCATACTGTTTGGTGCCAATTATATATCTGCTTCTCTCTCTCACTGACACACCTTCCTGTCACCTTGCTCTCCCATCAACATGCCATTTTGTAGAAGGGGCAGCAGAAGATAGGAAGAACATAGATCTCAACCTGAGGTAAGCTCTAGAGTGTCTAAATATTAACAGTTATTGTCTATTGTATATCAACAATTGTATTGGACCACCATCAAGATTTTGCCATACCCATATTTCTTCTCTGTCATGATTTACTTAATGTTTTTCTCAAAATTCATTCACTTTGTTAATAGTTACATTTCTGAAAACACTGTCACATTAAAACATAACTAATGAAAGGAAAATTACTTTGCATTCCACCTAAAATCACCTCAAATGCTCCTAGTGGTATAGGTCTCACAGCACAGGAAATACTGCTCTATACTATTCATTTATCAATGAATAGGAATACTACATGATGTTTCTCTTACCCATTGAGCAGTTAAATTGTTTTTTATTATACTGTAAGTACTGGGGTACATGTGTAGAATGTGCAGGTTTGTTACATAGGTATACACGTGCCATGGTGGTTTGCTGCACCCATCAACCTGTCACCTACATTAGGTATTTCTCCAAATGCTATCCCTCCCCTAGCTCCCCACCCCCCAGTAGGCCCCAGTGTGTGATGTTCCCCTCCCTGTGTCCATGTGTTCTCATTGTTCAACTCCCACTTAGGAGTAAGAACATGTGGTGTTTGGTTTTCTGTTTTTGTGATAGTTTGCTGAGAACGATGGTTTCCAGCTTCATCCATGTCCCTGCAAAGGACATGAACTCATCCTTTTTTATGGCTGCATAGTATTCCATGGTGTATATGTGCCACAGTTTCTTTATCCAGACTGTCATTGATGGACATTTGGGTTGGTTCCAAGTCTTTGCTATTGTGAATAGTGCCACAATAAACATATATGTGCATGTGTCTTTATAGCAGCATGATTTATAATCCTTTGGGTATATACCCAGTAATGGGATTGCTGGGTCAAATGGTATTTCTGGATCTAGATCCTTGAGGAATTGCCACATTGTCTTCCACAATGGTTGAACTAATTTACATTCCCACCAACAGTGTAATAGCGTTCCTATTTCTCCACATCCTCTCCAGCATCTGCTGTTTCCCTACTTTGAATGATCACCATCTAACTGGAGTGAGATGGTGTCTCATTGTGATTTTGATTTGCATTTCTCTAATGTTCAGTGATAATGAGCATTTTTTGCATGTCTGTTGGCTGCATAAATGCCTTCTTTTGAGAACTGTCTGTTCATATCCTTTGCCCACTTATTGATGGGGTTGTTTTTTCCTTGCAAATTTGTTTAAGTTCTTTCTAGATTCTGGATATTAGCCCTTTGTCAGATGGATAGATTGCAAAAGTTTTCTCCCATTCTGTAGGTTGCCTGTTCGGTTTGCTGATAGTTTCTTTTGCTGTGCAGAAGCTCTTTAGTTAATTAGATCACATTTGTCAATTTTGGCTTTTGTTGCCATTGCTTTTGGTGTTTTAGACATGAAGTCCTTGCCCATGCCTATGTCCTGAATGGTATTACCCAGGTTTTCTTCTAGGATTTTTATGGTCCCAGGTCTTAGCTTTAAGTCTTTGATCCATCTTGATTTGATTTTCGTATAAGGTGTAAGGAATGGGTCCAGTTTCAGTTTTCTGCAAATGGCTACCCAGTTTTCCCAACACCATTTATTAAATAGGGAATCTTTTCCTCATTGCTTGTTTTTGTCAGGTTTGTCAAAGATCAGATCGTTGTCATGGCGTGACAAGGATGATCTTTCCAGCCTACAATACCTGCTTGACCACTAAGACTGAACAGCTCAAATTAAAGGTAACAAATTCCGCAGGGGCAATTGTTCAACACAGGAAAAAGAAACCACTTTAAGAATTTTAAACTAGAAGAGATTTTACATAAGGTGTTTTAAACAAAACCATTGGATGACCTGGAGTAACAGTGTCGGAAACTCAGCTGAGCTGGATAGAGAACTGAGCTGCCCATTGTTGGAGAAGTTGATTAAAGCAGCAGGCCAAGATCGAAGTAACAATCAAGCCTTTAATCATTTACTGCAATAGTATAAGCAAGAGGCCAAAACCAAGGAAACTGCCAACTCACCCAGGCCTTCTAAATTCCCCAGAAAGGTGCACTGGTGGAGGGTCAGTGAATGAGGACAGACATGGGGGTCAGCTCACTATTGAGGAAGCCCCAAACAAAAATCTCCAGTAGTATTACGAACCCTGGAGCAGGAGGTTGGAGTGGGAGGGGGAGAGCTAAGAGTAGAAGAGTGTGGAGTCAGAGGAGGGAACGGTTTCTTAAGGTTTCCTCCCACTCCACTCATAAGAAAGCTTAAGCAGAAGCACCCGAAGCTCCAGCAGGAAGCCCTCAGATAAAGAAACTTCTGAATGAAGACACCTGGGTTGGGAAGGCAACTATGTTTAAGAACATGAGCCATTAGGAGGATCTGAGTTCCTGAATGCAATTCTCTTTAAAGATTGGATTGCACTGGGTTTGCCCCAAGTCTGGGGAGGGCAACTTTCCTCAGAGGGGTTTGCCCGGTAAAGCCTTTGTCATTGCCTGTGGTTGAGCCTGAAATACCAAACATATATTTTTGGCCAGGACTTCTCAGCAGGATCTAGTCAGGGCCTTCACAAAGTACATTCAGAATGACAATTGACCCACCAGAAAGCCATCATTCCACCACTTGGTATTTTAAATGAAAGGACCCACCAATATATCTGATATCCATATCTGATACCCAGTAGAATTGGAATGCTGCTATCACCACTGTCGCTATTGTCACTACCACACCTGCCTCTAGACACCTAGCAACCTAGAGGATGGACCCTGGAGAATGTTGCAGGCAAACCTCATTTCTCTACTGTACTTTCCCCCAACAGTCAATTAAAGGAAGACGAAGATCGAGTGTGTGTGGATGATACAGCAAATACACCTTCTAGTTCTTAAAGGTTATGGTTTTCAGTGTTTGGTGAACAACTATGTTCATCTTTAAAGGATAGAAAAATGCAGGAGGCATCTTGTATCCATGAAGATACTAAAACACTGATTTCCTCAGGAAACTGATCACTCAAACATCCACGATCTTAGTAGACTGCCCTTATAGGCGTATTGCACAATGTGTGATCTGCCATCTACTGATGGCTCATTTTTCCCTCTCCTCTCTCGTCCAAGATTGGTGATAGTTTCAAATTTTTCTCCCACTATTATGTAGAATAATTTCCAGACTTGACACTCAATTGAATCACAATATCCAGGAAAATAGGTAAATAGGACTTCATATACCAGAAGTCATAGTCCTTTTAATACAATCAGGGTCATAAATGGCACTTACTTCTACAACATAAAGTGCTATTATAATTATATACATGATTTTTTAAATAAGTAACGTGGGACCAGTTTCTGTTGCAATAATTATAAGAAGCAAAGACCTCCAACTGAATGAATCCCTCTGAAATCTTTTCACAAACTCTGAGGAGTACTATTTGTCAAGCAAAGAAACACTGAATTAAGGTAAATGCCAGCTTAGGATGAAAAGAACAGCAACAGTCCCTACCTTCATTATCAAAGCCTCTCCCTGGCTAAGATAATCACTTAACCTTTTATGCCTTTGCTAAAACCTCATTAGTAAAAAGGAGACCTGCCTACTAAGCATAAGGGTAAGGCTTTAACGGACTTTAGAAATCATTTACATTTATGACTCAAAGCATTGAAGTGCAAATTCTTTTTATTTGAATATTTGAGGGCATTAAATGAGCATTTTAATGGACTTCAATTGTCAAGATAAACAAAAGTTCTCAGGGGAATGTGAATTTTAACAAACATTAAAATCAAAGAAGTAAAAAGATGAAAAAACGGAGAAAAAGTATTATAGTAACATCAATTTTTGCTAATCTAATTTTGTAACAAAAACTTTTTTT
>NW_016812402.1:991401-1002794 GCF_001698545.2 Rhinopithecus bieti | reverse complement strand
CCGCGCCCGGCCACAAAAACTTTTAAGTCTATTTTTGGCCAGGCATGGTGGCTCACCCCTGTAATCCAGCACTTTGGGAGGCTGAGGCAGGCGGATCACTTGAGGCCAGGAGTTCGAGACCAGCCTGGCCAACATGGTGAAACCCTGTCTCTACTAAAAATACAAAACTTAGCCAGGCATGGTGGTGGGCACCAGTAATCGCAGCTACTCGGGAGGCTGAGGCAGGAGAATCATTTGAACCCGGGAGGTGCAGGTTACAGTAAGCACCACTACACTCCAGCCTGGGTGACACAGCAATACACCATCTCAAATTAAGTATATTTATTTAGCTTTAAAACTGACTTTGAAAATCTCTTTACCTGGAGAAGTTATTTCCTGAAACTATTTTCTACTGCCTTTTAGAAACACTGCCTTCCTGGTTTTGTTTCTTCTTTGTATGTTGGAATAAACCTAAATGTAAGTGTTGAAAGTATAAAGTCTCTAGAATAAAACATAGAACGTTACTTTTGTAGCCTGGAGTCAGGCAAACATTTCTAAATACAACACAGAAAGCAATAACCATAAAAAAACAAAAATTTATACACTAGATTCATCAAAATTTAAAGTATCTGCTCATCAAAATAATTAAGAAAAGAATAGGTAAGCTTCATACTGGTAGAAAATGTTTGTGATACAATATTTTTGACAAAGGTTTTAATTTCATAACATGTAAATAACTCCTACAATTCAATAGCAAGAGGACAAACGATTCTATAAAATGAGAAAACTTGAACAGAGAACAGCCTCCCAAGGAAAAACATAGAAATGGTCACAAGCCCATGAATAAAGCATTCAACATAGTTAGCTCTCAGAAAATGCAATTTAAAACCATCAGAAGATACCAGTACACACTTACTATAAAAGCAAAAATACCCACAAGTCAATCACTGGGGGACATGGAGCAATCAGAACTCTCATACACTATACTGAAACTGTAAAATAGTACAACCACATTGAAAAACAGTTCGTTTCATATTAAGTCAAACATACACCCACCCTATGATCCAGCATTTTCACACCTAGGTATTCTTCCAAAAAGAATGAAAACAAATGTCCACAAAAAAACTTGCTAAAGAATGTTCATAGTATATCTATTCATAATAGCAAAAAACTTGTAAGCAACCCAGATGTCCATCAACAGGAGAATTAATAAATAAATTGTGGTATATTAATAAGAGGAGTCCTACTCAGCAATAAAAATAAATGTACTACCGATACATACAACAACATGGAGTTATGTCGAGCAAAAATGTCAGGCATTAAAGAGTACACATACTATGTGAGTCTATTAGAAATTCTAAAACAAGCAAGACTATAGTGGAAAATTCATAAAAGTGTTGTCTTTTGAGTGCAGAGGTCATTGACTGAGAAAGAATTTTCTAGGTTGACAAAAATGTTCTATATCTTGATGAGTATTATGATCTGAATGTTGGTGTGCCCCACTCCCAAATTTATATGTTGAAATTTATTCCCCAATGCATGAGTATTAGGATGTTAGGGCTTTGGGAGGTAACTAGGCCATGAGAGAAGAACACTCATCAATGGATTATGCTCTTATAAAAGAAGTTAAAGAGGGAGAGTTCTAGCCTCTTGGGTCCTTTCAGTCACATGAGAACACAGCAAGAGGTGCCATCTATGAAGCAGAGAGCGAGCTTTCACCAGACATCAGTTCCACTGGTGACTTGATCTTGGACTTCCCAGCCTCCAGAACTGTGAGAAATAAATTCCTATTATTTATAAATTACTCAATCTAAGGTATTTTGTTATAGCAACTTGAATGGACTAAGACAATAGGGATGGTGGTTACACTGGTGTATGTATCTGGGAAAACATTGAATGGCACATTTAAGATTTATGTATTTTAATATATATAAATTTTAAATTAAAACTGAAAACAAAAGCAATATTGGAAATAAAAAACAGTTTCACAGAGAAAAGATGTAAACACATGCCACAGACCTAAAACAAAACTATCAATACAAGAAGGAATATAAAAAAGAACTCTACATATAATTTAATAAAATCCCTGTCTGAAAGTTAAGGTAAGGAATTGGATTTTGATACATAAGTTTTAAAGATAAGTTTGAATATCATTTATGACAAAAGATTTCATACCATTTTTATAAGAGAGATATGAGTCTTTTCATAGTATATTGTATTGAAACAAATTCTAGGTATTCACAGATGTATAGTCATTGCACTAAGATATTCAAGAAAACAATTTATTCCAATTATATCTTGCTAATTTGCCAGCAAAATGACTAATTTTCAATCTGCTGTTTCCCAAGGGAGGTCTAACTTGGCTGTAAATTTTTAACTTTTATTTTATTATTCTGTTGGCTGCTCTTGGACTTCACTGTGAAAGGTATTTGCTTGCAAACATATTAAAGTATGAAAAATATCCAGAGACAGTAGCCTAATATATTTTCACACATTTACCTATTATCTCAAGAAATAGCATCTGCTTCGATTATGCTAATAAAATGATTCTGTAACTCCTAATGGATTCTGGTATGCTACTTTATGCTTATTGAAAATAAAAACATAGCAAATTATGTTAATTTCAAACAAATTTGCAACCAATGTCTCATTTATGAAAAGAGCAGCTAGCTACCTTGTTCACTGATACAGGCAGTATCTTTCTCACTTGCTCTCACCATTCATCTAATGATTTCAGGGCTAAGGAAAATGATTAGAATACTACCCAGAAAATAGTCATAGGGATATTGTTACACATAGTACATCTTGAATGGTAAAATAACCAAAAAGTTTCTACTTTATTAATAGAATTACCTACTTCTACATGACCAAACTTCTGCTTGACCTTGTTTTACATAGTTGTCTAATATACTATTTTCTTCACTTATTTCTCCCAGACATCAGCAAAGACATCTGCAAAGGCTTGAAGCCATTCTCCTTTGCCTTAGGAAATTGGTCAGAAATGATTCAATGTACCAGCCCTCTCTCATTGCTACAGTTATATACGGGTCTTTTCTGTGAGCCATGCCAAGCATAAATCCAAAACCACAGGTCTCACCATAGATTTTACATTACTTATGCTGACTTTCTAGTAGCCATTGGGAATACCATAAAAACTAATATGCCTAAGTGGGTTTAATCTCTCAAGAAAAGCTTCTCTGCATTTTCCTGCAACAAAGCCTCCAGGCTACTCTGAGTTTAATTCAGTTCAATTACTGATTCTCCAGCTCCACAGAGATTCCTGGCCAACCCCAATAAACAGATTTTCTCAGGTTGCCTCACACCCAAGCCCTGTAGTCTCTTTGCTCACAGTTACATAAAAATTGTGTTGTTGTATATAACCATCAATCACCGTGAGCAAAATAAATAAATTGGAGGAGCATTCTTGGGACTGGAAAAGAATAGTGAGCCTTAGGGAGAAGAGAATTGGTTGAGTCTATTACTGCCTCAGTTTTAAACTAAAATCCATTACATCACCAGAGGTTCATTCCATTTTGGTGCCTGCCTACCTGTGCAAGATATTACTGCAAAGTAATGTCTTTATAATTCTTTTTCTCACATTAAATTTCAGCCAAGTTGAACATCTTTGGCTTCTTCTAGAATATAGTGTACTTTCTTGAATCTGTGCCTTTGTTCTACTACTCTCTCTTACAACTGTTTCTCCCCACGTACATCCACACACTTACGTTCCCCTATTTTACTGAAACATTTCCTATCTATACCTCGATCTCACATTAGTTCCTTTTTTCTTTTTTTATAATTTTCAATTTTTGTGGATACATAGTAGATACATATATTTATGAGGTACCTGAGATGGTTTGATATAGGCATATAATGCATAATATTCACATCATGGTAAATGGGGTATCCATCACCTCAAGCATTTATCCTTTCTTAGCATTATAAACAATTCAATCATACTCATTTAGTTATTTTATATATTTTTAACTTTTATTTTAAGTTGAGGGGTGTATGTGCAATTTTATTATACAGATAAACTTGTGTCATAGGGTTTTGCTGTACAGATTGTTTCATCACCCAGGTATTAAGCCCAATAGCCATTAGTTATTTTTCCTGATCCTCTCCCTCCTCCCACTCTTTACCCTTTGATTGGGTCCAGTGTCTGTTGTTCCCCTCTATGTGTCCATGTGTTCTCATCATTTAGCTCCTACTTATAAGTGAGAACATGTAGTATTTTGGTTTCTGTTCCTGCATTAGTTGGCTAAGGATAATGGCCTCCTCCAACTCCATCCATGTTCCTACAAAGTACATGATCTTGTTCTTTTTTATGGCTGTATAGTATTCCATGGTGTATATGTACCACATTTTCTTTATCCAGTCTACCATTGACAGGTATTTAGGTTGATTCCATATCTTTGCTATTATGAATAGTGCTGTAATTAACACATGTATGCATGTCTCTATGGCAGAATTGACTTATATTCCTTTAGGTATGTAACCAGTAATGGGATTGCTGGGTCAAATGATATTTCTGTTTTTAGGTCTTTGAGGAATCACCACACTGTTTTCCATAATGGTTTAACTAATTTACACTCCCACCAACAGTATTTAAGTGTTCCTTTTTCTCCACAACCTCACCAGTATCTGTTATATTTTTACTTTCAGTAGCCATTCTGACTGGTGTAACATGGTATCTCATTGTGGTTTTCATTTATATTTCTCTAATAATCAGTGATGTTGAGCTTCATTTCATATGTCTGTTGGTCATATGTATGTCTTCTTTTGAAAAGTGTCTGTTCAGGTCCTTTGCCCACTTTTTTAATGCGGTTTTTCTCTTGTAAATTTGTTTATGTTCCTTACAGATGCCAGATATTACACCTTTATCAAATGCATAGTTTGCAAAAATTTGCCCCCATTCTGTAGGTTGTCAGTCTATTCTGTTGATAGTTTCTTTTGCTGTGCAGAAGTTCTTTAGTTTAATTAGATCCCATTTGTCAATTCTTGCTTTTGTTGCAAATACTTTTGGTATCTTTTGTCATGAAATCTTTGCCCATTTCTATGTCCAGAATAATATTTCCTAAGTTATCTTCTGGGGTTTTTATACTTTTGGATGTTACATTTAAGTCTCTAATCCATCATGAGTTAATTTTTGTATATGGTGTAAGGAAGGGGTCCAGTTTCGATCTTCTGCATATGGCTAGTCAGTTATCCCAGCACCATTTATTGAATAGGGAGTGCTTTCCCCTTGCTTGTTTTTGTCAGCTTTGTCAAAGATCAGATAGTTGTATATGTGCAGCATTATTTCTAGGCTCTCTATTCTGTTCCATTGGTCTATATGTCTGTTTTTGTTCCAGTACCGTGCTGCCATGCTGTTTTGTGTACTGTAGCCCAGTAGTGTAGCTTGAAGCGGGGTAGTGTGATGCCTATAACTTTGTTCTTTTTGCTTAAGACTGCCTTGACTATTTAGGCTCTTTTTTGGTTCCATATGAATTTTAAAACAGTTTTTTCTAGTTATTGGTAGTTTATTAGGAAGAGCATTGAATCTATAAATTGCTTTGGGCAGTGTGGCCATTTTAATGGTACTGATTCTTCCTATCCACAAGCATGGAATGTTTTTCCATTTGTTTGTGTCTTCTCTGATTTCTTTCAGTAGTGTTTTTCAGTTCTCCTTGTAGAGATATTTCACCTCCCTGGTTAGCTGCATTCCTAAGTGTTTCACTCTTTTGTGTGGTGATTGTGAATGGGATTGCATTTCTGATTTGGCTCTTGGCTGGACTGTTTTTGGTGTATAGGAATGCTAGTAATTTTTTTGGTGTTGATTTTGTATCCTGATACTTTTCTGAAGTTATTTATCAGCCTAAGGAGCTTTTGAGGCCAGACTAAAAAGTTTTCTAGATGTATCTGCAAACAGGGATAGTTTGACTTCTGCTTTTCCTATTTGAGTACCCTTTATTTCTTTCTCTTGTCCGATTGCTCTGGCCAGAACTTTCGGTACTATATTGAACAGGAGTAGTGACAGAGGGCATCCTTTTTTGTGTGCCAATTTTCAAGGGGGAATGCTTCCAGATTTTGTTCATTCAGTATGATGTTGGTCGTGAGTTTGTTACAGATGGCTCTTATCATTTTGAGGTGTGTTCCTTCAATGCCTAGTTTATTAAGAGTTTTTAACATGAAAGGGTGTTAAGTTTTAACAAAAGCCTTTTCTGCATCTATTGAGATAATCATGTGTTTTTTGTCTTTAGTTCTGTTTATGTGATGAATCTCATTTGTTGATTTGCACATGTTGAACCAATGTTACATCCCAGGGATAAAGCCTACGTGATCATGGAGGATAAGGTTTTCGATTTGCTGCTGGATTTGATTTGCCAGTATTTTGTTGAGGATTTTTGTGTTGATGTTCATCAAGGGTATAGGCCTGAAGTTTTGTGGGGATTTCTTGCTGTGTCTCTGCCAAGTTTTGGTGTCAGGATGATGCTGGTCACATAGGAAGAGTTATAGAGGAGTCCTTCTCCTCGATTTTTTGGAAAGTTTCAGCAGGAATGGTACCAGCTCCTCTTTGTCTGTCTCATCCTGAGCTTTTTCTGTTTGGTAGGCTATATATTTGGTAAGCTGATTCAGTTTTGAAGCTCATTATTGCTATGTTCAGGGATTCAACTTCTTCTTGGCTCAGGCTTGGGAGAGTGTATGTGTCCAGGAGTTTATTCATTTCGTCTAGATTTTCTAGTTTATGTGCATAAGGGTATTCATAATATTCTCTGATGATTATTTGTATTTCTTTTGGGTCAGTGGTAATATCTCCTTTGTAATTTCCAATAGTGTTTATTTGGTTTTTCTCTTTTTTCTTCTTTATTACTCTATCTAGCAGTCTATTTTATTAATTTTCTCAAAAAACAAACTTCTGAATTTGTTGACCTTTTGAATGGTTTTTCATGTCTCAATCTCCTCAGTTCTACTTTTAGTTATTTCTTGTCTTCTGCTAGCTTTGGGATTTGTTTGCACTTGGTTCTCTAGTTCTTTTAGTTGTGATGTTAGATTAACTTGAGATTTTTCTAATTTTTTTTTTACTGTGGGCATGTAGTGCTACAAAAATCCTCTTAACACTGCTGTAGTTGCATCCCAGAGATTCTGGTATGTTGTATCTTCGTTCTTATTAGTTTCAGAGAACTTCTTGATTTTGTCTTAATTTCATTATTTACCCAAAACTCATTGGGAGAATATTATTCAATTTCCATTTAATTGTATGGTTTTGAGTGAATTTCTTAGTCCTGATTTTTAAGACTAAGAAATTTGATTGCCCTGTGGTTTGACAGACTGCTTGTTATAATTTCAGTTATTTTGTATTTGCTGAGGAGTGTTTTATATGTAGTTATGTGATTGACCTTAGAGTGTGTGCTATGTGGTATTTTGAAGAATGTATATTCTATTGTTTTAGGGCAGAGAGTTCTGTAGATGTCTGTTACGCTCATGTGATCCAGTGTTGAGTTCAGGTCCTGAATATCTTTCTTAATTTACTGCCTTGATGATCTGTCTAATACTGTCAGTTGAGTGTTAAAGTCTCCCAGTACTTTTGTATGGGAGTCAAAGCTTTATAAATCCAGGGTGCTCCTGTGTTGAGTTCATATTAATTTAGGATAATTAGGTCTTCTTGTTGAATTGAACTCTTTACCATTATGAAATGCCCTTCTTTGTCTTTTTTGATCTTTGTTTGTTTAAAGTCTGTCTTATCTGAAATTAGGATTGCAACTGTTTTCCATTTGGTTGACAGATTTTTCTCCCTCTATTTTGAACCTATAGGTATCATTGCATGTAAGACTGGTCTCTTGAAGACAGCATACTAATAGATCTTGGTTCTTTATCCAGCTTTCCACTCTGTGCCTTATAATTGGGGCATTTAGCCTAGTTGCATTTGAGGTTAGTAGTGATATATGTGTATCTGTACTTAAGTGTGTTTTTGTAGTGGTTGGTTATGATCTTTCTTTTCTATATTTAGTGCTTCCTTCAAAAGCTTTTGTAAGACAGGTCTGGTGGTAATGAATTCCTTCAGCATTTACTTGTCTGAAAAGGGATCTTATTTCTCCTTTGCTTATGGACCTTGGTCTGATTGGATATGAAATTCTTGGTTGTAATTTCTTTCTTTAAAGAATGTTGAATATTGGCCCCCAGTATCTTCTGGCTTGCAGGGTTTCTGCTGAGAGATCTGCTATTGGTCTGATGGCTGTCCCTTTGTAGGTAACCTGCCCTTTCTCTCTAGCTGCCTTATCATTTTTTCATTCATTTCAACCTTAGAGAATCTGAAGATTATGTGTATTAAGGATGATCTTCTTATGAAGTATCTTACTGGGGTTCTCTGAATTTCCTGAATTTGAATGTTGACCTCTCCAGCTAGGTTAGGGAAGTTCTCATGGATGATAAACTGAAAGATTTTGTTTCTTATTAAGTTTTTTTTTTTTTCCCCTATGTAAGTAGTTGTTTTCTACATAAATAGTTGGTGTCTTTTTGGAGGGGATAATTGGAGGAGACTTCTGTCATCTTGCTCCAACTCTCCTCTTTACTTATTTTAAAATTTACAATCGCTCTTTCACAGTGGCCGGGTCTTGCGCCCAGGCGCAGACGGGTAAGTGGAGCCAACATGCCGGTGGCCCGGAGCTGGGTTTGTCACAAAACTTACGTGACCCCGCGGAGGCCCTTTGAGAAATCTCGTCTCGACCAAGAGCTGAAGCTGATCAGCGAGTATGGGCTCCGGAACAAACGTGAGGTCTGAAGGGTCAAATTTACCCTGGCCAAGATCCGCAAGGCCGCCCGGGAACTGCTGAGGCTTGATGAGAAGGACCCAAGGCGTCTGTTCTAAGGCAACGTGCTGCTGCGGCGGCTGGTCCGCATTGGGGTGCTGGATGAGGGCAAGATGAAGCTGGATTACATCCTGGGCCTGAAGATCGAGGATTTCTTAGAGAGACGCCTACAGACCCAGGTCTTCAAGCTGGGCTTGGCCAAGTCCATCCACCATGCTCGCGTGCTGATCCGCCAGCACCATATCAGGGTCCACAAGCAGGTGGTGAACATCCCGTCCTTCATCGTCCACCTGGACTCCCAGAAGCACATCGACTTCTCCCTGCGCTCTCCCTATGGGGGTGGCCGCCCGGGCCGCATGAAGAGGAAGAACGCCAAGAAGGGCCAGGGTGGGGCCGGGGCTGGAGACAAGGAGGAGGAGGATTAAGCCCACCTTTCCCTCCTGGGCTGCTGGATTGTCTAGTTTTCCTGCCAAATAAACAGGATCAGCGCCTTACAAAAAAACAAAAAATTTTACAATCAATAATTGTTGACTGTATTCACCCTCTTGTGCTATCAAATACTAGAGGTTATAAGTTCTACCTAATATATATGTTTTTATCCATTAATTATGTCTGCTTTCCTCCACTACCTTTCCCAGTCTCTGGTAACCGTCATTCTACTCTCCATCTCCATGAGTTCAATTATTTTAATTTTAGCTCCCATGAATAAGTAAGAACATATGAAGTTTCTCTTTCTGTGCCTGGCTCATTTCACTTAACACAATGACCTACAGTTCTATCCATGTTGTGCAAATGTCAGGATCTCATTCTTTTTTATGGATGAATAGTACACCATTTTGTATATATATTTCACATTTTCTTTATCTGTTTGTCTGTTGGTGGACATTTAGGTTGCTTCCAAATCTTGGCTACTGTGAATAGTGCTACAGTAAACATGGGAGTGCAGACATCTCTTTAATGTACTGATTTTCTTACTTTTGAGTATACACCTAGCAGTGAGACTGCTGGATAATATGATAGATCTACTTTTAGTCTTTTGAGAAACCACCAAATTGTTTTCCACAGTGGTTGTACTAATTTACATTTCTACCAACAGTGTATGAAGATTTCTTTTTCTCTACATCCTCACCAGCATTTGTTATTTCCTGTCGTTTGGATATAAGCCATTTTAACTGGGGTGTTCTTGGTGCCTTTGTCAAAAATAAGGTCACTGTAGGGGTGTGGATTGCTTTCTGGTCCTCTATTCTCTTTCATTGTACTATGCATCTATTTTATGCCAGTACCATGCTTTTTTGGTTACTATAACTCTATAGTATAATTTGAAGTAAGATAATGGGATTCCTCCAGTTTTATTCTTTCTTCTCAAGAAAGTTTTGGCTATTCTAAATATTTTGTGGTTTTATATAAATCTTAAGATTGGGTTTTTTCATGTCAGTATAAAAATGTCATTGGCATTTTGATAGGGACTACATTGACTCTGTAGGTTGTTTCAGTCAGTATGGACATTTTAACAATATTGATTCTTTCAATCTGTGAACATTAAACATCTTTCCTTTTTGTGTCCACTTCCATTTCTTTAATCAATGTTTTACAGTTTTTATTGGAAAGATCTTTCACTTCTTTGGTGAAGTTTAGTTCTAGCTATTTTATTTTATTTGTACATATTGTAAACAGGATTACTTTCTTGATTTCTTTTTCAGATTGTTCACTTTTGCCATATGAAAGTGTTGCTAATTTTCTATGTTGATTTTGTATCCTGCAACTTTACTGAATTTGCTTATCAGTTCTAATAGTCTTTTTTTTTTTTTAGAAAGAGTCTCACTCTGTTGCCCAGGCTGAAGTGTAGTGGCACGATCTCAGCTCATTGCAAGCTCCACCTCCTGGGTTCACGCCATTCTCCAGCCTCAGGCTCCCGAGTAGCTGGGACTACAGGTGTCCACCACCACGCCCAGCTAATTTTTTGTATTTTTAGTAAAGACAGGGTTTCACTGTGTTAGCCAGGATGGTCTTGATCTCCTGACCTTGTGAGCTACCCACCTCCACCTCCCAAAGTGCTGGGATTACAGGCATGAGCCACAGTGCCTGGCCATAGTGGGGTTGTTTTTTTTTTTTTTTTTTTTTTTTTTTTTTTTTTTTTTTTTTTTTGAGTCTTTATGTTTTTCCAATTATAAGATTATATTATCTGCAAACAAGAATGCCTTTGACTTCTTTATTTCCAAATGGTTGCCCTTTATTTTTTCCCTTTGTCTGATTGCTCCAGCTAGGGCTTCAAATACTATATTGAAGAGCAATGGTGAAAGTGGACATCCTTGTTATGTTCCAGATCTTGGATAAAAAGATTTCAGTTTTTCCCTATTCAGTAATACTAACTGTTTGTCTGCCAAAGATGGCTTTTATTTAGTTGAGATGCAGACCTTTTATATCAAGTTTTTTTAGGGGTTTTATCTTGTAGGAATATTGAACTTTATCAAATGTTTTTCAGCCTCAATTGAAATGATTATATGATATTTATCCTTCATTCTGATGTGATATATCACATTGATTGATTTGCACATGTTGAACCATCATTGCATCCCAGGGATAAATCTCACTTGGTTATAATGAATGATATATATATATATATAT
>NW_016812402.1:988328-990100 GCF_001698545.2 Rhinopithecus bieti | reverse complement strand
TTTCTCTCTCTTTCTTTTTTTCTTTTGAGACAGGGTCTTACTCTGTTACCTAGGTTGGAGTGCAGGACACAATTACAACTCACTGAAGCTTCAACCTTTTGAGCGCAAGTGATCTCCTTCCTCAGCAAAGGCACATAACACCATGACCAGCTAATTTTTTTTTTTTTTTTTTAGGTAAAAGCAGGGTCTCAGTTTGTTGCCCAGGCTGGTCTTGAACTCCTGGGCTCAAGCAATCCTCTAGCCTTGGACTCCCAAAGTGGTGGGACTACAGTCATGAGCCACCTTGCCTGGCCAAATGATCTTTCTAATGGGTTGTTGAATTCAGTTTGCTAACATTTTCTTGAGTACTTCTGCATCAATGTTCATTAAGCAAATTCGTGTGTAGCTGTTTGTTTGTTTTGTTTTGTTTGTTTGTTTGTTGATGTGTCTTTGGTTCTGGTATCAGGGTAATACTGGCCTCATAGAATTAGTTTGGAAGTATTCCTTCCTCCTCTATTTATCAGAAGTTTGAGTAAGTTTGCTGTTAGTTCTTCTTTAAATGTTTAGTAAAATTCAGCAGTGAAGCCATTAGGTCTGAGCTTTTCTTTGCTGGGAGACTTTTTGTTATGGCTTTAATCTAATTACTTGTTATTGGTCTGTTCAGGTTTTGGACATGAATTTTCATGTCCAAAAATTCATAGGAATTTATCCATTTTTTTCTAGGTTTTCCAATTTATTGGCATATAGTTGCTCATAGCAGCCTCTAATAAAATTTCTGTAGTAACAGTTGTAGTGTCTCTTTTTTATCCCAGATTTTATTTATTTGAGTCTTTTCTTGTTTTTTCTTCGTATACTAAAGGTTTGTTAGTTTTATTTATCTTTTCAAAAATCCAACTTTTGTTTTATTGATCTTTTGTACTGGTTTCTCCATTTCAATTTGATTTATTTCTCCTCTGATCTTGTATTATTTCTTTTCTTCTACAAATTTTGGGTTTAGTTTGCTCTTGATTTTTTAGTTCTTTAAGATCCAACATTAAGTTGTTTATTTGACATTTTTCTACTTTTTCAATGTAGGTGCTTTAGCTATAAACTTCCCTCTTAGTGCTGCTTTCACTGTATCCATTGGTTTTGGTATGTTTTACTTCACTGTCATTTGTTTCAAGAGCATATTGTTTAACTTCAGTGTGTTTGTGTAGTTTCCCAAATTTCTCTTGTTATTAATTTATAGGTTTATTCCATTGTGTTCAGAGAATATACTTGAAATAATTTTAATTTTTTTAATTTTTAAGAAAATTTTGTGGCCCAACATATGGTCTCTCCTTGGAAATGACCCATGCAATGAAGAGAAGAATGTATATTCTTCAGCCGTCAGATGAAATGTTTTATAAATATCTATTAGGTCCATTTGGTCTATAGTGCTGATAAAGTCTAATGTTTCTTTGTTGATTTTCTATCTCAATGGTGTGGCCAGTGCTGAAAGTGGCCAGCTACTATTGTATTGGGGTATATCTGTCTCTTTAGCTCTAATAATAATTGTTTTATATATCTTTGCACTCCATTGTTGGCATACATATTTACAATTATAAAATCCCCTTGGTGAATTCACTCTTTTATCTTTACATAATGACTTTATTTGTTGCTTTTAGAGATTTTGTCTGATATAAATATCACTACTCCTGCTCTTTTTCGTTTTCCATTTGCATGGAATGTCTTTTCCATTCCTTTATTTTAGTCTTTGTGTGTCTTTGTAGGGGAAGTGTGTTTCTTGTATGGAACAGATCACTGGGTTCTGT
>NW_016812402.1:954385-987807 GCF_001698545.2 Rhinopithecus bieti | reverse complement strand
TTTTTTTTTTTTTTTTTTTTTTTTTTTTTTTAATCCATTCAGCCACTCTGTGTCTTTTGATTGGAGAGTTTAGTCCATCTACATTCAACGTTATTATTGATAAATAAGGACTCACTCCTGTCATTCTGTGATGTGTTTCCTGGTTATTTTGTGGTCTTATTTTGTTTCCTTCCTTCCTATATTTCTTTTAGTGAAGGTGATTTTCTCTGGTGGTGTCTTTTAATTTCTTGGGGCTTTTTTGTAGCTGTTGTATGCTTTTAGATTTGAGGTTACCATAAGACTTGCAATACTATCTTATAACCCATTATTTTAAACTGATGATGACTTAACGCTGATTACATAAACAAACATGCAAAATGAAAACTAATAAATACTCTACACTTTAACTTTATCCTATCACTTTTTAACTTTTTGTTGTTTCTGTTTATGTCTGGTCCTGTCTATATCTTGAAAAGTTGTACTTATTATCTTCATTGGTTCATCTTTTAGTCTTTCTACTCAAAATATGAGTAGTTCACACACCACAATTACAATGTTATACTATTCTGTGTTTTTCTGTTTACTGTTACCAGTGAGTTTTTCACTTCAGATGATTTTTTATTGCTCATCAACATCCTTTTCTTTCAGACCGAAGAACTTCCTTTAGTATATCTTGTACGATAGGTCTGATGTTGATAAAATCCCTCCATTTTGTTTTCTGGGAAAGTCTTTATTCCTCCTTCATGTTAGGGTATTTTTACTGGATATACTATTCTAGGGTGAACATTCTTCACCTTCAGCACTTGAAATATGTCATACCATTCTCTCCTGGCCCGTAAGGTTTCCACTGAAAAGTCTGCTGCCAGACATATTGGTGCTCATTGTATGTTATTTGTTTCTTTTATCTTACTGCTTTTGGGATCCTTTCTTTATCCTTAAACTTTGAGATTTTGATTATTACATGTCACAAAGTAGTTTTATTTGGGTTAAAGCTGCTTTGGGGTTCCATAGCCTTCTCTTGTACTTGAATATCAATACCTTTTTCTAGGTTTGAGAAGTTCTCTGTTATTACTCCTTTGAATACTGCTTCTACACCTGTCTCTTTCTCTTACCTCCTCTCTAAGACCAGTAACTCTTAGATTTGCCCTTTTGAGCTATTTTTTAGATCTTATTCATGTGCTTCATTGTTTCTTTTGTTTGTTTGTTTGTTTTGTCTCCTCTGTGTATTTTCAAATAGGCTGTTTTCAAGCTCACTGTTTCTTTCTTCTGCTTGATCAATTTTGCTATTAAAGGACTCTGATGCACTTATCGATAGTGAAATTGCATTTTTCCACTCCAGAATTTCTGCTTGGTTCTTCCAAATTATGAAAATCTCTTTGTTAAATTTAGCTAATAGAATTATAAATTCCTTCTCTGTGTTATCTTGAATTTTGTTGTGTTTCCTCAATATAGTTATTTTGGATTCTCTGCCTGAAACATCACCTGTCTCTGTCTCTCCAGAACTGGTACCCCATAAATAAGGTACCATAGCTGGTACCTTATTTAGTTTATTTGATGAGGTCATGTTTTCCTGGGTGGCCTTGATGCTTGTGGATGTTTGCCAGTGTCTGGGCATTGAAGAGTTAAGTATTTATTGTAGTCTTCACAGTTAGGCCTTTTTGTACCTGTCCTTGGGAAGAGTTTCCAAATATTCAGAGGGACTTGGGTATTTTAATCTAAGTTTTGGTATCTGCAGTCATATCTGTATTGTAGGGTACACCAAGCTCAGTAATGCTGTGGCTCCTGAAGACTTGTAGTTACCACCTTGGTGGTCTTAAATAACTTCCAGAATAATTCTCTGAATTACTAGACAGAGAATCTTGTTCTCTTCCCTTACTGTTCTCCAAACAAATCGAGTATCTCTCTCTCTCTCCCTCTCTCTCTCTCTCTCTGTGTGTGTGTGTGTGTGTGTGTGTGTGTGCGCGCGCGCGCGCGCGCGCGCTGAGCTATCTAGAGCTGGGAGAGGGATGACACAAGCACCTTTGTGATTACTGTGACTGGGACTAGGTCTGACTTGAAGCTAGCACAGTACTGGGTGTCACCACTGCCTGGCTACTGCTTATGTTCATTCCAGTTTCTAGGGCTCTACAATTAGCATGTGACAAAGCCAGCCAGGCTTATGTCCTTCTCTTCAGGGCAGTGAGTTGCCCTGATTACAGGTGGTTCCAGAAATGCCATCCAGGAACCAGGGCCTGGAGTCAGAAACCTTAGTAATCTATCTAGTACTCTATTCTACTGCATCCCAGCTGGCACCCAAGTCACTGGACAAAGGCTTTCCAAATATTCCCTCCACTTCAAGGAGGAAAGGAGTCTCTGCCAATAGCCATCACTGCCCCAGGGCCATGGCAAATATTGCCTGGCTAGCCGACATTCACTCAATGTCCAAGAGTTCTTTAGTCAGCTTATGGTGAATGCTGCCAGACCTGGGGCTCTCCCTTCATGGAAGTAGGCTCCTCTTTAGCCCAAGGCAGATCCAGAAATGCCATCCAAGACTCAAGTCCTGGAATAGGGGACCCCAAGAGCCTGCTTGGTGCTCTACCCCACTGTGGCCAATCTGGTACCTAAACTGCAAAACAAATTCCCCTTCGCTCTTCCCTCTCCTTTCCTCAAGCAGAAGTCTCTCTATGTAGCCACCATGGCTGGGAATATGCTGGGTCACACCTGAAGCTAGCACATCTCTGAGTCTCACCTAAGGCCCATGGTGAGTACTGCCTGGGTATCACTGCTGGTTATTCAGGGCTCAAGGAACTCTTTAGTCAGCAGGTGATGGATTCTTCCATGTCTGGGTCCTTCCCTTCAAGGCAGAATGTTCCCTTCTGGCCCAGGGTGTGTCTAGAAATGTCATCCAGGAGCTGGGTCCTGAAGTGGAGGCTTCATGACTCTTCTCAGTACCCTATCCTATTATGGCTGAGCTGGTATCTAAGTTGCAAGGCAAAGTCCTCCTTAGTCTTCCCTCTCATCTCTTCAAGTGGAGAGGTACCTGTACCAGAGCTGTGAGGTGTGCTGCCTGGGGCTATGGGAGGGCTGGAGCAAACACTCCCTTGACCACTCCAGATGGTTTCTCACTAGGTCATATGTCCCTCAAGTCCACTAGCTTAGAGCCCAGCACAGCACCAGAACTTGCCCAAAAATTTTAGTCCTTGTGGCCTAGATTGTCTTACAAGTTTATTTAGGACCCCAGAGCCCTTAAGCCTACAGTGGAGGGGCTTGCCAGAACTCAGGTTCCAACCGCTGGGATAGGCAATTCCCCTCTGGCTAGAGCTGTTCTAAATGCTCCCTCAGTGGGTGCCAGCTGAATTCTGCCAAGTGTTGCTTTCTGTTGTGACAAGGCAGCACTGATTTTCAATGCACAGTCCCACAGATCCTATAGTCTCCCTCCCTGAAGCACACAGATTCTTTCTCCACACCATGTGGCTGCTGCTGGGAGCTGAGGGGGTGGGGGGTGCTAATTAAAATTAGCAATTTAAGACTGTCTTTCCTACCCTCTTCAGTACCTCTTTCAGTGATATGAAGTTAAAATCAGGTACTATGATCACTCATCTGATTTTTGGTTCTTATGAAGCTGTTTCTTGTGTGGATAGTTGTTCAATTTGGTGTTCCAGCAGGAAGGATAATTAATGAAGGCTTCTAATCAACCATCTTGTTCCTTCTCCTGTCTCATTGCAATTTTTCAAATAATTATTCCTTAATGTTCCCAGATTCTCCTTAAGTGACATTTCTAGGGGCTCCCATAGTCCCTCTACTCCTCCAAAAATTAATACATAAATGAAGCCCTAGGAGGAAAAAAAAAAAGAGACAATACAAAATATTTTATATATATACAGTAAACATGAAATAGAACCATTATAATCTAAAGTCAGCTTATAATATTATAAAAACAGGATGAATCCATGCTAACAAAGTTAGGTCTGTTCTACATGGTTTAAAATCGAGAGATATCAAATAAAACACAGATTTCTGGCTTCTCTTTAAAAATATTTCTGGCAATACCATGCCTACGTTTTAACATGCCAAAAATTATCTGGGGCTGGGGAGCAGCTAATCCCTTTGAGAGAGTCTGTGGGCTCCGGTTCACCACTCCTGGTCACTGCCTGCAACACTTACATGTGTTGCCTGCTACACCTCTGTCAGCGTGTGAATTTATAGCCTTGTATAGACGAAGGTTGAAATTTTAATCTCTCTGTTTATGTTGATAATATGAGATCAAAGATGAAACAAAAAGGAAGAAGGATTTGTGTTCTGAGATTTTAAAAGCAGAAGAAAAGAAGAATATAAGAAAGAATATATATCCAGTTTTTCTGTTTCAGTAGCTTTAGTTAAGAGTAGTTTACAAATGGCTTTGACATGATCAGATAGGAAAGGAATGTGAAATGGTTAATAACATGCATTAAATTAAAACTCTTTGTTTATCTAGATAGCCTGGTACCTGACTGCAGATGGTAACTGAATAACAATGTCGTAGAGCTAAATTTCCAATGCAAAGACATCATTCAAAGATGTGTTTCAGGTGCTACAGTTTGATGCTCTACACTACCCTGTCAACAAAATGGGTGGTTCATTTATGCTCAGGCAAATAGGAACACATGAGCCCTGTGTGGAAATCCAAAAGGAATGGTCCATAAGAAAGCAATTCCTGTATTTGATCATAGACTTTTGTCCCTTTCAAAGCCAGTGTATTCTTTAGTGTATGATCTCATCTCTGGAGACTAGTAAAAATACATCATTTCTAGTAAATGCAAATTTTTACTTTAGAGTTATAAGAAAATGGGGACACGTTAGACCATAAAAAAGGGACATTTTAGACCATTTTATGCCTTGGGGAAAAAGACTTTTAAACATGACATGTCATCCAAAAAAATAAATAGCTTCATAAAACTGCCCTAGGGAACATGAAAAAGTTGTAAGAACAAAATCTTCTGAGACATTAAATGACCCACAAAATGCAGTTATTGACTATAACATTTTGTTCTTCATAATACTTATAGAACCTCTAAAATATCCCTTTTAATATAGGTGAACAAAGCTACTAACACATCATATTAGCTTCCTAATGCCACTGTAACATATTACCAGAAACTTCATGGCTTAAAACAACACACATTTATTATCTTACAACTCTGGAGGTCAGAAGTCCTAAAATTGCGGTGTTTTCAAGGCTGTGTTCCTTCTGGACACCCCAGAAGAAAATCCATTATCTTCTTCCACCCAGCTGCTAGGGGCCATTTACATGCCTTAGCTCATGGCCTCTTCTTCCATCTTCAAAGCCAGCACCGTCGCATCTTCAAATCTCTCTGACTCTGACCCTCCCTTATCCCTCTTATAGTGTCTTGTGGTTACATTGGGCACCCCTAAAGATTATCCCAGATAACATCTCATCTCAAAGTTTTTAATTTAATTTCATCTGAAAAGTCCCTTTGTCATTGAAGGTAACATATTCACAGCTTCTGGGGGTTAGGAAATTGATATCTTTGGACAGCCATTACTCTGCTTACAAGACACATTGGTCTTGATTGGACTTGGAATATAAACCATGACAGCAAGGAATGTAATGAGAGTAAACAAAGTGCATTTAGGTAACTCTCAAAGTTGTTTCAGACAAAACTCAATCACGTAAAACAGAACATTCTATTTTGCTGCAATATTTTTACCTTTAATCTACTAATGTATATTTGAAATGACTGTTTTTAGAAATATCTTTGTTTGAATGTTGCAGATGTGAATGAGATGAAATGAAAAGAATGAATACACACTTATTGATCATTGTACTAAGGTCATTGAACAACATAATCTCATCAAATAGTTAAGTATTTTAAATAATATAAAACACATGGAAGCTTTACCCAAGAAGAGATAGTGATCTTATTTAATATGCTGTGCAGCTAAATGAAACCCTGATGAGAGAAAGGGGCCTTCAGATAAAGATTGCACAGTGTGTGTGTGTGTGTGTGTGTGTGTGTGTGTGCGCGCGCGCGCATGCATAGTAACGTAACATTCAGTAAGCACACACTATGTTCCAGGAACTTAGCACTCTGTACGTATTACTTGTTTAACCCTCACAATAACCCAATAGGAGCAATTCCTACAATTATCCTTTTACAGATTATTAAACTGAGGCACAAAGAAATGACCTACCCCAAATTTCAAACCTAGTAAGCAATGAAGCTTGGATTTAAACCCAGGTGTTCTGCCTTCAGAACTAAAAGTTAGAAAAGCCTAAAAGTTTCTTTTATCCATTTTAAGGAAATAAGTTTCCAGAAGGAAAGAAACAAGAAGAAAAGTAGAACTGTGGAATTTCTCTCTGCAGATCAACAAGGTATATAGACTCTTACTAATTTTCTTCATATGAACCCACAAACCCAGAAGCAAGCATTATTATCTAGATTTGGAACTCTTCTACTTTGAAATTGATAGAGTTGGCCATGCACAGATTAATAATAATAATAATAATATTTTCTACATTTGCTGTTGAAACACAGATAAATGAAGAATGATCCTGGAAAAAAACTTTACAGACACACACACACACACACAGCACAGAGTCCACAAGGTCACCATCTTATTGAACTACATAGCATGTTAAATACAATTACTACCTTTCTTGGGCAAAGGCTCCATTTCTCCGTATTATTTAAAATGCCTAAGTATGTGATGAGATTATGTTGGTCAAACAGCACAGGACAATATTCAGTAAGTGTTTATTCATTTTAAAAATTTTATCTCATTCACATATGGAAGGTTCAAAGAAAGATGTTTCTGAGAACAGTTATTAAACATTAAAAAAGTAAGAGTAAAACAAAACTATTTATGTCTGAGAAAAAAAATGTTGTCCATGAAATGCTTCCCACTAAAACCATTTGTTTCGCGTTCTCCCACCTATCTCAAGGATCCCATGACCAAGACACCTCATGCCTTCCAGAAGCTGAAGGTGAAAGCTCACTAAGATTAAACGACTGGGAAATGTTAAATGAAAAAGTATCAGGGCTGAGACAAAGCTCCTTGGCCTCAGCATGTTTGTCAGAGTGCCCAACTGATATAGTTTCCCTCTGTGCCCCCACCCAACTCTCATCTTGAATTATAATCCTTATAATCTCCACATGTCAAGGGAGGGATCTGGTGGGAGGTGATTGGATCATGGGGGACATTTCCCTCATGCTGTTCTCATGATAGTGAGTGAGTTGTCGTTAGTTTTGATGGTTTCATGTGTTTGACAGTTACTCCTTCACACACTGTCTCTCTCCTGCCATCTTATGAAGAAGGTGCCTGCTTCCCCTTCACATTCCATCATGATTCTAAGTTTCCTGAGGCACCCCCAGCCATGTGGAACTGTGAGTCAATTGAACTTCTTTCCTTTACAAATTACCCAGTCTCAAGCATTTCTTTATAATAGTGTATAGGCCAGGCACGGTGGCTCACGCATGTAATCCCAGCACTTTGGGAGGCCGAGGCAATCGGATCACAAGGTCAGGAGATGGAGACCATCCTGGCTAACACGGTGAAGCTCCGTCTTTACTAAAAATCAAAAAAATTAGCCAGGTGTGGTGGCGGGCACCTGTAGTCCCAGCTACTCTGGAGGCTGAGGCAGGAGAATGGTGTGAACCCGGAGGCAGAGCTTACAGTGAGCTGAGATGGTGCCACTGCACTCCAGCCTGGGTGACAGAGCGAGACTCTGTCTCAAAAAACAATAGTGTGTAAATGGACTAATAAACCATCTATCACTTTCCACACAAACTTTCCTACCTGTACTTTGTATTCAAACCTTTGTCTTTTTAATCTCCTGAAAGAATAAGGAATTGTTATTTCCAATAGAGTGGCTTCTTCAGACAACTTTTATGGTTAAAATTGATATTCTATGGTTGGTTATTGATAGTCCCATACCTTTCTGTCTAAGACAAAGGATGAACACATGCATGCACATCCATATGTATCTGCCCAATGAGTTCACCTTGTCTATTGCCTAGACAGAGCCCATTTATCAAGACAGGGGAATTGCAATGGAAAAAGAGTAATTCACACAGAGAGGCAGTGTGGGAGACTGGGAGTTTTATCGTTACTCAAATCAGTCTCCCTGAGCATGCAGGGATCAGAGTTTTTAAAGATAATTTGGTGGGTAGGGGCTTGGGAAGTGGGGAATATTGATTGGTCAGGTTGAAGATGGAGTCATTGTGGGTCGAAGTTAGGCTTTCTTAATGTCTACTGTTCCTGGGTGCAATGGCAGAACTGCTTGAGCCAAATTACCGGTCTAGGTGGTGTCAGCTGATCCATCAAGTGTAAGGTCTGCAAAATCTCTCAAGCACTGAGTTTAGATGTTACAATAGTGATGTTATCCCCAGGAGCAATTTGGGGATGTTCAGACTCTTGGAGCCAGAGGCTGCATGACCCCTAAATTGTACTTTCTACTCTTGTAGCTAATTTGTTAGTCCTGCAAAGGCAGACTGGACCCCAGGCAAGAAGGTGGTCTTTTTGGGAAAGGGCTGTTATCAATTTTGTTCAGAGTCAAACAATGAACTGAATTCCTTCCCCAAATTAATTCAGCCTACACTCAGGAATAAACAAGGACAGCTTAAGGGTTAGAAGCAAGATGGAGTCGGTTAGGTCTGATCTCTCTCACTGTCATAATTTCCTCAGTTATAATTTTGCAAAGGTGGTTTCACACACACACACACACACACACACACACACACACACACACACACACTGTAAAGAAGAAACAATACAGAAAGAAAAGCTCACCTTAACAAGCCCAAATTTCAGTAACATAAAACTCATATTATCTAACAGAATAAATATAAAAATTCATGTAACATTTCTTACATTATAGGGCAACATTTGAAACTGGAAGATGTTTTAGAGACTATCTTGACTACCCCTTGCATTTTCTTATTGAGGAAATTGAAGTTCAGAGGGGAAAAAGTTTTCAAAAGAGTTGGGATAATGTTAGCCTGTGTCAGCACTAACATCTGACTAAACAAGTCAGATCACTGACACTGGCCCATGCTCACACCTTAATAATAATGACAATTTAATGCCAATAAGACTAATTACTAATAAATTTGAGTATTTTCTATGTGCTAGGCACTTCACATGCATTAGCTCATTTATATTTTCCAAATCTCTTGTGAGTTAGATTTTATTAGCATACCTACTTTACAGGTGAAGAAACTGCAGCACAGACAGTTAAGCTTCACTAAGGCTGCATGTTTAGTTGATGGCAAAGCTGAGTTTAGAAGCCAAATTGACCATAAAATCTTGCTTCTTAACGACTATGCAGTATATAAACACCCATTTCATGTATAAACATGAAAAGATGCTCATGCCTACACAACACACCCACAAACACATACACACACTTACAGAAATCACTAAAAATATGAAACTCTTGGTTACTTTTTTTCTAATTTTTAGTAAAGTGTTATTTTAATTTAGTTCCCTCAGGACGTTTTTATGACCTTTTATTTCTTGTCTCCTTATACTTTTACCTAAATCTAAGAAAGAATACCCTTTCACTGGCTGGAACCACTATGTTTTTAAGTAGCATAGGTGGCAAACCAGATTACAATGCTAGTTAGCAACAACAGCTACATTATCTTTACACTAGTGCACTTTTGTTGCAGTTTAGCTCTTTTAAAATCTCAGAATTGCTGTATCAGTTAACATTTTGTGTCTAAGAAGTCATGACAGTTATAAAATCCATCTCACTAGATTAAAATTTTGAAAGTTTTATAATTGATACATTATTGTAAATAGGAAAATCAAATGCTTTAGGGGTAGATCCTGAATGACAAGAAAATTTTCTAGAAAGCACAATTTCTGCTCCTGAAGAAAAATGTATATCTTACTTTTTTTCTATGTTTATGTCTTCTAAGTCATGTTTGTTAGGATAGAAAGGAAACTCACTATGAGACAGAGGCTTTGTATAATCATTTCTTTTCATTCTTCCAACAGTATTACCAGGTAACTCTTATTACCCACATTTGCCAGGTAATTTGTGGGAAACAGAGGCTCAGAGAGAATAAGTAATTTGCCAACTTAGTAAATGGTGAATCAGATTTGAATCCAGATTTTTTATGACCTAAACGCTCATTTCACTCTAACACACTACAGCCAGGAGAGAACCCACTTCAGTACAAGTGTTATAGTTCATGTCTGTTCAAAGTAGAGTGCACATTAGTGACTGTAGCTTTCATTGCATCTGTATAAATCCCATTCCCCAATATCAGTCTCCAAAGAAATATTTGAACTCCAGAAAGCTTAATAAGTGGTAGAGGTCAGGAGGAGGTGCAGGAGGTCATGACTAGAATGACAAAAAGCCTTTAATCTAAGGCAGTTTCACATATAAGCTTCAGACAAAACTAAAAGCATCTTTCATCTTAAAGGCACTTACAAAAGGTCATTTTAAAGATCATTTCAGTTGTCAGTTTCCTGTTTGTGAGGTCCTCAGAAATAATAATTCATCAGTGGTGACCATGACAACAAACCTGCTTCCCACCAAAGCCTCCCCACACCTCTGCTCAGCAACTGTTAGAAAGAGTAGAAAGGAGATATAGACTTACCATGTTTCTGAAGGTCAGTCTTTCAGACTAGCTTTGGTTTGAAATGTTAAGGACTATATGAATTTCTTATTATAGACTTTTTAAGTAAATCATTGTTGAGGCTTAACAGGCACAAATTACTCACATATTTATGACAAAGGAATTCCAAGTAACAAATCATTTTTAAGTCACCATAAAGCTAAGTGTATTCAAAACTACATTTGCCTAAAGAAACAATTTAATTTGAGTGAGGTATTTTGACTTGGAGATTTTTGTCCTTTGGATATGTACATCTGTTGTTACGAATATTTAAATAAGCTTCCATGACCATTATGTCCATCTCCTAAAACCATGAAAAGCACACTCATGAAGGGAAACATGCCTTGCTCATAGTAGAAAGTATAGGAGAAACTGCTTGTTCCTCCTTGATTCCAGTTATTTGCCTGAGCCTTCTTAGCTATCTGTATCTATGTCCTCAGCCTCTGCCCACCAGCTCAATTTGGAATGAGATCACCAAAAGGTTCATCTTCACTTTGAAGTAGAGCCCATACTAACTGCCATATGAGGCCCCAGGCCCACATGTCCACATTTCTCCTAAGCACCATCCTTCAACGCTGGGCTCTTTTTAATCTCTTGAAGAGCAATTTAAAAAATACATATTAGCTGTCGAAATATATATTTGTCATAACAATTCTATTTTATAGATTTATCCTAAGAAAATATTCAGTGATGACTATATTCAAAGATGTAATTACAAGGTTGTTCCTCTGTGGGTTATTTTTAATTTCCAATGGAAAGTGATGGTTTAATCATTCAGAATGAGTTTGTAGATGTCCATGGCATAATGTCATTGAAAACCACAGTTTAAAAAAGAGTATACTTGATCCCATCTTTGTGAATGAACACATAGATATATACATACATACACAGGCATACACATACATATCAACAAGGTACATTATGGGAATATAGATGTATTCCATATTTTCTTCATATGTAGTTTTATTGTTTTCTATAATAAACTTTTATAATAAACAATGATTTATTTTAATGTTTTCAGTTCTGTATAAAAGATGAAAGAAAGAGCATAGAGACAAGAATAAAAATGAGATGAATGAAACATTTCACCTCCTCCAGGCCATTCTCAAATGCCACCTAACTGATGCCCTCTGTTTAAAATTACAACCTCAACCCTTGACAAGTCTACTCCCTACTTTATTTATCTCCATAGCACTTTCTGCCATCTATTATATCATATATTTTAATTGTATACTTTGTTTTTGTCTGTTCTCATAGAATGTCAGCTCCTTGAGGGCAAGAACTTGCTTCCAGAGAAGTGACTATCCCTACATGTTTGATGCAAAAGAAAGAAAGAGATAGAAAAAAAAATGAGAGAAAGAAAGAAAGTGAAAAAGAGAGAGAGGAAGGAAGGAAGGAAGGAAGGAAGGAAGGAAGGAAGGAAGGAAGGAAGGAAGGATCTGTTGACTGTATGACTATAAAGGAATAGCTCAGGCCAGTACCAAGTGTCAAGAATGTTAGACTCTCTAATGATCAAGGCTTATAAAAATGTTTAGAACAACAAAAAAGAAGGAATAAGGAGAGTTAAACTATATTCTGAGCAAGAAGATGAAAACGTGAGAGATGACTGATTAAAACAGTACTGGGTTAGATACGAAAAAAATAATACTTCTCTCCCTTGCTACTTTGCTTGTCTCTGCTTTAAAGCATGACAGTCTGTGAAAAAAGCCTGAACTAGTGCTGCATAAGGACACTGAAGTCTAAGGTAAGTGAGAAGGATATAAAAGACCTCTTGTTGCTTTACGTGGGATACAGCCTAGGTGACCCTATCACGGCTTCTAGGAGGACTTTCATCTGCTGTAGACACCTACAACACACTATGCTGTCTTGGTGTAAAATCACAATTTATTGTAATTAATTACCACTCAGAAGGTCAAACTTTTGAGCATAAGCATTATATTCTGTTCATTATTGATGTCTCAGTGCCTATCCTAGCACAAACTCCTCAGTAAATACATGTTTTGTTTTTTTTATTTTCTTTCTTTTTTTTTTTTTTTTTTGAGGCGGCGCTCCTCGCTCTGTCGCGCCAGCGCTAGGAGTGAGTGGCCGGACCTCTCCGCTACCTCGCAAGCTCCGCCCTCACCGGGTTTAACCTGCCATTCTCACTGCCTCAGCTCCGAGTAGCTTGGGACTAAAGGCGCCGCCACCGGTCCCCGCCCGGGCTAGCTTTTTTTTTTTTTTTTTTTTTTTTTTTTTGTCATTTTTTAGTCAAGAAGATGGGTTTCACCGTGTCTCGCCCCAGGATGTCCTCGATCTCTCGACTCTCGTGCTCACCCTCCTCGCCTCCCAAAGTGCTGGGATTACACGGCTTGAGCCACCCCGCGCCCGGCCTACATGTTTTATTAATTAACTCAAATCAAAGGGGTACTCGAGAAAACTTTGTAAAATTAAATTTGGATCCATGCCTAACAAAACCTTTTTTCTCTCTCTTTTTTTTTTTTTTTTCTCTTTTTTTTTTTTCTGAAGACGGAGTTCTCGCTCGTGCCCCCAGGCTCGGAGTGCAAGGGTGCAATCTCAGCTCACTCGCCAGCTCCGCTCATCCGGGTTCAACCCCGCATTCTCCTGCCTCAGCCTCCAGAGCTGCTGGGACTACAGGCACCCGCCACCACGTCTGACTAATTTTTTTTGTATTTTTTAGTAGAGACAGTTTCACCATGTTTGCCAGGATGGTCTCGATCTCCTGACCTTGTGATCTGCCCGCCTCGGCCTCCCAAAGTGCTGGGATTACAGGCATGAGCCACCATGCCCGGCTGTGCTAACAAAACTTTAAAAATCACATAGAATTAGACAAGTAACAAAAGATAGACAGTAGACAATTGTCTGATTTTACAAACGTAGAACAAATATTTAGCAAATCATTCACTGATATTTTGTTGTTGATCTCGGGCCAAATTCTATACTGAATAATTAAACAGAGACTTTGTAAGTCCTTCAGAAAATAAGCTGTGATCAATAGGTACTGTCACAGGTTCACTCAGGAATATTTTTGCCCCGTCAGCCAGATTTTCTTCTTGACCAGGGTTAGTAGATATTTTACAGAACCACCAGAAACTTTTGATTTCTGTAAAAGCATTGAACAACAGCTCACATAATATCTACGTTTACAGTGTTTACAGTGTCTTGTACATAACAGATGCTTGATAAAAGTAGATTGGGCAAGTGCTTGTAAAGATTATTAATGGAATCTCTTCCACTCAACATTTTTCATGATGTTTTTTCTTCGTTTTATTGATCCATGCTTTTCCTCTACTCTGGAGTATTTATTTTTTCTCACCTTCCAGATCTGCCAATCTTTTCTTGAAAAAGTTATCCCAGGTGTCTCATATACATAACTCTACTTAATTACAGGATTTAAGAATTTATTTATATAAACTATTGGAAAACATGGAAGCCTGATTTCACCTATCAATTTTGCTTTGGGAAGACAGACGGGTCAAAAGAAAATGATGAAACAGATGCTACAGGTCACTGATGGATCTGAATTTTCTTGCATTTTCTCTTACGTTCCTTCAGGCTCAAACTTCACTTGCTTTCCCATCGCCCTTTTGCTATCCTGGTATATGCATAAAAGGAATATCAATGTGATAAATGTATTATTCTAAGACGTTGAGGGTTGAATGCTCTATCACTATGGCATCATTATATTAAAGGAGAAGGTAGCAGATAATTTTTTTATTTGTATGTGGTAACTGCCATATAAAGGCAGTAGACATCAAGGTGCAGTCCCACAAACTTGAATTTACTTCCTCCAAATCTCTGACATATATGGATGCTCTGGGAACAGGTCTGCATGCACACACATGCACATATACACACACATACAGCTTTCACACTCACAAAGTGATACAGAAAACCCTGCATGAATTTTCTCTCTCTTGGATATGCATGCTCAAGTAGAAAAGCACTTGACTGAGAGTTAAGAGGCCTGGATTCTTATCTTGTCTCTACCACTAGCAAACTGTATAGTTATGAGTCATTTTCCTCCCTGGACTTTAGTTTTCTCATAAAATAAAAGAGATTTGGTAGAGGAAATTAAGTGTTTACAAAGTTGTTGGAAGGGCTGAAGGAATAAACTCCTCGCCAGTGTCTCACAATGTCTCTAAAACAACACAGAACTGGCCCCCTAAGGAAAGTTCTACCCTTGAGGCCACCATGGCTGGCCTAGGTCTGGAGCTATTCATTCACTGAGAAGCAGCCTATGAACACTGCCAAGCTGGCAAATGGACACCCAAATCAGCAATCCAGAGATTAGTGTCAGGTTAAAAAAATGGCCACTACACCCACTAATTATTGGCATCTAAAAGACTGAGAAATGAACACTAAAATCTGATGTTCACTAAAATCACATCCTTGCTGGCTAGCACTGACAATCAGGACAACAAGCAAGAGGCTTCTTCCTCTATTTTTCCTTTAAATCCCTTACAAGTGCATCTCATCAGTAAAATTTGTGTCACATTCAGATCCTTAGTTGCATGGAAATCTTGATAATATAGTTTTTAGCACTTTCTAGCCTCTGTTATACTGATGAGAATATAGAACAGTTTAAGACTGAATGCTAAATGCTGAAAAATAATGTCTAGAAGTAATATGTTGTGAAAATAGAACAAGCTGCTTCAGGAGCTTGAGAGTTCCCATCAATGGAGATGGACAAAGCAGAAACCAGATTTTGTCAGAAATGTTGTAAATGAGACTGATTTTGAATAGTAATTTGCAGTTCTTGTTGCATATTTCAATCCTCTGACACTATTCCTAAAGATTCTTGTTCAGTGGCCTGTGGTAGGTAGGCCCCAGGAATCTGTAATGTTACAATTCCCCTAAGTGATTGTGAGATATAGCTGTACTTAAAGACCACTTGACTAGAATGTCAAACATCATCTCCAGTCTTGTTTATTTATGACTCCTCGATTCTAGATCTTTAGGACCATGCAGATCTTTAGGACCATGCAACTGTATGTGCCCACACACATTTCTAGTACAAGGAGACAAATGTTATCTTCAGTTGAATACAGATTTTTTTTTAGAACCTCTAGGGTATAAACTGGTCTATTATTCTGTTTATTATATTATTTTTAAAAGGAATCTGTGTATCAACTATTCTTCACTAACAAAAAATAGCTCCAAAGATATTCTAACTGAAGGCATTCTTTTGCATGAAGAATTTATGACTATAGTGTCCTGAGGTAATTAATTTTTTCCT
Organism: Rhinopithecus bieti; assembly: GCF_001698545.2. Taxonomy (NCBI): domain Eukaryota; kingdom Metazoa; phylum Chordata; class Mammalia; order Primates; family Cercopithecidae; genus Rhinopithecus; species Rhinopithecus bieti. Next base: position 971,985 of record NW_016812402.1, on the reverse strand, counting down.
GTGGAGGATTTCCAGGCCAATACAATGAGACAAGAATGCTGAACGCCTGCTATATAAAAGACATTTTAAGGTTTTGTTTATGAACTTCATTCATGTTGAAGATGTCCACAGATTTATCTCCTGCACAAGTATCAAATCCAATGCTCTTGCATGCTTGCCCTTGAAGGGTTGGTAAATGTTTGGCTGAACAGAACATCATTTATGAACAGGTTTTATTACTGGACTTATAGTTGGTCAGTTACTCAAAATGATTATTCTATACAATTTACATCTAAAATCCAGATTTGTTACACAAGGAGGAATGTCAGGACTTATGCTGGGATTTCAGGTCTTGATACAGAAGATGTAGCTTGAAGGTCCTTTTTATGTAACAGAGAGATTCCCATTTTAGTAGGAAACATGCAGCTGGTCTGCTATTAGGAACTGAGGATCTTACAGGTACCCATGAATAGAAAGTTTGACTTTGGTCAATAGCATGTTTATACTTTGGATGGGGTACTGAGAGAGATAGGCCTATAACTGCGTTTTTGCAACTATATTTACTTTAATTTTCTTCATCATATATCCACCCAAGGCCAGTTTTATATCCTGAAGGTAAAATACATTTCAGATTTTTTAAAAAACCATGGTTCACGAGTGTTTGGTGCTTGACAGTATAAGGTTGTATACTGTATACACATAAAATAAAATTGTAAGATTCACTATACAAATGTATGGCAGAAACCACATCTAAGTCTGCATCAAGCTACTGACTTTTTTCTTTTTCATTCTAGTTTCTTTAGGCTACAATCATAACCTTATGGTGACTGTCTTATTGCCCTACCTATTTTTTTTAGAATTTTTCAAAATATATGAACCAAATGTAAATACTATGTCATATCAAATGTTAGATCAAAATTATTAGGATGCAAAGTAAATAAAATAGGAGGAAAAGAGTTATGCAATATGGTGAGCAGAGTAATAACCCTGAAATACGCCCATACCCTAATTCCAGGAACACGTGAATGAGTATATTTCATACGGCAAATAAAATGTGAAGATGTGATTAAGGGTATGGATGTGCAATGGGGAATTGCCCTAAATTATACAGTGGTCCCAATCTCTTCACATGAGTCCTTAAAATCCATAACCTTTCCCAGCTGCCTTGGTTAGAAATATATTATATTAGAAGTGCTCAATCTGCCATTGCTAGCTTTGAAGATAAAGGAAAGGAGCCACAATCCAAGAAACGCAGGCCATTCCCTAGAAAATGTAAAAGGCAAGGAAATGGATTCTTCTTTAGAACCTCCAGAAAGGAATGTAGTCCTGCCAACATCTTGATATTAGCTGAGGGAGACCCGTGTTGGATTTCTGCTCTACAAAACTGCATAATAATGCATTTGCATTGTTAAGCCACTAAGTTTGTAGTAATTTGTTTCAGCAGCCATAAAAAACTAATAGATTCAAAACCTTTTATCTCCATGATTGCTCCTGGTCTCATCAGAGTAGCAGAGGTTAATAACTTCCCAATAATAGTCAATAAAATAATTTAACATTTTAAAGGAAGTTTGGGTATAGAGGAAGGATGTAGAGTTTGAAGTTGGAGGCAAGACTCAATGAACAACTAGCAATGGGACCTTGAGAACAACCTGAAGTTTTCTGAGGCTTAATTTCATCTAAGCCTTGCTTGCCTTGCAGAATAGTTGAACATGTTATATTTATAAGGGGATATAAAATGCTTTGTATATTATAGGTTAAGTATCCCTATCCAAAAATATAAAATCTAAAATGTTCCAAAATCCAGAACATTTTAGGTGCTAACATGATGTCACAAGAGGAAGATTCCACACCTGACCTCATGTGATGAATTGCAGTCAAAATGTAGCCAAAACTTTGTTTCATGCACAAAGTTATTTAAAATACTGTATGAAATTCTCTTCAGGATATGTGTATAAGGTGTATATGAAATATAAATGAACTTTGTGGTTAGGCTTGGGTTCCATTCCCAAGATACCTCATTACGTATATGTAACTATTCCAAAATCTAAAAGAATCTGAAATCTAAAACGCTTCTGGTTCCAATCATTTCAGACAAGGGATATCAACCTCTATACTCTATAAACAATCATATTGCCCATTAATTTTTTCTCCAAGAAAATATGTATTTCTGTTAAAGATTTGCCAAACTTTTAGGATCTTCAAGGTAGAAAATATCCCTCCAGTGATTAGGAGAGACACAAGAAGACAATAAAGATTTTATCACTCATAGGTCTTAAGTAGAGAGTGTGGTACACAGCACACCTGGAGACCACACATACAGAGATCAAGGAGAGCAGGCAGGGAGAAATAGAGAACTGTGGGCCAAAGCCTTTGTTGAGACTAGGCCATCATCCAAACAGGGGAGTTTTAATTGATGGGTTTAAAGCAAGTAGGCATGAGTTCCAAGAGGTCACACTGTGACAGAGAGGTAGTCACTATGGCATAACTGCAGAGCTTTAGGGATGTGGAAGTCAGAAGGCTACTCAAGTAGGTTTATCTAGCTGTCCCAGAAAGAAGTGGTCATCAGAAAGTGATAAGGCAGATATCTGGATTGGCCACATAGAGGAAATGGGAAGAGGTATAGAACTGAAAACTGTGTGTCAACAGTGACTGAACCCTGCTTTTGGTATAGAGAAGTTCGACTTACATTTAAAATGGATGTCAGAACAACATAAAATTATAAAAATGTTTTACACAAACTGATGGCAGACATTATTCGTTGTCTCCCAAATGTTCTTTCTTCTTTTCTGCTCTTATAGAAAAATCACCCAAGTTTTATCTTACAACATGGCAATCTAGCCACAGACTCCATCTTCCAGGGTCATTTGCAGCCAGGGATGATTAAGTTCTAATCAATGGGACATGAGTGGCAACTGAAGTGTGCAAATCCCATATGATGACTTCAAGAAGAAGATGTTACTTTCTACTTCTTCCTGTCCCATTCCCACAGGCTAGAGTAGCTGCAGTGGCAGAGTCAGCCCTCTCTAAGGAAGATCACTGTGCTGGGGCAGGGCTAGCAATGACATCTATTCATTTACTTATTGCCTATAGCAAAATCAGCATTGAGTTATTGGGACAAAAAGCATGTGACCTGCCAAGACTAAGATATTTACTCTTAACCCTTTACAAATAAAGTTGATTTGCACCTGCCTTAGGCAACTGGAGATCGACAAAAGAAATAAAATCTGGGTCTCTAGACAACCTCCTTGAGCAAATATATTCTTCCCTGCTAACTACTTACCAGCTTGGACTTTCATGTGAGCTAGAGATAAACTTTATACATTGTTTATTCATCTATTACAGTGAGCATTATAAAGTAGAAACATTAATAGAAACGATGATGATAACAGCTAGCACTTTTATGGTGCTTATTATGTTACAGGGCTCTTCTATGGGTATGTAAGATTTGTACACACACAAATTTAATTCCCTGATCACTCTATAGGTAAGTACTATTTTTGTATTCCTACTTGGCAGATGACAAAATTAAGTTTTCTAAAGGCATACCAAATAGGAGATAGAGCCAGGGTTTGGACCCTAGCCATTTGGTACCTACGTCTCTGCTCTTAACCATATATTATATTGCCTCTTAGCAGACTACGTGTTTTATTTTGACTCTGAACAAATGAGTCAACACTCCTCAAATTCATTTTACCAGGAGACCTATTAGAAACAATAGCTTAACCCCAAAATATTGACAGATGGTGGGTTAGAGTTAGAAAAATACATAGCAGTTTGTTTAATTTAAATATCCTTTTTAGTTTATATCTCATCTTCAGACTTTTATCTTCAGACTCTAATTGCCTAAATTAAATATTTTAATTAAGCATAGCAATAGTCCTGGTTAAATTGGGGCAATAGAGAATCTATTTGGAAATGAAAACAAAGGGAAAATAAGATAAAAGTTCAAAGGAATAAAATGAAACCTGAGAATTCATGAGAAAAGGCAGGGTGTGGTAAGGGGGCTAATGAATGTAGTACCTGAAATCAAGTACTTAATAGGCTATAGAAACTAGGCAGAATGCTTGACCTCCACAGCTACTTGCAAGGCATTCTTAAAGTTAGAATCCAAGGTTCAGGAAAATTGAGCTAGTTGCTCAGGGTCACAGAAGTAGTCAATGAAACTCAAGTCTTTGTTTCTTTACACTGGAATACCTCAAAGAGAATAAACAAAAAACAAATACACCCCCACCCCCCGCCATGAAAAAAGAACCCTAGTGATTTCAGGCAAGAAAAGGTTTAAGAATGAGATGGATTACTTACAGCTTCTGTAGATGATCTGGCAGGTATTGCAGAAGGCTGTGATGCACAGGACTGCCTAAGGTTAATCAAGTGTCTATGAGAGAGAGAAAAAAAATTCATAAATGGTGATGCAAGCAAAATCATTTAAAGTTCATAGCCCCATAATAGGTACCAACCAGATCACGAAAAAGAGACTTTATATCTGTGAAGAAATTGTTAAGCATTCAAGAAATTCACTCTCCCCAACTGGCATAACTATTTTCACTTCCAAGGAGAAGATTAGTTTCTAATAAGCTCTTCATTATTGATTCCTCTGAGCCTTGAAGTTGCCCTAAAGACAGAGAATACTGATAGGTTGAGCCCCATTACAGTTGGGAGGTTAAATGCAAGGCACTGTGGTTTTCTCAGTCAACTCATTAAAAATAAATGACCTGTAGAATTAATTCACAGTAAAATGTTATCCCCTAGTTCCATATTTTCCAGAATTAGTCAGTAAGGAGAGATAAACATTATTATCCCTCAAAAATGAATTTGAATCATGGACTCAAAGTTGGAAAGGCCTTTTGGAAATCATTTATTCATTTTATAGATGAGAAACCAAATTATTCAAAGACATGGATGACATTGTGTTTTTCTTGTTCTTAAAGTATGACATGAGTCTCTGTTGCCAAGTATATTTCAAAGCTTATCATATGATTGCATACCCTCTGGAGTTGATCTTGTTTGAGCCATGGATCATTATTCAGAAATATTCAGAAGGAAAGACATGTGTATAATACACACAAAAGTCATCTTCTCCAGAAGTGAACAGAATGGATATTCTTGGTATCTACTTGGTGTGGTTAAATAACAGAAAGTAGTATAGAGCAATATGGGGCAATAAGTGGCAAGATATGATTGAATAATAAAGTATAACCTGGTTATGCGTGGCTTTGTAGATAACAAACTAGAGGTTGGATTTTTTAATGCAGTTCAGGTCACCAGAGGAGTTTGGCAGGGGTATGACATGGCTGATTTTAATCATTTATCCCTCCATTCATTTTATATCGTGTATTAGTCTGTTTTCATGCTGCTGATAAAGACATACCCGAGACTGGCAATTTACAAAAGAAAGAGGCTTATTGGGCTCACAACTCCATGTGGCTGGGGAGGCCTCACGATCATGGTGGAAGGCAAGGAGGAACACATCACATCTTACATGGATGGCAGTAGGCAGAGAGAGAGTTTGTGCAGGAATGCTCTTCTTTTTAAAACCATCAGATCTCATGAGATTCATTCGCTCTCATGAGAACAGTGCAGGAAAGACCCGCCCTCATAATTCAATCACCTCCCACCAGGTTCCTCCCATGACACATGGGAATTGTCGGAGTTACAATTCAAGATGAGATTTGGGTGGGGACACAGCCAAAGCACATCATCAAGTATAGTTCTAAGCCCTAAGGAAACAATAGACTACCTTTCCAGCCCACAAGAACAACATAGTCTATTTGAGGAGACAGAGATATAAAATGTAATTGCAATACAAAGTAATAAGAAAAGAGTAACAAAGTAACAATAAGGCCTGGTTAGGCAGAACAAAGTCTGCAGGGAAGGAATAGTTAAATGTGTTATTCTGCAGCCAAAGAAGTCTACAGTTTCAAAATGATTTCACTTATGAACTCACATTTGATTGTCATATGTAAAGTGGGATATATATAGGTCAACCCACACCACTTAGGAAACTGATACTCAGGGAAACTGAGTAACTGTGTGAGGCTGCACATCAGCAATGGTAGAATGTTTTAATCCTGAGCCCAGACTTTGATTTACAGCAGCTGCTTCCAGTTGTACTGAGAATAATTGTAAACATTACCAAAATTAAGTAGTAAATAATTTTGTGATTTATTAAGATATCTAGTATGGTCTAAAACAGAATGATGGCTTTTTTTTTTTTTTTTTAAGATCAAAGTTATCCTGGAGGAGGCTGGGCTTGGTGGCTCACACCTGTAATCCTTGCAGTTTGGGAGGTTGAAGCAGGCAGATCATTTGAGCCCAGGAGGTGGAGACCAGCCTGGACAATGTGGTGAAATACTGTCTCTACAAAAAGTACAAAAATTAGCCAGGCATGGTGGTTCATGCCTATAGTGCCAGCTACATGGGAGGATGAGGTGGGAGGATCACCTGAGCCTGGGAGGCAGAGGTTGCAGTGAGCCAAATTTGCACCATTGCACTCCAGCCTGGGCAATAGAGTGAGACCTATCTTCAAAAAAAAAATTTATCTTGGGGGAGAAAATTCATGAACAACTGTGATGGTTAATACTGAGTGTCAACTTGATTGGATTGAAGAATACTAAGTATTCTTCTATGAGGGTGTTGCCAACGGAGATTAACATCTATGTCAGTGGGCTGGGGAGGGCAGACCCACTCTTAATCTGGGTGGGCACCACTTAAACAGTTGCCAGTGAATATGAAGCAGGCAGAAAAATGTGAAAAGGTTAGACTGGCTTAGCCTCCCAGCCTACATTTTTCTCCCATGCTGGATGCTTCCTGCCCTCAAACGCTGGACTCCAAGTTCTTCAGCTTTGGGACTTATACTGGATTCTTTGCTCCTCAGCTTGCAGACAGCCTATTGTGGGCCCCTGTGACCATATGAGTTAACACATCTTTAATAAATCCTATCTATTTTATTTATATATATTATAAATATATATATATATAGCTCTGTCCCCCTAGAGAACCCTAATACAGATTTTGGTACCAGGAGTGGTTCTAGAGAAACAGAATATTAAGGATGGAATGTTTTAGTTGGTTTTGGGGTTTCTGGAGCTGGCTGCTTAGTACAATTAGACCCAAAAATGCTAAGCACTCTATTTATAATAGGATGGAGAACACTGATAGTCCTTTGCATGAACTGTTTAGAGAGTTAGACAAAATAAATGCATTTGACACTCCTGATCCACCACTTGTGAAAGGCAAGGAGTTTCATGACTCTATACATATACCTTTGACCATATGTGGAGAACCAAGGAACATAATGAAGCTGGTTGGTTGCTCCTAAGTTCACTGGGCAAAGTGATGAAAGAAAACTATAAACTCAGGGATTCTGTCTCCCAGCTTCAGAAGGAGATACTGAGTTTCAAATCTTCTAAGATTGCCCTAAGTCAAAGTCTTATCTACTGGAGAGAAAGAGCTGAAATTGTGGAGAAGCAGACACAAGCTCTTATCGTGTGAGTGGCTGACTTGCAACAAAAGGTGCATGCACAACCTTGCCAGGTGTCTATCGTTAAAGTGAGGGCATTGCTTGGAAAAGAATGGGACCCTGGAACTTGGAATGGGGTTGTGTGAAAGGACCCTGATGAAGCTGGAGACACTGAGAATGTAAACTCTGAATGAACCTTTCTTACCAGGAGAAAGAGCTTCCCCATCCCCAGAAGTGGCAGCATACCCTCTCAGACCCATGCTGCCATCAGCCCTTCCACTTCTGCCTGAAGAGATAAACCCTGTGTTGCCTGAGGCAACACTGCTGGCCTCCACTGAGGCAGTTGCCAGGCAAGATAATGTTGATTCTCCTCAGGAGCCATCCCCAACACCCCTGTTTGCTTCTAGACCTATAACTAAAGTTCCAAGGAACCCCTAGAGGTGAGATTGAGAGTGTGACCCATGAGGAGGTGTGCTACACTCAAAAAGAACTGCTTGAGTTTTCTAATTTATATGAACAGAAATCTGGAGAACAGGCATGGGAATGGACACTAAGGGTGTGGGATAATGGTGGAAGGAACATAGAGTTGGATCAGACTGAATGTATTGATTTGAACCTACTAAGCAGGGATTCTGCATTTAAAGTTGCAGCCCAGGGAGTTAAAAAAGTTCTAATAGTTTATTTGCTTGGTTAGCTGAAATATGGAAAAGAACATGACCCATTGTGAGCGAGCTGGAAATGCCTGATTTCCTTTGGTTTAATATAGAGGAAGGAATTCAAAGGCTTCGGAAGATTGGGATGGTGGATGTATTAGTCACTTTATACCTACTCATCCCAGCTGGGAGAGTCCAGAACATATACCCTTGATGAATGCTTTACAAAGTAGATTTATGAGGACAGCACCTGCATTTTTGAGGAGCTTTATAATTGCTCTTCTGTGTATGTCAGATCTAACAGTGGGAACCACAGTCACTCAACTACCAAATTTAAACACAATGGGAATAATTTGATCTCAAGGTGGCAGGGGCCGAGTGGTAGAACCCAACTGTCAAAGGCAAGGTGGGCATTGCTACTGTAATGGACAGCAGAGGCAAAGCAGCAATCAGAATAGTCTGACATGCGTAGAGCTCTGGAATTGGCTAATTAATCACAGTGTTCCTAGAAGTGAAATTTATTGGAAGCCTACTACATTTCTACTTAATTTATATAAGGAGAAAATGTCCAGGTCAAATAAACAAAACAAAAATTTAAATTATAAAAACAGAGAATCATGGCCCCTCAATCAATTTCTAGACATGCCAGTTTACAGACCCAGAACCCCTTGAATGAAGGAAAAGCCAGGTCCTCTTGAGGAAGGACCCCATTACACTACTGACAATTTATGCAGTGAATCTTTCTCGCACCCTTCCCCACGTATACCTCTGGCCTTCTACCAGGGTAACTGTGCACTGGGGAAGGGGAAATGATCAGACATTTCAGAGCCTACTGGACACTGGTTCTGAGCTGACATTGATTCCAGGAGACCCAAAACATCATTGTGGTCCTCCAGTTAAAGTAGGGGCTTATGGAGGTCAGGTAATTTAGAGTTTTAGCTCAGGTCTGACTTGCAGTGAATCCAGTTTGTCCTTGGACTCATCCTGTGGTCATTTCCCCAGTGTCAGAATGCATAATTGGCATAAATGTATTTAGCAGCTGACAGAACCCCCAGATTGGCTCCCTGACTGGTAGGATGAGAGGTATTATGATGGGAAAGGCCAAATGGAAGCCATTAGACCTTCCTCTACCTAGAACAATTGTAAATCAAAAATAATATTGCATCCCTGGAGGGATTTCAGAGATTAGTGCCACCATCAAGGACTTGAAAGATGCAGGAGTGGTGATCCCCACCACATCTCCATTCAACTCTCCTATTTGGCCTGTGCAGAGGACAGGTGGATCTTGGAGAACAACAGTGGATTATCATAAGCTTAACTAAGTGGTGACTCAAAGTGCAGCCACTGTACCAGCTGTAGCTTCATTGCTTCAGCAAATTAACACATCTCCTGGTACCTGGTATGCAGCTATTGACTTGGCAAATGCCTTTTTCTACATTCCTGTATATAAGGCACATCAGAAGCAATTTGCCATCAGCAGTAAAGACTAGTAACATACCTTTACTGTCCTACCTCAGGGGTATGTCAACTCACCACAAGATATCACACTGGTCCATTACATTGATGAAATTATGCTGAGTGGATCCAGTGAGGAAAAAGTAGCAAACACACTGGACTTACTGGTGAGAAATTTGCATGCCAGAGGATGGTAAATAAATCTGACTAAAATTCAGGGACCTTCTACCTCAGTAAAATTTCTAGGGCTCCAGTGCTATGGGGCCTGTCGAGGTATTCCTTCTAAAGTGAAGCATAAGTTGCTGTGTTTGGCCCCTCCTACAACCAAGAAAGAGGCACAATGCCTAGTGGCCTATTTGGATTTGGGAGGGAACACATTCCTCATTTGGGTGTGTTACTCTGGCCTATTTGCTGAGTGACCCAAAAGGCTGCCAGTTTTGAGTAGAGTCCAGAACAGAAGAAGGCTCTGCAACAGGTCCAGGCTGCTGTGCAAGCTGCCCTGCCAGTTGGGCCATATGACCCAGCAGATTCAATGGTGCTTGAGGTGTTAGTTGCAGATAGGGATGCTGTTTAGAGCCCCCATAGGTGAATCACAGTGGAGACCTCCAGGATTTTGGAGCAAGGCCCTGCCATCTTCTGCAGATAACTACTCTCCTTTTGAGAGACAGCTCTTGGCCTGTTCCTGGGCTTTGGTGAAAACTGAACGTTTGACCATGGGTCATCAAGTCACAATGCAACCTGAACTGCCCATCATGAACTGGTGCTTTCAGACCCATGTAGCCATAAATTGGGTTGTGCATAGCAGCATTCCATCATCAAATGGAAGTAGTATATAGATGATCAGGCTGGAGCAGGTCCCAAAGGCACATGGAAGTTACATGAGGAAGTGGCTCAAATGCCCATGGTCTCCACTCTTGCCACCCTGCCTTCTCTCCCCAAGCCTGCACTGACAGTCTCATTGGGGAGTTCCCTATCATCAGTTGACATAGGAAGAGAAGACTAGGGCCTGGTTCACAGATGGTTCTGTACGGTATGCAGGCACCACCTGAAAGTAGACAGCTGCAGCACTACAGCCACTTTCTAGGACATCCTTGAAGGACAGCAATGAAGGGAAATCTTCCCAATGGGGACAACTTCCAGTAGTGCACCTTGTTGTGCACTTTGCATGGAAGGAGAAATGGCCAGATATGAGATCACACATTGATTCATGGGCTGTAGCCAATGGTTTGGCTAGACAATCAGGGACTTGAAAGAAGCGTGATTGGAAAATTGGTGACAAAGAAATTTGGGGAAAAGGTATTTGGACGGACCTCTCTGAGTGGTCAAAAAATGTGAAAATCTTCGTATCCCATGTGAGTGCTCACAAACGGGTAACCTCAGCAGAGGAGGATTTTAATAATTAAGTTGATAGAATGACCCATTCGGTGGACACCACTCTGCCCCTTTCCCCAGCCACCTCTGTCATTGCCCAATGGGCCCATGAGCAAAGTGGCCATTGTGGCAGGGATGGAGGTTATGCGTGGGCTCAGCAACATGGACTTCCACTCACCAAAGCTGACCTGGCTACGGCCACTGCTGAGTGTCCATTTGTCAGCAGCAGAGACCAACACTGAGCCCTCGATATGGCACCATTCTTCAGGGTAATCAACAAGCTACCTGGTGGCAGGCTGATTATATTGAACTTCTTCCATCCTGGAAAGGGCAGAGGTTTGTCCTCACTGGAATAGACACTCACTCCGGATAGTGGTTTGCCTATCCTGCACACAATGCTTCCGCAAAAACTACCATTTGTGAACTCACAGAATGCCTTATCCACTGTCACGGTATTCCATACAGCACTGCCTCTGACCAAGGCACTCACTTTACAGCTAAAGAAGTGCAGCAGTGGGCTCATGCTCATGGAGTTCACTGGTCTTATCATGTTCCTGTCATCCTGAAGTAGCTGGATCGATAGAACGGTTGAATGGCCTTTTGAAGTCATAATTACAAAGCCAACTAGGTGACAATACTTTGCAGGGCTGGTGCAAAGTTCTCCAGAAAGCCACATATGTTCAGAATCAGCATCCAATATATCTTCCAGAGCCAGGATTCATGGATCCACAAATCAAGGGGTGGAAGTAGATGTGGCACCAGTCACCATTACCTCTAGTGATCCACTAGCAAAATTTTTGCTTCCTGTTCCCAGGACATTACATTCTGCTGGCCTAGAGGTCTTAGTTCCAGAGGATGAAATGCTGCTGTCAGGAGACACAGCAATAATTCCATTAAACAGGAAGTTAAGATTGCCACCTGGACACTTTGGGCTCCTCCTACCTTTAAGTCAACAGGCTAAGAAGGGAGTTACAGTTTTGGCTGGGGTGATTGACCCAGATTATCAAGATGAAATCAGTCTACTACTCCACAACAGGGGTAAGGAAGAGTATGCACGGAATACAAGAGATCCATTAGGGCATCTCTTAGTATAACCATGTCCTGTGATTAAGGTCAATGGGAAACTACAACAGCCCAATCTAGGCAGGACTACAAATGGCCCAGACCCTTCAGGAATGAAGGTTTGTGTTACTCCACCAGGAAAAAAAAATCACGACCTCCTGAGGTGCTTGCTTAAGGCAAAGAGAATACAGAATGGGTAGTAGAAGGTAGTAATCAATACCAGCTATGACCACGTGACCAGCTGCAGAAATGAGAACTGTAATTGTCATGAGTATTTTCTCCTTTTGTTAAAAACATGTTCATGCATGTATACCCTGGCACTAACAAAAAAATCTTCATTTTATTTCTTTTCTCTATTATCATGTGATATAAGATTTATTTAGTTCATATCAGCATTTAAGCATTGTTAACTTTATGAAATAGCATTTGGGTTGTGGACTGCTATGTTTTCAGTTGCAGGAAGCATAGTTGTATTATGTTAGGCATAATTATGGACTTAAAATTGTCTTTATTTGAAGATTATGTATGATCTCAGGAGACGTGTATAGGTTCAAGTTGACAAGGGGTAGACTTGTGATGGTTAATACTGAGTGTCAACTTGATTGGATTGAAGGATACTGGGTATTCTTCAGTGAAGGTGTTGCCAAACGAGATTAACACTTGAATTAGTGAGATGGGGAAGGCAGACCCACCCTTAATCTGGGTGGACACAATCTAATCAGCTGCCAGCAAATATAAAGCAGGCAGAAAAACATGAAAAGGTTAGACTGGCTTAGCCTCCCAGCCTATATCTTTCTCCCATGCTGCATGCTTCCTGCCCTCAAACATTGGACTCCAGGTTCTTCAGCTTTGGAATTCGGACTGGCTTCCTTGCTCCTCAGCTTGCAGATGGTCTATTGTGGGACCTTGTGATCATGTGAGTTAATACTACTTAATGAGTTATATATATATTTATTTATATTTATGTTATGTATTTATATATAAATATATTTATATATATTTATAATGTATTTATATATTTATATTTATAATGTATTTATATATACATATATTTATATTTATAATGTATTTATATATAAATATATGAAATTATTTTTCTCATAGAGTCATAGGATTAAACAAGAAAATAGTCTTCCTATATTATGCAACAATTCTGAGAATTATGAAGACTTGAAGAGTCCCAGCCACCCTTCTAAGACAACTCTAATATATTGCTTCTTCTGTGACTGGAGCTGGAAGTTGGGTATTTCTTGAAGGGAGTAAACAAGGTCCAGGATCCACACATAAAGAGATAGCTGAACTTTTTCACTTCTGTGATGCATGACAGCCTAGGCCCTAGTGGAAGGGAGCCCTGAGTGTCTTAGAGAGAACTTGTCCTGCAAGGTCTAAGAGTTCTGGAGAAGTGCAGAGCTAGCCAACATGAACATCATTGGGGGAATCCTGATTTTTGTGGCCTTCAGAGGAACTGGAGAGATAAACAGATCTACCAAATCCTCTATACCCATAAAGCTGGCAGAATGTAAGATTTTACAGCCACTGAGAATGGAAGCAGAAAGCATACTTTATATTCCTGAGTGGAGACTAGCAGAATACCTACAAGTAGAGTCCAGTATGCAGCCAGCACAGAGTTGCAGAGATTCCTGTGCTTAGGAAGCATCATTGATATGATTGACAAAACTGTGTCAACCTGAGCCTCAGTGAGTAACACAAAGGAAAATGACCCAGCCAGAGAGGAATATAGAGATAATCCAGAACAGGAAACTCCTAGGAAAACATAGCTGCTGGAATCTGGAGGTGAGATCTGGTTAAGAAATAAAATTATTAATAAATGAAATTTAATCACAGCACAAATAACACTTTCTGAACCTACGAACCTTGATTTTGTCATAAAAGTTTAGTAGATTAACTGAACAAATAGGTTCATGACATTTTCAGATAACAATGCCAAATCTACATTTATCATTCCATTTATATAAAATCTTGTGTGTGTGTGAGAGAGAGAGACAGACAGAGATAGAGATGAACAAAAAGATACTCATCAAAATGTTGACATTGCTCATCTCAGAATACTCTAAAAAGGGATTCATGCTTCCTTCAAATGTTCGTGTACCATATAAATTATATCTACTAGCACATATAATCAGAAAAATCTATGCAATCAATAATTCTATCTTCAATGAAAAAATACTCCAATGTTATTAAAATTACCAGTCTATTTGTACCCCACAAGATAGAAGACATGAAAGAATAAAAACAATAAGAAAGCTCGGTGGCTAGTGACTTTAGATAAGAGGACACAACTATAAAATTAATCTTTTTAGCAAAAGAATAGGATCTTATAACATGCATGGATGGGCAGCTGAGCATAGAGGCTGAGGTAGGTGCATTGATGGGATTTCCATATTATCCTAGACTACTTGTCTCAATTCTAAACCACAGAATACTGAACATGACCATGTTTCCACTGATTCACTCAAGTGTTGTTCACATATTTTTTAGCCATCTCAAAAGAGAAACCACTGTGTTTTGGTTCCTAACTTTGTTAGATATAAAAAATATGAATCATCGTATAAATCAGTAAAGGAATTAAACTTTCTTTCATTTTAGGAAAGGTTATTAAAATTTACAACTTCTGAATGTGTATCACTTATTAAATGATGGACCATAAAAGAATGTAACCAATCAGAAATTGACAATGTCCTCATTATGTACTGTTCACACACCGATACTTGTTTATGTCATATCTCAGAACTGAGAAACTGAACTGTAGTGGTACTTAATGAGGCACTTTATAAGCAATAGAAAACAACTGAAAAAGTGGATTTCCAGTAATTACCATGACTAATACTAATTAAAAATGTCTCTAAATGGAGACATGACAAGGGCATAAAATTTGAATCAGATTATGCAAAAAGTCATACTCAGTAAACAAACGTGGAAAGATTGCAACTTGCATCAGGTCAGTTGTTAGCAAAGAGCCCACTACTCCTCAAGCTGTATCTGCCTTAAATCAATCCCCAGAAAATACTTGAAATAAAGAAGCACACAGAAAACTGAAACACCCACACTGGAAAGAGAGATGTCATTCATAGTAATTATCAGCAGATATTTCTGCAAAGTACATTCAAGTAGAAATGTCCTTCTTAACTTCTATGCAGTCAACACATATTTATACCTATAAATTAAAAATAATGAGGACAGTATTAAGACTAAGTGAATTACTATTATTATTAATTAATAAGTAATAAGACTAAGTGAGTTAATAAGAATATGGGGCATAGAGATTTATATAGGTTATTTTTGCTATTACTTATTTTGATCTAGCATGACTTTCTACCTTCTTTTATAAAAGATCCACACATGGTTGTGAGAAACACCTTTCTTGTTTTTTGGATGGAATTGATGTTGCTTCCCACATTGATGGTCATTAATCTTGGGCCGGCCAATAAAAGCACTTCATACACCTGACAATAGTGATTATATAACTGAGACCCAGTCAGATCATCTCTATGGCTTGACATGTGGATAATTAAAGAGAAAGCATCACTCTTGTGGAGTTAAATGCTATAAATATCATCTAAATCTTGAGTTTCTGGTCACTATCATTCCTGCCACAGAGGAAAAAAAAGGCCAAGAAAATGCAGTTGATACTGAGGAAAAGAGAGTCAATATATGAAAGAGGGAGGGGAAAAGAAAAAGGGTAGAGACGAGAGGAAGCAGAGGGGAGTGCTGGGCAACACGTGAGCACCCAGATCCAGCGATGACTTTCCAGCTACATTAGCTAAAACAGCAAACAGCTTCTTTAGGAAACTGATATAGTCTGAAGTTCATCTATTTTATTTTAAACTCAAATGATATAGTGTGAGGTGCAAATAGTAGCCCAGAATTACATAGCAGAGTTTGAACCACAGGGAAAAAAATACCAACCACATCAGAAAAGAAAAATTCATTTGCCCACACTGAAATTATTTATAGGAGGCACTTGAAGTAAATCTCATAGTACTATATAAAATATATAACTATGTTGTATTTTATTTATAGTAGTTAGATATTATTTATATAGTTATATACTATATATTATATACATAATATAACTGTATAGAATGCTAGATAAAGCTCTGCAGCCCTTCTCATAGACTAAATATTACTATAAGATTAGATTAAATCACCAATTCATTTGGCCAATAATGTAAAAACATATCAAATATAGGTGGCAACACAGGGAGGGGACATGTGCAGGTTTATAATTATGTGTGGCCTAAGCCCTCCTAAGGTATCCAGTTGCTAGCTGCATTGTCATTACAACCAGGATTTCTCAAAAGGTAAGAAATTCAATTTTTGCTATCCCAATGCCATCTTACACTCTGGGCTTACTTCACTTTTTCTGTAAAAGTTAACACCAAATGTCTATGCCTTTTGGTTTCAGAGAATTACAGCAGGCTCTCCTTCTTAAAATTTAGCATCATCAAGCTATGCCCCCCTCTGAACACAGAAATTAGGGTCATTCTCCAAATGTCATTGATTAATGTCCCTGCCTTTAGATTCCCAGTGTTCCAGAAAGCCCATTTACCCCCAGTCCACACCATGACTCTGATTTAATGCCCTTTTCATACAGAGTTTGGTCCGAAGGTGAAGATCACAAATCAATTCCCACAAAATTTTAATTCTAAAATGCAATTTCCATCCTTCTAAGTCAATCTTTTGTTTTGTGTTCTTAAAGTCTCAAATTAAGGAAAACTTACTTCAGATATTCTTAATGATGGAGATCTCAAACACACATCTAAAATAATAGTTTCAATTAAATTTTTAGTTCCCAAAGAAGCCAGATTAATTTTAAAACATTCCATACAAAATATGGTCTTTAATGCAATTCTTTTCAGAGTGTGTCATATATCACCACTAAATAGAGCCATATACTTATAAATATGGTATGGAAGCAGAGGACAGAATATTAATTTAGCCATGTTGGAGAAACCGTAAGTTATATCAATCATCATCAGAATCATCATCTTTATCATCATTATAATGTTTACTGAATGTTTACAATCCTATTTTTAGGTGTTATTACTATGGTCATTCTAAAGATTTTAAAAGAAACTGCATTCTAAGCAATTATATTAGAATTAGACTCTTTCCTGCTACCACTATCGAGAAATACTGGATAAGACACGACTAAAAACAGGAGAGAAAGATTGCCAGGCTGCTAGAAGCACTGGCTGACATTAAAACAATTATTGACTTTAACAGTAGCACAAGAAGGGAGACAGAAACTTGGATCCCCAGAAGGTCAGGAAAATTCTGCAGGCACTCAAGACCATAGAAGGAGAAATGGCAAAAAGTTGTGTCTATCCCAGGCCTCTGCTTAGTTTGAAAATAAAAAATAGGAGTCTCCCAGAAAATTTGTAATCACAGGCTAACTGTATCAATTAGTTACTATCATAACAATTGCCTCAAAATATGTGACTTAAAACAACACTAGATAGAAAATATTTTGTGGGGGGCGGAGCAAGATGGCCGAATAGGAACAGCTCCAGTCTCCAACTCCCAGCGCGAGCGACACAGAAGACCGGTGATTTCTGCATTTTCAACTGAGGTACTGGGGTCATCTCACTAGGGAGTGC
>NW_016812402.1:942891-950836 GCF_001698545.2 Rhinopithecus bieti | reverse complement strand
CATTAAACAAATGGAAGAACATACCATGCTCATGGATAGGAAGAATCAATATCGTGAAAATGGCCATACTGCCCAAGGTTATTTATAGATTCAATGCCATCCCCATCAAGCTACCAATGAGTTTCTTCACAGAATTGGAAAAAACTGCTTTAAAGTTCATATGGAACCACAAGGAGGGAGGGATTGCATTGGGGAGTTATACATGATATAAATGATGAATTGATGGGTGCTAATGAGTTGATGGGTGCAGCACACCAACATGGCATAAGTATACATATGTAACAAACCTGCACGTTATGCACATATACCCTAGAACTTAAAGTATAATTAAAAAAAAAAAACAACAACAACACTAATTTATTCTCAAACTTCTGGAAGTCAGAAATCCACAATGAGTCTTATGAGGCTGAAATCAAAGCTAAGATTAGGACTATATTGATTCCAGAGTCTGCAGGAGAAAATCCGTATCTTGCCTGTTTTGGCTTTCAGACACCACTCATGACCCCTTTCTCCATCTTCGAAGTCAGCTGTGAGGCATCTTCTCTTCTGTCCTCTTGGCTTTTTTATTTATTTTCTTCTTTTGTGAGATGGAGTCTCCCTCTTGCCACCCAGGCTAGAGTGCAACGGCATGATCTTGGCTCACTGCAACCTCTGCCTCCCTAGTTCAAGCAAGTCTTCTACCTCAGCCTTCCAAGTAGCTGGGATGACAGTGCTGGCCACTATGCCCAGTTAATTTTTGTATTTTTAGTAGAGACAAGGTTTCACCCTGTTGGCCAGGCTGGTCTTGAACTCCTGGCCTCAGGTGATCCACCCACCTCAGCCTCCCAAATTGCTGGCGTTACAGGCGTGAGCCACCGCGCCCGGCTCCTCTTGGCTTTTTAATACAGGTTTATTGAGGTATAATTGATATAGAGAAAAGTACACATATTTAATATATACAATTTAATGAAGTTGGACATATGCATATAGCTGTGAAACCATCATCATAATCAAGGCAATAAATATATTCAGCATATCCAAAAATTTCCTCATGCCTCTTTCTGGCTTTATTGTTTTATTTTTGTGGTAACAACACTTAATGTAAGATGTACTTCCCTAACAAAAATTTTAAGTGAACAATACAGTATTGTTAACTATAAGCACTATGCCATACAGTAGATCTCTAGAACTTATTTATTGTGCATAATTGAAGCTTTATATTCACAGCAACTTCTCATTTTACTCTCCCCAGCCCCTGACAATTATTATTCTACTCTCTGTTTCTATGAATTTGACCTATTTTTGGATACCTCATATGAATGTAATTATGCAGTGTTTGTTCTTACTGTGACTGGATTATTTAACATAGTAAAATATCTTTCAGATTCATCCATGTTGTAGCATATGTCAGGATTTCCTTCTTTTTAAAGGCAGACTAATATTCCATTCTATGTATATACCACAATTTTTTGCTGAGCTTGGTGAAACAGAAACTAGATCAACCTACAGATAAAAGAAGCTCTGAAAATCCAAGCAAAATAAATATGAAGAATCACCACACCTAGGCACATCCTAGTAAAACCGCTAAAAACCAAATACATGAAGTAAGATTGTAAAAGCAACCTGAATTAAAACGACACACTACACTTACAGGAGTAGCAAGAAGACTTACAACAAAATATTCAACAGAAACAATAGGAGTTAGAAAATAATGAAGTGGCATCTTTAAATTTCTGAAAGAAAATAATTATTAATCAGAAATTCTATATTGAACAAAATATCCTTCAAATATTTATATTCAGAAAACCAAATCTGAAGTAATTCATCTTTAGCAGAATCACTCTAAAACAAATACCAAAAAGAGTTGTTCAGGGAGATGGAAAATGCCCCAGAGGGAAACATGAAAATATAGAAAACTATGAAAATCAATTGAAATAATGAATTTGTTAGTAAACAAATGAATATGGTCTCTACATAATGTCTTGTGTGGTTTAAAATAGAAGTAAAACATAAAATTAAAATGCATGAAAACAAAAATTCACAAAACCAAGGCGATAATTATAAATGTTTATTTGTCTAATAACAGTATTAAAATATATGAAGCAAAATTTATAAAATCACACAGAATTACAGAAAAATGCAAACAAAATTATAAACTTCAACACTATTCTCTCAATAGTTATTATGAAGAGTAGAGAGAAAGCCAGTAAGGACATAGAAGATTTGAGCAACATCATCAAACAACTTGACTCAATTGGCATTTATAGAACAGTCCACCTTAAAACAGCAGAATACATATTCTTTTCAGGTATATACAGCACATGACGCATCTACCAAGATAGATCATTGGAAAGTCTGAACAAATTTTAGAAGATTCAAATCAAAGTATTATTATATTATTATTATAACTTATGGGTCAAAAAATAAACCAAAAAGAGACTCAGGAAATATTTTGACCTGAATGAAAATGAAAATACAAAACATCAGTATGTGTGAGATGTAGCTAAAGTAGTGCATTGAGGAAAATTTATAACACTAAAGACCATTTGAGAAGAAGAATGGTCTCAAAGCAATAATCTCATATTCACCTATATAAATAAGAAAAAAGGAGAGCAAGTTAAGCCCAAAGAAATAAAAATTCAAGAATAATAAAAATCAGAGCAGAAATCAGTCAAATAGAAAACAGAAAAATAATAGAAAAAAATCAATGAAACCAAATGCTACTCCATTGTACAGATCGACAAAGTTGATAAACCTCTAGGCAAATTAATGAAGAGAAAAAAGAAGACATAAAATAAAAATGTCAGCTTTGAGTGAGGTGACATCACTATAAATAATAAGAGGCCATTAGGGAATGCTATTAAATGAAATCAATAAATTAGAGTTTATATGAAATTGATACATTAATTGAAAGACACAATCAAAAACCACAATTCTTTGTAATTAGGTTCTTTTTTTCTCCCTCTGGTAGCAGTTCCTGTGTGAGAAATGTGGGCTGTTATCTTAAAAGCCATTGCTGATCTAGGAAGTGGGGGATGGGACCAGGATAAGGTAAAACACCACAAAGCTCTCTGTTCTTAAGAATATTCGCCAGTTTTTCTTCATTGAGTGTTCCCCTGGTTGCTCAAACTTTTAGTTTCCAAAGTTCCAACAAAAGTGTTTTCTGACATTTTGTCAGTTTTTTTCCCAGTGTTTTATGGAGGAATATACTTTTGAGTCATTACTTCACCATCTCCGTTGATGAAAATTTAATTTATAACAAATCTAGCATCACCACTGATCAAAACAAGACAATGATGCCCGTCTTTACCTCCTTTTCAGTATCACACTAGAAATATTCATCACCAAGATAAGACAAGAAAATAAATAAAAATACAAGGATTGAATAGCAAGAAAGAAAACTTATTTTTCACTAGGACCTCCAAGAGAATACACAGTCATTTTATATTTATTATAAATTGAGTTCAGCAAAGGTTTTGAATATGTGACCAATTTACAAAATCACTTGCATTTCTGTCTACAAGAACAAATCACTAAGAAAAATAAATAATGCATGCCAGAGTAACAGGAATTAAATTAGGTAACTTCATCACTATAATTCACAGAACTCAATTTGTGATTAAAGACATAATGTATAAACTTAAAAATTGATAAAGATATGTAAAGGAGAATATCTTTATGTCCTTGAGTTAGAAAGGGACTTATAAATCAATATTTTTAAAAAACTACAAAGAGAAATATTGATAAATCTATGCGGCAGATTGTATTTTCCAAAGATGGCCAAAACAATATTCTTTATTCTACATATTCTTTTTGTAATGTAATCTCATCACTCCTCCCATTAAGAGATCAGGTCTATGTTCTCTCTTGGAAAATGGGTTGGCTTCTGTGACTTCTGACTAAAGAAACAGCAGAATGAACATTTTAAAATTTTAAGACTGGGTGAAAGATAATACAGCTTCCACCTTGTGAAATACTCACACTACAGCTTTTACTTGCCAAGTAATCAGCACACCTCAGCACTTGTCATGCTGTGATGAAACTCAAGCAAGCCACCGCAGAGACATAGTAGAGAAAAATTCTGAGACTAAGTGAAAAGAGAGAAATGCCCAGCCAGCTTCCCACTGTTCCAGTCCCAGCCACCATCCCACTGCAACCACATAAAAGACCCTGTACCAGAAACACTCAGCAGAGCCCTTCCCTAATTTCTAACCCACAGAAACCATGGGAGATAAAGTAACTGTTATTGTTTTAAGCCACTGAGTTATGGGGTGCTCTTTACACAGCCCTAGAAAGCAGAACAACTTGGTTCTGTGAAAACTGAAAAACTTCCATTTATGAAAAATACCACAAAGAATAGAAACATATTCCACAGATTACACGATGATACTCACAGCCAGACCATATGCAGTTCATGCAAACAACTTCTTCAATCAACAGAAAGGTAAATAAACAAATAGAAAAATAGGCAAATGATATGAGCAGCTAATTCAGGTGACCAATACCACAGGAATGACAGATACCACATTAAAAGTTGCCTAATTTCACAGGAAATAGGAAAATAGAAATGAACATATAAATAAAATATAGCATATAGGGAAAAGTAAATGAAAATAAAAATAATACCATTTTACCTCATCGTATCACAAAATTTTAAAGTCTAAGAATAACAAACATTGGCAGAATTTGGAGACTGGGGAACTTTCCTGCACTGCTGGTGGGTGGGTAAATTGCTGTGATCAGTTTAGAGAATTAAAGTTGCAGACACATATTCTATGACTCAGAGATTTAACTCCTACATATAAATCCTAGAGAATTTCACCCACCTGTACTGCAGGAAATATGTATGACACTATTCATAGCAATATTTTTTGCAATAACTAGAAAAAAATCCCAATAATCCTAATACTCAACACAAGATAATCAGTAATAAATCAGAGCATATGCATAAAAATAATTGATACATAACAAAGAAAATGAATAAACAATAACCGCATATCAACACTGGTGAATCTCACAAATATGTTGAACAAAAGATATAAGCTATAGAATATACATACAGCTCTTTATATAAAATTTAAAGCCATCCAAAGCTGTATAATACATTGCTCTGTGATACATATGTATATGTATAAAGTATAAATGAACATATGAAAGAAGCACCAAATTCAGGATAATGGTTACCTCTGGGTAGAAGAGAGGCAAGGTGATCAGGAAGAAATACAGAAGAGAAATCTGGGTTGCCAATTATTTATTTTTTTAAGCTGAGCAGTAGGTATGCGAATATTTATCACATTTTTCTTTAGACTTTTGTGTCTTAAAAATTAAATAATAAGTTTGAGAGCTTGAATGACATAAGCAACACTTGACACAGAGGAAGAAAGGTTAGCACTAAAAATGACACTCCAGGAACAGAAAATCACACATACCTAGGGGCTTACAGGCATTCACAGAGACACAGACATAGAAGGCTACCAAGACACTCATAGATGGAGAGGAGACTGAAAGTCAAGAGATGAAGTGAAGGAAATGGCTGCTTGCTTGGATTCTTACTATGGATTCCCTCCTAGGCGGACATCCTCTGGCAACACTTGAAACAAAGTCAGTTCTCTGAGTCTTTGGAGGGTAAACTCATGCCAAATTTCAGCCCCTCCCTGACTCCCATAATCTCTAAGTGAAAGTCTCACCCAGAAGATCCCAGAAAAGTAAACAACTTTTCTGTGATTCCTATATGGATAATTCAAACAACCACAAACCACAGAAATGCTTTTTATATAATCTCTCACTTTTCTGTCTCATGAAAAAGGGAAAAAAATACCCTGATACCTGGAAAATGGTCTGATACTTGCAACTAGGCCTCAGTGATGTTTGAAGCTCGCCTGTAACTCACAGCTAAACCGTAGTATTTTCCTATTGTATATAATCTCACAGAATACCAATATCAGATATGCACACTCTGAGTCCATGATAAACTGAAACAAAACTTCATAGCTTTGTCTAAGCACAGATAAGCACAAGGTTACCATGCATCCCACAATATACTAAATATGCCCCCTCCTGGCTAATATAAGTGACTGCTGCTTCTTTACCAAATACAGCTTTATCCTTGTTTGAGTCTGATAGATAAGATTGAGATATTCGATCACAGAATTGCTCTGCTTTTTTATAAGATTGAGATACCCAATGGTTCTACTTTTTGACAGCACCCAACGTAGAGCAAACTTCTACTTCCTTAGTTTTTCCTCCAATCACCCAACCAAAGCCCAAATCTCATATTAGTTATTTTTTAACAGTCTCTTACTGATAAACACCCCATGGTTTCTTATGATGTATGTTCTCCCTCTCTATGTATAAAGCATGAGTAAGAAACCCAACTTACTAAACTAGAAGTATGTTCTTGGTGGTGTTTGGCTGGAGGATATTGACACCCGCTATGCCTATCTACAAAGGAAGTCAATTACAGCAGACCTGTTAGTGGAACTGCACTTCTCAAGTCCTTCAAATAGTTGTATGGCTACCACTTTGTGATATGGAAAAGTTTATATCAACCTGAAATATAGAATGCTGCCCCACATTATAACTGTAAGTAAAAATTTCCAATTTCAGTAAATTTTCTTCTCTTTGATCATGACCATAAATATATAACTGTTCCATTTGCTTTTATTTTTCATCTGAGCAGAATACAAAAACCAGTTTTGGGAAGGATGGGGAGAATGATGTAGCTTGTACAAACTCACTCAGCCGGGAAGTGGCATGCAAACTGGCATTCAGTCCCAACACTGTCTAAATCATCCACACTTCATCACTATGACATTTTAAGGTAACTGTGATGCAGAAGAGAGAAAGGACAGTCCAGATAGAAAACAGTATGTGTAAAACCCCACAGAAGAGACATTATCTTTAGGTTTACAGCATGGCAAGTGTTGGAGTAAAGCCTAAAAGTAAGATTGCTGGAGGGAGATATTGAGAGTAACAGTATACGCAAGAATAGTATAGGGAGGATTGGGTGGGTCACATGTGTTAGGTGATAATGAATTCAAACCGTATTTTGTAACCAACAGAGATTTTAAGCTGTGGGTAGAGGCAAGAATATATGATAATCAAAGCTATGTTTTCATTCTATTTTTAAACTGACACATAGTAATTGTGAATATTTACAGAGTACATAGTGATATTTTATGTTTTGATACACATAATGAGTAATGGTCAAACTGTTAGAGTAATTAGCATATTCATCACCTGAAACATTTATCATTTCTGTGCTTGGAACATTCAAAATACTCTCTTCTACCTTTTGAAAGTATATAATAAATTATTAACTACAGTCACCCTATAGTGCTATAGAAAACTAGAGCTCATTCCTCTTCTATCTGGCTGTAATTTTGTATCCTTCAACCAATCTCTTTCTATACCCTCTCTCCACTACTTTCCCTGCCTCTTGCAACCACTATTCAATTCACTACTTCTATTCAGTCAACTTTATTTTTAGCTTCCATATATGAGAGAAAACATGCGGTGTTTATCTGTCTGTTCTGGCTTGTTTAAATTAAAATAATGTTCTCCAGGCTCATCGATGTTGCCACAAATTACAGGGTTTTGTTTTTATAGATGAATAGTATTCCATTATGTATATACACCACTTTTTATTTATCCATTCATTTGCTGATGGACTCTTTGATTGGTTCCATATCTTGGCTATTGTGAATGGTGCTGCTATAATCATAGGGGTGCGGATATCTCAACAATATAGTGATTTCCTTTCCTTTGGATATATATCCAGCAGTAGTATTGCTGTATCATATGGTAGTTCTATTTGTAGTTTTTTGAGGAACTTCCATATTCTTTTCCATAACAACTATGTTAATTTACATTCCAACCAACAGTGTATAAGAATTTCCTCATCTCTGCATCCTCACCAGCATTTATTATTATTATTATTATATTTTTTTTTTTTTTTTTTTTTTTT
>NW_016812402.1:896343-942594 GCF_001698545.2 Rhinopithecus bieti | reverse complement strand
ACCGTGTTAGCCAGGATGGTCTCGATCTCCTGACCTCGTGATCCGCCCGTCTCGGCCTCCCAAAGTGCTGGGATTACAGGCGTGAGCCACCGCGCCCGGCCGCATTTATTATTTTTTGTCTTTTTGAAAATAGCCATTCTAACTGAGGAGAGATAATAGTTCATTGTGGTTTTGACTTGCATTTCCCTGATAATTGTAATCTGAGCATTTTATCATATATTTATTGGCTATTTCTGTCTTCTTTTGAGGTATATCTATACAGATCATTTGCTCATTTTTTAATCAGATTTTTTTTGTTTTATTTGCTGTTGACTTGTTTGAGTTCTTTGAATGTTCTGGATATTAATCCCTTTTCAGATAATTTTCAAATAATTTCTGCCATTGCATAGATTGTCTTTTCACTCTTTTGTTTCCTTTGCTGTGCAGAAGCTTTTTAGTTTGACATAATTCCATTTGTCTATTTTTCCATGTTTTCCCTTTACTATTGAAGTCTTAGCCATAAAATCCTTTCCCAGACCAGCGTTCTGAAGCTTTTTTCCTATGTTTTTTCTAGTAGTTTTATTATTTTGGATCTTACAGATAAGTCTTTAATCTATTTTCAGTTGATTATTTTTTTAAGATGAGAGATAGGAGCCTAGTTTCAGTCTTCTGAATATACAGTTTTTTCCAGCACCACTTATTGAAGAGACTGTCCTTTCCCAAATAAATATTCTTGGAGACTTTGTCAAAAATCACTTGGTTATAAATACGAGCATTTATTTCTGAGCTCTCAATTCTGTTCCAATGGCATATGCGTCTATTTTCTGCTAATACCACACTGTTCCAGTAACTATAGCTTTGTAGTATTTTGTGAAGTGAGGTAGTGTGATGCCTCCAGCTTCGTCTTTTGCTGAGGATTTCTTTGGCTATTTGGCTTTTTTGTGGTTCTATACATATTTTAGGATTTTTTTTCTATTTCTGTGAATAATATCATTGGTCTTTTGACAAGGATTGCATTGACTCTGTAGATCTTCGACTAGTATGGTCATTTAAAAAATATAACTTCTGTCAGTTCTTGAACAGGGGATAGCTATCTTTTTTGTGTGTCCTTTTTAATTTCTTTCATCAGGGTTTTATAATTTTTCTTGTAGAGATTCGTCATCTCCTTGGTTAAAGTTATCCCTACATATTTTACTTTTAATACCTATTGTAAATGAAATTGCTTTCCTGATTTTTTCCAGTTACTTCACTGTTGGTGTATAGAATTGCTGCTAATATATGTGTTTTGATTTTGTATCCTACAACTTTATTGAATTTATCAGTTTTAGGACTTTTTTGGTGGAGTCTTTAGTTTTTTATGTATAAGATCATGTCATCTACACATAGGGACAATTCAAACTTCTCCATTTCAATTTGGATACACTTTATTTCTTCTCTTGCCTAATTGCTCTGGGCTAGATCTTTCAGTTCTGTATCAAACAGAATAGTTGAGAGTGGGCATCCTTGTTGTATTTCAGATCATGGAGGAAAAGTTTTCAGTTTTATCCCAGTCCATAAAATGTTAGCTGTGGGTTTTTCATATATGACCTTCATTGTATTAAGGTATATTCCTTCTATACCTAATTTGACAAGAGATTTTACCACAAAGTGTAGTTGTATTTTATCAGAAGCTTTTTCTGTATCTACTGAGAGGATTATATGGGTTTTGTCCTTCATTCTGATGACGTGATGTATCATGTTTATTGATTTACATATGTTAAACCATTCTTGCAACTCTAGGATAAATTACACTTGACTATAATGTATAATATTTTTGATGTGCTATTGGATTCAATTTGCTAGAATTTTGGTGAGGATATTTTAATCTACATTCATCGGGTATTGGCCTGAAGTTTTCTTTTTTGTCGTGTCTTATCTGGTTTTGGTATCAGGATTATGTGGGCCCTGTAAAATGAAGGTTTAGAATAAGTCTTTTTCTCTCAATATTTTGGAATATTGTGAGAATTAGGTCTTCCTTAAAAGACTGACAGAATTCAACAGTAAAGCCATCTAGTCCTGGAATTTTCTTTGTTCGGAGACTTTATTACTGATTCAAGTTTGTTACTCGTTGCTGGTTATGGTTTTCTATTTTTATTTGGCTCAATTATGGCAGGTTATGTATTCAGGAATGTATCCATTTTAGTTAGGCTTTCAAATTTGTTGGCAAATAGTTGTTCATAGTAGTCTCTAATGATTCTTTGTATTTCTGAGGAACCAATTATATCTCTTTTTTCCTTTTCTGATGTTGAGTCTTCTCTCTTTTTTTGTTATTAGTCTAGCTAATGGTTTGCCAATTTTATCTTTTCAAAAAACCAACTTTTTGTTTCATTAATCTTTTATATTGTCTTTTAGACTAATTTTATTTCTGTTCTGATCTTTCTTATTTCTTTACTTCTGCTAATATTGAGTCTGGTGTGTTCCTTTGTAGTTTCTTAAGCTAAATTGTTAGATTGTTTATTTGAAATCTTTCTACTTTTTGATGTAGGCATTTATTGCCATAAAATTGTGCCTTAATACTACTTTTGATATATCCCATAGGTTTTGATATGTTGTGCTTCTATTTTCATTTCCTTCAAGACTTTTAAATTTTCATTTTAATGTTTTCATTGACCCATTGATAATTTGGGAGCATGTTGTTTAACATCCACGTATGGTTTTAACTCTTCTTGTTGATTTCTGGTTTTACTCCATTGTGGTCAGAAAAGATACTTGATATAATTTCAATTTTTTAAAAATTTTGAAACTTATTTTGTATCCTACCATATGGTCAATCTTGGAGAATGTTCCATGTGATGACAAAAAGAATGTGCATTCTGCAGCTGTTGAGTGAGATGTTGCTTAAATGTCTGTTAGGTCCATGTGGTCTATGGGGCAGTTTTGAGCCAATTTTTTTTTAAATTTATTTTCTGTCTAGATGAGCTGTCCAATGATAAGAGTGGGGTGATGCTCTCACCTATTATTGTGTTGGAGGTTGTCTCTCCCTTTATAGCTTACAACATTTGTCTTATATACCTGAGTGCTCTGTCACTGGGTACATAGATATAATTCTGATATCCCCTTGCTGATTTGACCCATTTATTACTATATAATGTCCTTCTTTGTTGTCAGAGTTTTTCTTTTTTAACTTAAAGTCTATTTTAGCTAAGTACAGCTGCTCTTACTTGTTTATGGTATCCATTTGCATGGAATATCTTTGTCCTTCCCTTCACTTTCAGTCTATGCAAACTTTCTTTACAAATAAAGTTTCTTGTAAGCACCATATAGTTGGGTCTTGTTTTTGTTGCTGTTGTTTTATATTTTAATCCATTCCATCAGTCTGTGTTTTTACAGAAAATTTAATTGATTTACATTAATATTTACTATGGGTAGGTGAGGACTTACTCCTGCCATTTTATTAATTTTTTAGCTGTTTTGTGTATTCTTTGTTCCTTTCTTCCTCTCTTGTTTATCACAGTGGTTTAGTGGTCTCCTGTAGTAATAATATTTTATTCAATTTTATTTCTCCTTTGTGTAACTGCTGTACCAATGAATTTTATATATTTGTGTGTTTCATGGTAGTAGTTACCACCTTTCCTGTTTCAGATGTAGCACTTCCTTAACCATTACTTTTAAGGTTCATCTAGTGACTGATGAATCCCTTATTTTTTGCTAATCTGAGAAAGACTTTATTTCTGCTTAATTTCTCAAGGATAGTTTTGCTGAATAAAAAAACTGGCATTCTTTTCTTCTTTCAGCATTTGAATGTGATGTCCTATTCTCTTATGAACTGTTAAATTTGTTCTGAGAAATCACTTTTAGTCTAGGGGGATATCTTATATGTGAGTTGACACTTTTTCTCTTTTTTTCAACTTTCATTTTAGATTCAAGTGGAACATGTGCAGGTTTGTCACAAGGGTGTGTTGTATCTTGCTGAGGTTTACGGTATGATTGAACCTGTAACACAGGTACTAAATAGAGTACCCAAGAGGTAGTTTTTCAACCTTTCCCGCTTTCCTTCCCAGTCTTGTAGTCCCCAATGTCTATTGTTTCCTTCTTTGTGTCCATGTTTGCCCAGTATTTAGCTCCCACTTATAAGTGAGAACATACAAGTATTCAGTTTTCTATTTCTGCATTAATTTGCTTAGGATAATGGCCTCCAGCTGCATCCATGTTGCTGCAAAGTAATTTATTTTATTCCTTTTTATAGCTGTGTAGTATTCCATTGTGTATATGTATCATATTTTTTTTCAATACACCTTAATGGGCATCCAGGTTGATTACATGTTTTTGCTATATGACTAATGCTGTGACAAAAATATGAGTGCATGTCTTTTTGGCGGAACAATTTATTTTCCTTTGGATATATACCCAGGAATGGGACTGCTGGGTCAAATGGTAATTCTGTTTTTAGTTCTTTGAGAAATCTCCATACTGCTTTCCACACTGGCTGAATTAATTTACATTCCCACCCACAGTATATAAACACTCCTTTCTCTTCACAGTCTCACCAGCATCTGTAGTTTTTTGACTTTCTAATAATAGCCATGCTGACTGGTATGAGATGGTATCTCATTGTTGAGTTGAATTGCATTTCTCTGATGATTGATGATGTGGAGTAATTTTTATATGTTTGTTTGCCACTTGTATGTTTTCTTTTGAGAAGTGTCTGTTCATGTCTTTTGCCTATTTTAATGGTTTCTTTTTTAATTTTTCTTGTTGGATATTAGACTATTGTTAGATGCATAGTTTGTGAATATTTTCTCTCATCCACTAGGTTGCCTATATATTCTGTTGATAGTTTCTTTTGCTGTGCAGAAGCTCTTTGGCTTAATTACATCCCACATGCCAACTTTTGTTTTTGTTGCAATTACTTTTGAGGACTTAGTCATAAGTTGTTTCCCAAGACTGGTGTCCAGAATGGTTTTTCTTACATTTTCTTTTAGGATTATTATGGTTTTAGGTGTTATATTTAAATATTTAACCATATTGAGTTAATTTTTGTATATAGTGAAAGGTAGGGGTCCTGTTTCATTCTTCTGCATATGGCTAGCCAGCTATTCTACCACCATTTATTGAATAGGGAGTCCCTTCCTCATTGCTTATTTTTGTTGACTTTGTTGAGGATCACATGGCTGTAGGTATGAAGCTTTATTTCTAAATTCTCTATTCTGTTTCATTGGTCTATGTGTCTGTTTTTGTGCCAGTACCACGTTCTTTTTGTTATTGTAGCTTTGTAATAGTTTGAAGTTGGGTAATGTGATGACCCCAGTTTTGTTCTTTTCACTTAGGCTTGTTTAAGCCATTGGGCTCTTTTTTAGTTCCATATATATTTTTAGAATAGATTTTTTTCCAAATCTGTGTAATGTTTGTAGTTTGATAGGAATAGCATTGAATCTGTAAATTGCTTTCAGCAGTATGGCCATTTAAATGATATTAATTCTTCCAATACATGAATATGGAATATTTTTTTCATTTGTTTGTGTCATTTATGATTTCTTTCAGTAGTTTTGTAGTTCTTCTTGTAGAGGTCTTTCACCTCCTTGGTTAGAAGTATTCCTAGATATTTTACTTTTTCACGACTATTGTTAGTGGGATTGCATTCTTGATTTTGCTCTCAGTTTGAATGTTATTTATATATAGAATAGTTATTGGTTTTTGTATGTTGATTGTGTATCCTGAAATTTCACTAAAGTTGTTTGTCAGTTCTTGGAGTCGCATTTTGGTAGAGTCTTTAGTGTTTTCTAGGTATAGAATCATATCATCAGCTAAGAGAAATAATTTGACCTCCTCTTTTCCTATTAGGATGCCTTTAACTTTTTCCCTTTCCTGGTTGCTCTGGCTAGTACTTCCAGTACAATGATGAATAGGAATGGTGAGAGTGGTCATCCTTGTCTTCTTCCAGTTCTTAAAGGGAAAGATTCCAGTTTTGCTTATTCAGTGTGACATTGACTGTGAGTTTGTGATAGGTGGATTTATTATTTGGAAGTATGTTCCTTCAATATCTAGTTTATTGAAGGTTTTTATCATGAAGAGATATTGGATTTTACTAAAATTTTTTCTGTGTCTGTTGAAATAATCATTTCATTTTGTTTTTAATTCTGTTTGTGATGAATCACATTTGTTGATTTGCATATGTTGAATCAACCTTGCACTTCAGAAAGGAACCCTACCTGATTATGGCGTATTAAATTTTTGATGTGCTGTTTTATTCAATTTGCTAGTATTTTGTTGAGGATTTTTGCATCTATGTTCATTAGGGATATTGTCCTGTAGTGTGGTTTTGGTTTTGTTTTATTCATGTTTTCTTCTCCAGGTTTGGGTATTAGGGTGATACTGGCTTTGAAAAAATGAAGAGCCCCTTCTCTTTGATTGTTTGAAACAGTCTCAGTAGAATTAGTACCAGCTCTTCTCTGTAAATCTGGTAGTCTTCAACTATGAATTCATCTGGTCCAGGTCTTCCCTCACCCCTACCTCCACCCCATCCCCTGTTGGTAGTTTTTTGGTTACTGGCTCAATTTCAGAACTTGATATTGGTGTGTTCAAGGTTTCAATTTCCTTCTGATTCAGTTTTGGGAAGTCTATGTTTCCAGGAATTTATTCATTTCCTCTAGATTTTCTAGTTTGTGTACAAAGAGGTTTTCATAATAGTCTCTGAGGATCTTTTGTATTTCTGTGGGATCAGTTGTAATGACACCTTTGTCATTTCTGATTGTGCTTATTTGGATCTTCTCTGGTTTTTTCTTTGTTAATCTAGCTAGAGGTCTATCATATTTATCCTTTCAAATAAACAACTTTTGGGTTTTTTTATTTTTTGTATGTATTTTTGGGTCTCAATTTCATTCAGTTATGCTTTGATTTCATTTATATCTTTTCTTCTTGTACTTTGGGGGCTCGTTTGTTCTTGTATTCTTAGTTCCTCTTGTTGTGTGTTGTTAGACCATTGATTTGAGATTTTTCTAACTCTTTGAGGTTGGTGTTCAGGATGATAAGCTTTCTTCTCAACATTGCTTTTGCTGCATCTCGGAGATTTGAGCATGTCGTGTCTCAGTTTTTATTTATTTCAAAGAACATTTTTACTTGTGCTTTAATTGTACTGTTTACCCAAAAGTCATTCAAGAGCAAGTAGTTTAATTTCCATGTAATTCTGTGTGTTTTAGATATCCTTTTGGTATTGATTTCTGTTTTTTATTCCATTGGGTCTGAATGTATAATTGGCAAAATTTTACTTTTTTAACTTTTTTAGCTTTATGGTGGAGCATGTGGTCAATATTGGAGTATGTTCTGTGTGCAGATGATAAAAATGTATATTTTGTGGTTAATGGGTCAAGTATCTGTAGATAACTATTAGATCCAATTGGTTAAGTGTTGAATTTATGTCCAGAATTTCTTTGTTAGCTTTCTGCCTCCATGATTGGTCTAAAGCTGTCAGTGGGGTGCTGAATTCTCCCACTATTATTGTGTTGCTAAGTGTCTCATACGTTCAGAAGTAGTTGTTTATGAATCTGGGTGTGCCACTGTTGTGTGCATGTATATTTAGGAATTTTAACTCTTCTTTCTGAATTGAACCCTTCATCATTATGTAATGCCCTTCTTTGCCCTTTTTTAATGTTGTTGGTTTAAACTCTGTTGTATCTGATATAAGATAGTGACCCCTGCTGTTTTTTCATTTTCCATTTGTGTGGCAGATCTTTTTCCAACCATTTACTTTGAGCCTATGGGCATTACCACATGTGAGATAGGTTTCTTGGAGACAGCAGATGGATAATGCTTGCTAGTTTATCCAGCCTGACACTGTCTAATTTAAGTGGGGTGTTTAGACTATTTACATTCAAGGTTAATATTGATATGTGAGGTTTTCATCCTATTGTGAAGTTGTTAGGTGGTTGTGTTTCTCACAGAGTTGATGCACCTCACAGATTATGCACCTCACAGATTCCCATTTGCTCAAAGAGCTCATCTTTATGCAGTATCTTGTCATTTCCCAGTGACTGAGGCACACTAAAAGCCTCTAATCTGCCATCTCACTTCCATTTTCTGTATGTCACTTTTCTTTTCCTGTTTATAAATCGTCCACCACATGGCTGTGCTTGAGCCTCTCTGAGCCTACTCTGGCTTGGGAGGCTGCCCAATTCATAAATCATTCTTTGCTCACTTAAGCTCTGTTAAATTTTATTTGTCCCAGGTTTGTTCTTTTAACACATGAAAGGTTTTCTTTCTCTGAGACCCCTGGTGGCAACTGGATAAAGAATGGCTACTACATACTGAGTGACATTTTTTCTCTTGTGGGTTTTAGGATTCTCTCTTTGTCTTTGACTTTTGACAATTTGACTATAATGTGCCTCAGAGAGGACCCTTTTGCACTGAATCTATTTGAGAATCTCTATACTTCCTGGAACTGGGTATCCATACTCTTGCAAGACTTGGGAAGTTAGCAACTATTATTTAATTAAATAGGTTTTTTTGTAGTTTTTCCCATCTCCATGCTCTCTTCTTGAAACCTCATATGGTGCCCCATGAGTCCTGTAGGCTTTCTTTATTCTTTCTTTTCACTTGGATTATTGCAAAAGATCTGTCTCTAAGTTCATAAATTTTTTCTTCTGCTTGTTCTTGTCTGTTGTTGAACTCGATTGTATTTTTATTTCATTCATTGAATTCTTCAGCAACAAGATTTATGTGGGTATTTTTTACAATATTTATCTTTGTTGAATTTCTTTCAGATCATGAATTGTTTTCCTGATTTTGTTGTATTGCTTACCTGTATTCTCTGTATCTTATTGAGTTTGCTTAAGAAAATTATTTAGAATTTTTTCTGTTGTTTTGCATATTTCCTTCTCTCTGTGATCTGTTACTGAAGAATTATGTTCCTTTGAAGTTGTCATGTTTCCTGGGTTCTTCATGCTTCTTTTGCCCCATATTGATATCTGTACAGCTGGTGGAACAGTCAACTACCGCAATTTTATGGAGTAGCTTTCATAGAGAAAGACTTATTCCCATAGATGGGTCCTGTGATGTCATTTGGTTGGGTTATGTTGGCTTTGGCTGTAGGTGGACACAGGTTTTCATGAAGTTTCTTCACCTGTAATCCATGTTAGAAATGTCGACAAGTGCCTTAGTGGCCTAGGCTATGGGAGTTTGGCAGTGGTGATGTGGCTTTGCCAGGGGTGAGTTTGTCAAACTATCTCTCAGACCTAGAGTGTACACATGCATGCAGTGGGTTGACCAGTTTGGGACCTGGCTTGGCAGAGTTAGGGCCACTGGGCTATTCATAGGCCAGGGGCATGGGAGCATGGGATGGGTTGGCCTTGGAGGGACTGGTTTGCCAGGATCAGGGCCTCTGGGCTGTTTCACCAGCCAGGGGTGCAGGCCACAGTGGCTTGGTTGGTTCAAGGAGGGATCCACCTGAGGCAGGTCAACCAGGCTGGTTGTCTGGCTGCAGGTGTCAGCATACAACTATTTGGCTGGCTTGGGAGTAGGTCTTCTGGAGGTTGGTCTAATGAATGGTTTCTCTGGCTGAGGGCATGGACATATGACTACTTGGTTGTCTCAGGGACTTGTCCACTGGAAGCAGATCTTGAGGGCTGGTTCTCTAGCCAAAGGAAGAGGTCTTGCGGCTGCTCAGCTGGCTTAGCGGCATGTTCCCCAGACTGTTTCTCCTGACAGAGGGGTGGGTGTGGGGCTGCTCAGTGGGCTTTGGAGTGTATCTGCTGAAGGAAGATCCACTAGATTCTAAGGAAAGCAGCTAGACCTGCAGGGTCACATTTTAAATAAGTGTGAGCAGAGTCAAAATGGATTAAAATGGAACAGACTCAATAGCCTACAGAAAGCACATTTTATGAAATATGTCAGGAAGTTACTCTTGCATCTAAGAAATTATTCTATATTTGTCTCATCACATCCAGGTGAAACAGCTTTGTTATTATCTCAACACCCATGGGTTTTAAACTGCCACAGTAAGCTTTTCACAGTTCATAGGGAGTATTTGTGCAGCTCAGTTAAAGTATGACTTCTAATTAGGATTAAATTAGAAATAGAAAGCAGCTTGTTTAGAACATGGCTTTGTATGTCGAGTTACAAAGCTTCATCTGCATCTCTGTTAAAGATTTTTAAAATCCTCTGTACGCTGAATTAAGGAAGAGTGATTCTGAATACATTCTGCAAAACTTATGGGCTTCATAAAGAACCATTAGGAAATATTAGATAGAAATATCACAGAATCCCTGAATTTGTATTTATGCTTCCTTTCCCAAGCCCTGTTTAAAGATGACGCCCAAAAGACCAAGGTGATACATAATAGATTCAATCCACGATCATCAACTTTGATCAAACAGTAGTGACTAAACTGAATGGAATTTTGAGAAGACATGTCAGAGTTCAGCAGGAAAGAGTACATAGAAAAGTTTTGATAAATGAGCTACAGGGGAGGTGAATAATGGCATGTGTACCACAGTAAGTAAATGAATACCTTGAAGCAGTCTCTCCAATCAGAAAACACACAATCAGAACAGGAGTTGCAACAAAGCCTCATGAATGCTTGGTTTTTTCTTGTGGCCCAATATAATATCTTTAAAAGATTATTTTCTGTATTTCCTTGTATATGATAGTCCCTATTCCAGTGGGTCTGAAACATCCACATTTTCTTTAGAAGAATCATATTTCTTATGGTTTTATACCTTTAAAATGTTTTTTTACTCTTACTCTTAAATAAGGTTTTAAAACTATTAACATGAGCAATAGTTCTGAAATCCAAAGGTTTTTAATTGCAAGAGATAGGCTTCTTTGAAAGGAGAAAAGCTTTTGAAAGTCAAAGTAAAAACTCTGAAAGAGGCTACACATAACAACAGATTTGAAAGACAGTGGAAGACATAGACTGCCCTAAGGAAGTGTAACCTGGGCTGGAAGAGACAAGTGAGTTTGAAAGAGATTAGTAGGACAATAAAGATGATGGCCTCATGGAGAGGGGCAGATTTGGCAGCCATTTGGGAAAAAAAAATGTATTAGTATATGCATAAAATATAATCATCAAGGTTATACATATTTAGTTATTTTATATGCTCAAAAATATATTGCATGCTACATTTAATCATACTGTGCAACGTACAAAGCATGTGTCTTAACAGAGCACGCCAGGGTGACTATGACATATGAAGCCCGGGAAAACATAAGGCTGAAATGTGTGCTCTGGATTTTGCCGTAGAAGTCACCCAAGCAACCATCCCAGCTGGAATCTGACCATGTGGAACTGATGTCCACAACACACTAACAGGTCGCTCCCTTTATATGGTACTCCCTCTTCATGCTGATGATATTTTAATAAGCTTTCTTTTTGGTGGGGGGGCATCTGAATAGAGGAAACAGAATAAAGATTAAAATCATAGGGGAAGATATTATCTGGCCAAAGGGAAACTCTGAGATTGTGTGCTGAGATCACTTTGGACACACAGCTGCCTATTATTACTCCCTCTAGCATGGTCATAATTGAGATAAATGTAGCTAGAAATTTATGTTACATTCCTTATCTGCCATTGGCCTTACTGCTTGGGAAGAAATTTTAGAGCTGAGATCATACATTATAATTACCATGTAGCATCATCATGAATGTTTTTTTAAATGGACATTTAAACACATACAAAAAAAAAGAGCTAATTTGTAATTAAATAAAACATGGTTTTGTGAAAAACTTACTATGTATATTATACTTATTTTCCACCTTCTGCCCCTCATTAGGAAGAAGGTTGGCTTACATTTTGTGCAGAGGTATTTGGGAGAATGCTCTCAAGGGATACAACTGTAGTAAAGCGAGGAAGGCAAGATGGGGCAAAGGGTAAAGCTGACCTGCAACGCTGCTGCACCTGAACTTCATTTAGCCTAACAGGGAGCTTTGGACAAAGCACAACACTTCAGAGTTATCTCAAACTGAGGCATGGGGCTAGGACTTTGTGTCCTGCCTCTATCAGTCATTGGCCATAGAATTCCTCCTAAAGCAGGCGTAATTTTAGATGAGGCAGTTCCCTGAGGCTGAGGGCAATTTCAATGAAGAGTGTAACTGAACCACTGGATGTCAGTATTTCCAGCACTGGGAAATAAACAGGCCAGTCCTGATGAGAAGAGTCAGTAACAAATCTCAGTATACATTTCAAACTTCCATGTGCAGAAACATCAGTTTAAATTTTAACATTAGAAACTGTTATCTAGCCAATTCTTCAGTTTTCCCCTTTGCAAAGACTCAATAAATGCAGACTCCCATTATTCCTCCACCAGCCTACCAGATTTCGTCTACAAACTGTAGTGCTGGATATAGATGACTTGAGAGTCTAGGTGTGCATGCAATGTGATGTATGACGGTAGTGGTGGTGCAGGAACCTGTATCTATTTGGCTATCTAGCACATCTTGAGACCATGTAAGAGGATTAGAGAAATGCACAGATTTCTTACTTCTTAATTTTCTTTTTCCTAGGATTTTATATACAAATACATTTAAGACACCTCTGATCTTATAAGGTTAACCCTGTCACCTGTCACAGGTGGTGTGAACACTGTGAGTTGCTGACTGGTGTCCCTGTAAATTGCAGAAGCAGGGATATTGGAATCCAGCAGTGGTGGTCCGTGCTGATGCGCACTTCTTTCCTGGCTTGAATCCTTTTCATTACCGATATAAATCAATCTGTCGGCCTCCAGTGGTTAATACTGTAGTGGATTTCTTTAATTCAACTCCAAACTCTAAAAGTGTAATCTCAGAGAAGAGTTTCTAAAACATATTTTTAAAGTGTGCATTTGAAAATATAAAACAAAATAAACAGGATGTGTATATATGTGACTTTCATCTTTCAAAGTTTCTTATAATCTATCTGTTCTTAACTTTTAAGGATCTATGATGTCTTCTGCTGATAAAATGTTAATTTGAAGTTCAGAAATTATTTTCGGCCAGGTGTGGTGGCTCACGCCTGTAATCCCAGCACTTTGGGAGGCCAAGGCAGGCGGATCAGCTGAGGTCAGGAGTTGGAGACTGGCCTGACCAACATGGTGAAACCCCATCTCTACTGAAAATACAAAAATTAGCCGGGTGTGGTAGTGGGCACCTGTTAACCCAGGTAGTCGGGAGGCTGAGGCAGGAGAATCACTTGAAACTGGGAGGTGGAGACTACAGTGAGCCGAGATTGTGCCATCGCACTCCAGCCTGGGCAATAGAGCAGAGACTTGTCCTCCAAAAAAAAAAAAAAAAAAAAAAAAAAATTCATTTTACTTTTGTTCTTTGGTTTAAGTTAAAGTAAATTCAGTACTTAAGAAAACAGTACATTTAGATCGATGCCATTTTTCTGAAGTTACTTCTTGTTACAGATCTAGTCATATCCCTTGCTCTCTGAATATATCCCAAGGGAGAGAGAGCGAGCTCTTAAGTGATGTTCGCTAGTTGTTAATGACAGATTCTTCCGTGCAGCAATTTAATATGCTTTTTACTTCCCACCTACTTTTCTTTATTGCTTGCATTTATATAATAAGCATATATCATTTTTATAAAACAGTAAGATAGATGAATACTATTAAAACTTCAGAAGAAAATAAAGGGGAAGGAATACAGAGCTCCCTCAAACCTTATTTCATCACAAGCAGTTTATCTCTTTATTCCCATTTAATCACTTCAGCCTCAAGGTGAAAAAGTGTAACCCATAGACAGAGGTAATCTTGTCTTGATACAAGAAAACATTTGAAAGTTGAAATAGTTAAAAGTATGCTCCTGTGAGCTAGGGCTCATTTTACTTCCATTTCTTAATTTATAATCTGTGTGTATTTCCTGGAAATAAGCTTCCTGAAGGGAATATAAAACATAGATAGAAAAATGATGTCAACCAACTGAGCCCCCCACTGCGGTCACACATGAAGTCGCAGATGAGCAAACTACGGCACAGGAGAAAACAATTTTAATTTAATTAGTAGGATAAAAGTTACTTTCCTTCATGTTTCTCCCTCTGCTTTTGGGTTTCTGTTTTTTTTTTAATCACAAAAAACTTTTAGAAAGTACAGAAAGCAGAGAAAATATGTACAAGAAGGAATAAAGATCATCATAATTTTATCTCCCAAAGATGACTAGCAATATTTCAGTTTAATTCAAGATTTTTTTAAAAGGATTTTGGTTGTCAATTGGGATCAAACTGTCTGAGAATGTTTACATTGCTTTCTGTACAAACATGATATATACAAAAGTTTCTTATGAGCATAACTCAGTATACGTGTAATACATGATCATAGAAGAAATTGGAAAACACAAAGTTTTAAAAATCAATCATCCTGCCATCTAGATATAAACATTCTTGATATACATTCTTCCAAACTTTTTAAGAGAGTAATTAAACAAAACCTTCTGAATAGTTTTTATTTAACAATAGATCATAAACATCATAGGTACCTCTAATTTTTGCTACTAGAGAACTGAAATAAAAGAT
The DNA here is from genome assembly GCF_001698545.2 of Rhinopithecus bieti. NCBI lineage: Eukaryota > Metazoa > Chordata > Mammalia > Primates > Cercopithecidae > Rhinopithecus > Rhinopithecus bieti. The sequence goes on along the minus strand of NW_016812402.1, from coordinate 928,159 downwards.
GTTTTAAGGTATATCTTTGTGTATAATGAGCATGTTGTCCAATTACTTCCTTAGGAAAAATATCTAGAGGTAAACTACTGAGTCATACTGTAATAACATTTTAAAGGCTATTCATCTGTTTCTAAAACTAATTAGAAGGGTATACAAATTGGTAGTTTTCTCAAAAGTAAAGGACGTCCACTTCACAAACCCTTACCAATTCTGAATAACATTACTAATCTTAGTATTTCAGTCCAATAGGAAAAAAAAACAAAACAAATGATTGCTTATTGTCTTTTATGCTTTGATTACTATAAAGGCTATAGAATTTTCAGAGAATTACTATTTTATATATTTCTAGCCTTTTCTTTCTATTGTCATCCTTATGCTTTTGCTATTAATTTGCATTATTTTTAAATAGTCACATTATTGCTCCTTTGTCATCTGTTTCCAATTTATTTGTCTTGTACAATTAACTTTTCTAATATTTCAAAGTAAAGCTATATGATAATTGATAACAGAATCTTTGTTTTTATTGTGCTCTTAATGAGAATAAATCTAGTCTTCTAGCCATTAAGGATGTATGTTAGTTTGAGATTATTTATTGTGTCAACTTCTATTCTAATCCTATTTTGCTAAACATATTTTAAAATCAGATGTTTCAGATTTTGTCAAATGCCTTTTGGCATCTATTAGGAGAATATATTTTTTCTTTTGAATTTATTGAAAATAGAAATTATATGTAATGCTTTTCTAATATTGAACTTCTTTACATTCTGGAAATACATTCTCCTTGGTATTGAATGTTTGAATCTGTTCCATATGTCCTCATTTTAAAATGCCAATTATGCATATATTGAGCCCCTTTATCTTTTCTGTTATTATTAAAATATTTTATTATTTTAGTTTGATTTGTTTTTTGATTTTCCGAAGCCATCCACCCTATCTTTGCCAAAATTGGTATTACTTTCTTTTTCTACTTCTTATTGTTTTCATTCTGAAATGTTTGTTTTATTGCCATGTTTTCCTGAGTTTTCCAACTTGCTGTTAGATTCTCCTGTTATCACATAATCCTCTTCCTAAGCATTTTTTATTTTTAGAAATATCAAATTGTAATTTTTTTAAGAATATGAAAATCTATTGAACTGAAGCCTTCATTCTTTGGGCAACTCATTTAATAATGCATATTTATTTCCTTTTGTTTAAGATTTTTACTCATCTCTGAATGATTCATCTGCCAGATTCCAGATAAGGAACTGTATGTAGTAAATTGTTAAAACTTTATGTTGCTTCAGCATCCATTTTGAATCTAGGTTTAACTTTCTCATGCCAGTAGCAAGGCTTAGTTACCTTTGACACAGTATCCAGTTCTCTGGCTTTTCCCAGTTCCTCAATGTGGTCAATCCAAATGTCTGCCTCCTGGTGGCTCCCTCCCTATGGGACATACCAATACAACCTAGCTGACTCACCCCACTGACCCCACACCTACATAGACTATACATATATGCCACAGTAACCACTCTCAGTCACAACATGACCCTTTGAGATTCACGCTGGTTTGCTCTAAACATGCCAGTTAGAATCTCCTGTGGGAAGCCTGCTTGGGTAATACTCTGCACCCTAATAAAGTCCTTGGCTTATAGATCTTCCCCCACACCCCACCTATAGGTTGGGTACTCTGCCGGCTCCAGACTTCCTGTCAGCCCTCATTGACACCCCTCTTCTCTTTGGGATCTGTACTTAATAAACTGCTTCTGACATTTCATGTGTTTTTGCTGTGTTACCTCCTCTGTCTTACCTAATTGACACACCCAGATCTAACTTTCCTTCTAGTCAAAGCTCTCCTGGACAGTAGCTATCTTGGTGTTATAAACTGGACACAGGTCAGACAAGCGCCATAGGGGTATCTGCCAGCACAGACAAATTTACTGTGAGAGGCACACCAAGTCATAGGTTGTACACTTAGGCATTAAGCATTAAGCCATCTGCCAGAATTAAAAAAAAAAAAAAAAATCCCTATCCCATGAAAGGTATTGTAAACATCCTGGATTATCCCCCGGATCTGAATCAGGGCAAGGCTGGAGTTTATAGCCAATCTCCAGAGAGAGAGAGAACTCAGGACAAATTAGAGAGGAATACAAGACTATTCTGTGGAGAAAATGGAGAGAGGAGTGTGAACTGACAATCTCTAGCCTCTCTTTTGTCTGTTCTCTCCTTTATTCTCTGACTAAATCTTTTAGCGTTCGAGGGAAAAGCAGAGTAGAGTTGGGGGTAGGGAGAAAGGGGAGTACAGAAGACAGTAATTCAAAACCTATGCTCTGAAGTCACCCACAGGATTCAAATTCCAATGCTGCTCCCTGCTAGCTCTTTGGTCTTGAAATAGTACTTTAAATTCTCTGTATCTCTGGGTTTTTGTTGTTGTTGTTGTTGTTTTTATCTGCATAGTCCCTTCATAACTTGTTAAAAAATTAAATGAGTCACTATTAAATCTAGAACAGTTTCTGCCACATATAATAGTTCAACAAGGGTTAACATTATTATTATTTGCTTTTGCCCCATGAGCTTTCTGTTACAATATGCAACCGCTTTGTCCTTTTCCTTGAATCAGTCTACCTTACTCTAAGCATCCACCTCAATTAGGAGGATTGGTTAGAGACCACAGAAATGACATAAGATGCATTCTTCAGTTGCAGTTTTTGACTTTCTGTGTTTTTTTATTAACTAAGTCATTACAGGGACATGCCTGCATTTCTCATGACTGCCTCATTCCTCTAGCTTGTAGTCAGAGGGTCAGTGACTTCTCATTTAAGGATTACAGTGCTTACTTTGGGAGAAACCCATATCTTGCAGAACACAAAGAATACCACTTGACTATCAACAAGCTTTCTCCTTTGTAGCGATATCTTTGGCCAGAGTACTTCACAGTTTGAAGTTGCAGTAGACATTATTTCTTGGGTCATTGTAGATGGTGGATTACTCCCTTTCTTTTTTTCCTTGCTGTTTCTGACAGGTTTCATTTTTTTTAAAAGGAGAATAATGAATATGCCTTAATTTAAGATTTCTAAACAAAAATCTGAAATACATTCAATAGCTTAAGGATGGTCTGAAAGAATTCACCTGTAAAATGGTCCAGGCTGAAATCAAATCAATGGTAAATTCATGATAAAATATAAAATTCAGTATGGCCACTATATGATATATACTTTCTACTTATTTTAAGATTGTTTTATTAGTTAATATTTTCAAACTATTCCACTTGGATTCTCCATATTATTAGTATTTTGTTTTTAAATTGATTTAATGTTTCTGGTTATATCCTCATTCTCATTTCAAACATTACATATGTATGACTTCTCTTCCTCATTTGCATTGCCAGGATTTTGGCTATTTACTCGACTTTTCGAAAAGCCCATTTATGGCTTCATTTATACTTCTGCTTTTATCATTGTTTATATCTATTTCTATTTTCCTTAGGTTAATTTTTAATTTTTCTAGATTCTTGAATAGAATACATGCTTTATTTTTTATTTGTTCTTGTTAATAATAAAACCATTTACAGCTAATCATTTTGCTCTGAGTATGACATGGTTATACTGGGTTATTCTTATTTGCATAAACATTATTTTAATGACATCAAAATATTCTATGGTTATAAAAAACTATAAGCATGCTTAACTATTCTCATTATAGTTTAGTTTATAGGTTAGTTTCATCTTTGCTAATAGATTATGGGTTAGTTCCATCTTTGCTAATTATAAATAACTCTGTATATTGTTTTATTAAAAAATACTTTTTCTTGATATGTATGTATTCATTTCAAATTTGTATGAAAATTTCATAAAGCTAAAGATTCATTTTCTACTAAAGAATCTATATCTCTTAATCAGTGTTCTTCATTCTTTTATGGAGTCATATTATACCATTTTTTTTCATGGCACTGTACTATGTTTTCATTAATTGCCAAAGAAAACATTACCATCTGCTGAGCATCAATGACTTATGACACTAATTGTGCTAGATGACATAGTTAAACAGGATCTACTGTTAATACTTTTTTGTTCATTGCCCTAGATGGTCTAGGATTTCATTTTATTGGAGAAAATCACCTGTCATCTTTGCAAATTATGTTAATTTTATTGATAGGTTGGTAAAAGGTATTCTGGACACCATGTATCGTTTTGTAGGCAAAGAATTTGACTGTCCTTCATAAAACCTTTGTGAAAAAGACAGTGAAATTGTTATGACAAGAATTGGACAAAAACAAGAATCCACTGGCAACATCCAACATTGCAGGGTATAATTTAAAAAGTTGAGACCTTCCAGGAACAGTGCTAGAAATTTTATGTATGCTGGTCAGTACCTATGCCTATGACTAATCATAGGACTTTGCGTGGAAATAACCAAAAACATAGGTACTAAAACTGTTTCTTCCTCCTCTCAGCAGTAGCTTGAGGTTCATTTTGAATCTACACAAATTGTTCTATAATAATGGCTAATACCAAAACTATGATCAAACTTAAGTCAGGCAGTATGCTAAACTTTGTACATGCAAAATCTCATTTAATCCTCAAGATGACACTACCATTTTGGTTTCATCAATGTGATAGACTAAACAAATGAATAAACTACTCCTGCTACAAATGCTTACAAATTCTGAATAAACTAAAAAAGAATCTTTTAAAATACATTACTAAGGCAGCTAGAAAAGTGTAAAATCCCCAGACATCAGGAACTATAAGAGTGGTAAGCACACAAGTTGATGCTTCAATGGCCAGGATGGCATGAGTGGTGTGCAGAAGAGTATAGAACTCAAGAGATCTTTAATTGCTAGGGTGTTGGACATTAATATCTATGCAGAGAAATTAAACCTATATGAGGTCAGGAATGGGGATGTAAATCCCAGTATAAAGATGGACCCTTAAAGTGCTACCCCCTCAGAAAATGAGGAGCTAGATAAAATGTGTCTACATGTCTTAGGATGCCACCAATAATATTTTCTTTATTTTGGGTTCTGGGTAAGTAAAAAAAAAAAATTACCATGTGCAATCAAAACCTCAAGCTTAAATAATCTGAGATTTAGAGTCCAATTTACAGTGTTCATGAGTGATGAGAATCCAAGTAGACTTCACTGAAGTATGTGGCAGAGGAAAATGAAAAACTGCCCTGAACCAATGTCATATGAAATTCCTACAAGGGAAAAAAAAATGACATACAAGAACTTCTTAGTCAAAAATTGCAAAATGTGCTAGAAAACAGTTATCAGACAGAATAAATCAGATTAGTAGAGAACCTAGGACAGATAATAATCTGAACAAACTTAAAAAATAATTTAAATGGCTAAAGGGATAAAAGAAAAAAATGAAAATCAAAGAATAAGGAATAACAAAAAATAGAAAGTCTAAGAAACAAAAGAACTTATAGAAATGAAATAACTATTTATTGAGATTTTAAATCCAGTAGACTGGAAAAAACAACAAATTCTACATAGTCAGTGGAAGAATCAAGTAACAAAATAGAGCTGAGGAAATAACCCAAGATGTAGCACTGAGTCATAAAGTGATAGAAGTGTAAAATAGGCTAAAAGATATGCGGAACAAAAGGAGAAGATTCAACATGTGTCATTAGGAGTATGAGGAAAGGAAGTTGTGGGAGAGCAATATTCAAAAAGGTAAAGTCTGTGAAACTTCCCAAGTTACTAAAATACATGTAGCATAAGATTGCATAAGCACAAGTCCTGAGCAAAATAAAATTAAAAAAAAAAAAACTACATGTATATTTATCACAGAAAAATAGCAGAATATCAGACATTGGAAATAAAAACATAAAAGGAGAAAAAAGAGAAAAAAGACAGATTACCCTGCAAAGGAGTAATTAAAGTTATACCAAGGTTTTCAATAGCAAGATGGAGACCAGAAAAGAGATGAAGAAACTGAGGCACAGAAAAGTCACACATGGTCCTTAAAGGCAGGTAGCCAGCATGTTGCAGAGTCAAATTTTAAGTAAGGTGATCTGACTCCAAAGCCCACATTCCTCAATACCACAGAATGCTTTTCTGGATAACATTCTGGACAGTTGTCTTTGACTCACCTTTACTTAAAAAAAAAGAAAAGAAAATGAAAAAACATCTTTCGCTCAGTAAGTCAAAATCTGAAATGGTTAGAAAACCATGTGTGTGCCTTTTGCAATCTGAAATTAATCTAACTAATATCAATATTGTTTACAAAATTTAAAATTGGATTTGGAGGGCAGCTCATGAGCAGTAGTAGATCGTAGATTTCTGCAATTGGTGGAAATTAAACTATATTTAGACATGTCTGAAGGTGAAACAGTCGACAATGTCATCCAAGTGGAAGCATGTGGGTGAGTTTTAATGCATAAAAATATTTCCAATTTTTAATCAGCTATACCATATGTAGTAATTGGAGAAATCTCAGTCAAAGGGTCTCAATTTCCCACGTCATCTCTAAAGTATATAACCTTGTGTATACATGAGCTAGGCAACAGATCTTTAATTTAATAAATGTTACATATGTATTTTAAATCTCACTAATAGAAGTATTTTTAAAATTGAATAGATTTTTTCTTTTTTACAGATTGTTAACTAGGTCTGTAAATAATTCCCAAAGGGAGGGACCAATGAGAATATGAGTTGAAATAAATATTTGACCTACCACAGTGAATTATTTGAAGGACAATACATGCTCATATACATAAATTCCTTGAGCAACACAAGTCCTGAGCAAAATAAATTATAAATCATATCATAGCTCAAAAAGGGTAAAAAGCATCAATCTTTAAAGTATTTCTATGTGTACCTGTATCAACTAGTGTGCCATGGTACAAAAGACAAAAGTACTATCAGTTTATCACAGGAGTCCCGGAAAATTGCTGTTCTGAAATTAATATTTTTTTTAATTAACAGTAACTATTAAATTTGTGACAAGAGAATGGTCAAAGGACTGCAAAGGATTCTGTAGTCTAATAATAAACTAAAATTACTTTCATGTAACACTGCAAGCTCATTTTTAAATAAATGAGAGGCCTGCGGGGAGGTGAGTGGTATAGCTGGAGCTTAAAAGACTGAGTTTAAATCCTTCCTGTCCTATCACCTTGGGGAAGTTACTTAAGCCTCTGTTCTTTCATGTGGATAAAAGAGATAATAGTACTTTCAGGCTTGTGGTGAGGATTAAACAGGCTAAGGTATATAGTAAGTACTGTACAACTGGGAGTCATTTTTATCTCCAATTAAATTGTGCCATCATTTAAAGCTGCTATGCCATCAAGGAAAGCCTATACTAGGAGCTTTCTAAGAACTTGTTGGGTTCTGGTGCTGTCATGAAAGGCAGACACCCACACATACATGAATTATGTATGGTACCTGGATACCCTAAAGAGGCAACCACAGGCATTGGCTCATTTTGATCCGGAATTCCCCACTCCCACCTCTCACAGGCACTAGAAATTGGCCCTAAAGAAGATGCAACCTTCACACCAGAAGAGATCATTCTGCCCATCATGGTCATGACAGGTGTACTCGTCATTAGACAGATATTGCTTAGCAACCGATACTCACATTAAAAAAGGGGGCGGGGGTTAAGTAAATGAGATGGGAATAGGTTGGGATAGAGTGTTAATCTATTCTACTCCATTTTGTGACTTGGGCAGATGGGACAGGGGCCCCCCAGGAAAAGAACTCAAGGATTAGCCCAGTTCAGCCTTTGATATTTCTCATGCTATTAGGAAAAAATCCTCAACCTTTGGCAACTGTCTCTAATAGGCTAGTGACATGGTCTATTAAGGCACATCAAAACAAATTCTGACATCTTTTTCCAACCACATTCCCACCCCTCTCCTTTTAGGAAATGAACAAACTGGAATAAGGGCAGCTAGTACTTGTCTTCTCCCCTGAGTCAGTCATAGAACCCCATTTCCTGTAATAGATCTCTTGATTCCAAGAGCTTCTGTTCATTCAGTATGAAGTTATTGGGCACTCACCATACTATATTAACAGGTCCTGTTTGTTGAGTGTTCACTGTGAATTCAGGCATAGCATTAAGTGCTTTTATAAATGTATCATGTTGTTCAAGATTCCCACCAATGTTGTAACGTGTATGTTTTCCATCTCACATGGAAGGAACTGAGGCACAGAGTTTTTAAGCAACTTTACCAACAGACAATATAAAGCATGGTCTAACTCCATTATCTCACCACTATTCTATGCCTGGAAAAAAAAATAAGAGATGTTTTCTGTCCTCAAGGAGCATGGAGCCCAGTAAGAGAGATGTGCATGTATACAACTCACAACAAAATTAATTGACGAGTGCTCCAAAGGAGGTACATAAGCACTGCTCCTTTTCAAAATATATGAGTCCTTCATATTGACGTTAGCTAATGACACTTGGTAATGTACCAACGCATTCATACTGTGCATGAGGCATGGATATTGTCAACAGATTTATAACAATGCTGCATGAGAATCTATCTGAGCCTTGACAGCATCTAGAACCTTAGGCCTTTGGTCATGACAGTGTTTTCACCTGTATTACAAAGGAATGCTTAGTCAAGCCTGAGAAAACAACGAGCCAGGTGAAGACAACCTGCAGGACATAAGCAAATACTCACAGAACCTGCCTCAGCCTGAGATAGGTAATGAATGGAAATGCTCCTCCCTAGCAGGTAGCCCATAGAGCAAGGTTAACAGAGCACTTGGTAAACCCCAAGACTTAAGATTCCTGGGTTAAGGGATTTTACAAGGATCATATTGTAAAGTCCTGACAGGCTCCCTCACTTTGCTGGCTTTGATGGGTCAGTAGGCAATAAAGGTTTGCTCTGAGATCTGATGATTTTGGCCACAGGACTAAAGAACAGCCTTGAGTCTCTACCCTAAATTGATATGCAGTCTGAGTCACTGAGATATATGCATGCTTCCTCCAACCCAGCCTCTAGACTGAAAAAGAAGGATTACTCATTTATGGAACAATAAATAAAGGGAGCTGATGGCCACAGAGAAAGAAAGGGCAAGGGCAAGAATTTAGAAAACTGACCATGAACAGGCATAGACATGAAATTGGAGGGTCTCTTTTAAAGCTCAGGTCCCCTGCAACTTCAACTAGCAAACTCTGATTTTTAGTCTTCTGACCCAAGTTAGAATTAAGTTAGAAGATGTCACTCACATCTTGATTCCTTCAGAGAGATATTCACCTCTATTACAACATTTCATGCCTCCATGAGGGCAGTGAATGTGTGATGTATATCTTAATAGCCACAGCTTCCCACACATGGGAGGCAGCAATGCATAACAGAAGACGGGGCCTCAGAGTTGCACCCACCTGGAGGGGACACCCCTCAAAAATGAAAGGACCACATAGCCCGAAATGAAGGGGATGTGAGATTGAGGAGTGCACCCCCTGAAATTTACCTCTTGAGTCAGATCCCAGGGTCACAACTGCCAATTGCAAGTACACAGATGAGAGTGAATTAACTAGATAACACCCCACACCTAATTTATATGCAAATCCTATCTGGTCTACCTTCAGAACACATTTTGAACCTAACCACTTCTTACCACCTCAGTCTACCATCATGTCGAATCTGGTCTATGGTAACCTCCTAATGCGTCTGTCTACCTCCACTGCCTCCCACCCTCAGTTTGTCATTAACACAGCTGCCAAAGAGAATCTTGTAAAAACAGAGGATATCATGTCCCAGTTCAAAACTCTCCACTGAATTTCCATCACACTTAAAATAAAATACAAAGCCTTTACCATCATCTAAGAAGTCTTATATGATAATGCCAACTTCTCCCAGACACCACTCCTATTTCTTCCTACTCTTGCCTTCCCTGACACCAGCCTGTCAGAATGGCCTTCCTGCTATCCCTTGAGCACGTTTTGTATGTTTCTACCTCAGGGCCTTTGCACTGCCTGTTTCTTCTGACATTTTCACTCTAGATAACTATAAGACTCACTGCACATATTATTCAACTTTAGGCTCAAATACTACCTATTTTGAGAGGTCTCTCCTATGCGCACCATCTAAAATAGTAACCTTATTATTCATCAGCCTCATATCCTGCTTTGTTTATCCTCAGAGGGATTACACTATCTAAATGATGTTATTTCTTTCTTTCTTTGATAATTTCCTGTCTCCTGTCTCCTATACTAGAATAAGATACATGAGAGCAGGTGCATTGTCTTTGTTCATTGGTCTATCCTCAAGGCCTGAAACTAAGTCACTATGCAACAGACTTTTGTTAAATAATTTGTCTTAAGAGTAGCATGTTAGGCTGGGCATGGTGGCTCACGCCTGTAATTCCAGCACTTTGGCAGGCCAAGACAGGTGGAACACCTGAGGTCAGAAGTTCAAGATCAGCCTGGCCAACATGGTGAAACCCTGTCTCTACAAAAAATACAAAAATTAGCCAGGCGCAGTCGCACATGCCTGTAGTCCCACGTACTCAGGAGTCTGAGACAGGAGAATCATTTGAACCTAGGAGGTGGAGGTTGCAGTGAGCCAAGATTGCACCACTGCACTCTAGCCCGTAATAGGAGACTTTGTCTCAATAAAAAAGAATAGCATGTTAAATGGGCCAAAAGATCACAGGCTTCAGAATTTCAAGTGCACCTTGAAGTCAAAAAGTCAGTGAACTCTTGTGGGCACAAGAGGAACTCAGGTAAATGTCTGTGAGCCCCAATCTTCCGCTCCACAGTCAAATTGCATAGGACATTCTTACACCAAGCTTAGCATCGTATTCCACTGGACAATGGTGGCTTAAGGAACGAGCACAGGAATTAACCTGAGAACCCTTGGGCATAAGCCCTGATCAGACGGTCACCAGTACAACTTAGGCAAGTTAGCTAACCCCTCTCAGCCTTAATTTCCTGATCTGTAAAAATGAGGATAATGATAATAAGTACCTTTCAGGACTGTGTGAAACAGTTTTAATGAGCTAATACATATGAAATGGCCCAGAACGTTATTGAAGTTCAGTAAATGTTAGGTTAACGTGAATGTGGTCTCACCTGTTCACAGGCAGGGATGTCTCTAAGGTGAACATTCAAGGGATCCAGGCATTGAATGCCCTCTGCCAGTTCAAAAGCCATCTCCAAAGGCTCTTGGCCCTTCTTAGTTCCAAAGTCAATGAGATCCTGAAAAGCAGGTATAGAACTAACTGTAAAGAACAGGGCCTTGTTTTATAAGTTACTGAAACTAACATAAGCTGGTGAGTGTGCTTTGTGAGCTAGCTGGTTGTAACTTTCGTCTCTAATCATTAAAAAGTCAGCTTTAAACCCTGATGTTTTGTCTTGTGAAAACACAAGAAGGCAACAGGAGTCACCAAGCCAGGATTTCTAAGCCTCTTTTACTCCAGGTCTTTCCCATTATGGTAACAAAGGTCTACAGAAAGGGTGGCAAATGCATGAGAAGTGAAGCTGCCATGCCCTCCCAAGCCTGTGGAAGACACTACAGATCCACATGGCCTGTTTCCAGTGAGCCCCGACATGACCTTGACAAAGTGTTCCTGGCAGGCACTGACAATGAATTTGAGTTGAAGCATGTAAAAAAAAATCCGTTTCCTATCCCTAAGGATTGCTGAGAAGGAAGAACAACAAATTTCACATGAACCCCTCACTCTGACCATGCCAGTGTGCTCAACCCAAAGCCTAAAGAAGATAAATTACTCACTTTTCCCTTTTCGATTCCCCACCCTCCTCCCTCGACTCTGACCTATCCTGAGCTCCATCATACTTTGGCTATTTGGAAACTGACCCCATGTATTCAGTGCCACCAGCTGGCTAATTAAATAGAAGTGTCTGCCTATAGCATTCTCCATGAAAGATATTAAGGAAAATGTTCTATTTTGCATTCTTTCCTTCTCCTAAAAGAAAGTACAACATAATTCCCTTATGATAAAAATGTATTTCACAATTCAAGATAACTGTTCACAAGGCAGAGCTATTATCTCATAGATGAAGAGACTTGGCTTCAGAGAGGTTAAGTGACGCTACATGTCACTCAGCTAAATGACAAAGCTTGGCTAAAAGTCAAGTTTTCTAAATTTCAGTTGAGAACATATTCAGCTCCACCAGTAAGCCTACCCGAACAGCTAAGATGGCTCCAACTCAGAACAATTAATATCATTGTTGACAGTATATATCACTAAACCTTGGGATAGAAACAAACTGAACATTTTCTGCAGAAGGCATGACATTACTGACAACAAAAATATGTGAACATAGGCTTCATACTTGCTCTTTGAGTTTTGTTTTGTTGTTGCTATTGCAATCAACTTACTGCATCCCATAATAAAGAACTCAGGAAAAACAGGAAGGATTCTGGTAAAAAAGGAAAAAGAACTCAAAAGGAATATGAATGAACAGCAAAAAAAAGAGAAATAGATTATTTTAATTGAAGATATGCTTTAGACACATGATGGAAATGTTGTCTAGAAAACCAGGAGCTCCTGTAAACACAGATGAGACCAAAATGTAAGTTGTTAAGAACAGAGGTCTGATGCAAGAGTGCCTGGGTTTTATCTCTATATCTACCACTTCCAGAAGGTTAGTTAACCTCTCTAAGGTTAATTTCCTCTTTCTGTAAAGAAAAGATAGTAATTGTACAATTTCACAGGGGTTTTTGGTACATGCAAGACAATATATATAAAGTCCTAAGTATAACATCTAAAGTTATTTCAAACACTAAGTTAGCTATTATTGTTACTAATATTATCATTTGCACTAGATAGAATTCACATAATGAGGACTGTTTTCCCTATTATGCTTCTTTCTCTTTGACCTTGTGCAAATCACTTATCTTTATTGAGCTCCAGTTTCATCTTCTATAGACAGACACAATAACAGCAGCCCTACCTACTTTACAAATTCCTTAGAAGGATCAAATGAAATAAAATAGTACAGAGTGTTTTGTAAACAGCACATCACCATTCTTTAATCACAGTCTTTTCTAATTCTAACCAGGTCTCATATTAAAATATTAGTTGAGCAACTAAGGATTTCAAGGAGTGTCACGCTGAAATCATCCTTAGCCCTTAGCTGGATGAAATGTGCATGTGTTTGTGTGAGAATGGGCTGTGTTTTAATATCCTTCACTTATACCTTTTTATCTTCACTCACAGATATTGAGTACCCAGTATGTGCTAAGCACTTGAGTTACAATGGGGTCATATAGTAGACAAGGCAGTTCAAGGCCCTGTCTGTTGCATACTTAGGTAAGCAGTTGGAAGTTGCACACAGGAAGCCAGAGTGCATGGCTGGAGGACTCAAGCTCATCTGGGAGGGGCAGGAAAGGAGATTGATAAAAATGACATTTGCGATGAAAGCTGAAGGAGGAGGAAGCATTAAAGATGCAAGGGGGAGGGAGTTTCAGCAGTGGGAAAAACTAGTACAGAGGGAGGCTCTGAAGGAAGAACAAATATGAAGCGTTCAAAGGACTAAAGAAGACCCATATGAATGGGATTTAGAATGGAGGGTGGGGAGAGCTCAGAGTTAAAGCTGGAGAGGTAGGCAAGGGTCAGCTCTGACAGACCAAGTCAAAGGTACTGACCTTTATTCTAAAAGCAATTTTTAAAATCCACAAGTTTAAAATGAAAATTAGCAATTTGAAAAGATCACTGGCTAACACAAGGGGAGGAACAATGGGAGGGGCAAGCGTGGATGCAGGAAAAGCAGTGAAAGCATGGGCTACTGTACTGGTCCAAGCAGTGACAAGGGCAGTTCCAGCAAGCACCGAGACAATGAGGATAGAGAGAAGTGGTCCAATTTAAGAAATACCCATGAGGAGAAAGCACAGAACTTGGTGCTGGATAAGCTGCAAGGTAGGAGAAGGAGATGTCGAGGCCAGTTCCTCTGTTTCTGCTTTGAGCAACTCTGGAAACAATGGACTTTGTCTCTGGCAACAAGAATGTAGTAGACAATGAACATGTTTAGTTGACTTTGAAGCATCCAAGTGAATGTATCAAGCCAACAGTGGAATAGACTGGTCCAGAATACGTAGAATTTTGAACCAAAGTGAGCTATATTTGCTTTTGGCTAAAATCTGTAGAACTCAGGGAAAATGTTCTCTCTAATGAGGTACAGAGAAGAAATGACTAGCAGGAAACGGGCTTCTCTCCTGCTCAAAAGTCAGACGCATTCAAGACGAGATCACTACTTTTAGTTCCCTCCCCTCCTCCATTCAAAAACTGTCACTGCTCTGATGATATCACCCTTCTCCCAAATGTATTTAAAGGCACAAATGGGTGTTTATGAAGCTTTCAGATTCTCTTTACTGGTAGGGAACATAGTTCCTTATCAGGACAACAAAGATTGACATTTGACAGACAGCAGGAAAAACAAGAATTAAAGCAGTGAGGCTTTCTAATTTGCTCTAAAATTATTGTTTTTTTTCTTACAAGAAAGGCTGCCAGAGTTTGCAATTGTTCAGAATTTGCAGCACCGAGAGAGTCTTCTGACTGCAGCACCATCTCAGAAGCTCTCCTTGCCCAGGCCAGCCTATGTCCACAGCTGCGTTTCTCGCGGCTTCTCAGCCAGCTCCTCTCACCCACCTCCTCTGAGCTAGTCACTCATGACCCCTGGGGGCCAGCTAGTATACCAACAAGAAGCCTAGAAAAGCTTAGGGAAAGAGTCTGTGGTTAACGCTTTCCTTATCACTAGTCCTTCAACTAAATACTCGTGTGTGATGTCAGGTTTTGCTTTTACTAGATCTGTATTTATTGACAATTTGCTAGAGTTTCCTTAACTGTAACCTGAAATAATGTCCCTTTCCTCCTAGGATTTTTTGGGAACTTAAACAAAATAACATATTCATCATAAACAATAGATGAATAAAAAGGAGATGCTTTTTTCTCCAAGAGTACTTTTTAAAGTTCATGGAACCATCTGAATCAGCATCACCTGGCAGGCTTGGAACCATCTGAATCAGCATCACCTGGCAGGCTTATAGCCGCTTCTAGGCCGGGCATGGTGACTCACACCTGTAATACCAACATTTTGGGAGGCTAAGGTGGGTGGATCATTTGCAGTCAGGAGTTCGAGACTAGTCTGGCCAACACGGTGAAACCTCGCCTCTACTAAAACTACAAAAATTAGCCAGGTGTGGTGGCAGGTGCCTATAGACTTAGCTACATGGGAGGCTGAGGCAGGGGAATCACTTGAACCCGGGAGGTGGAGGTTGCAGTGAGGCGAGATCATGCTACTGCACTCCAGCTTGGGTGACAGAGCGAGACTCTGTCTCCAAAAAAAAAAAAAAAAAAAAAAAAAAAAAAAAAAAAAAAACAGAAAAAAAAAAGCAGATTCTGGAAGCTCCTTCCACTCACATACAGAGCCCAGATTTGTACAGTGCAAGATAGAATCTTATTTCCCCTCAGCCTAAGGAGCCATTTCTGCTGGTATATTGCAAACACTGAAAAACCTGGACACTTTTGAGCTGAGATAAGCACTTCTCAACTTCAGCTTCAGATTAGATTCACCTGGGGAGCTTTGTAATGACACTGATGCTCAGGGCTTTAATGAGATCAATTAAATCAGAACTTCTGTGCATGGGGCACAAGCATCAGTACTGTAAGAAGTACCAGGTGGTTCTGTAATACAGCCAGAGATGATAAACACTGGTTTCTATTTTGCTTATTAAGTGTATTAGTCCATTTTTATACTGCTATGAAGAAATACCCAAGACTGGGTAATTTATAAAGAAAATGAGGTTTAATGGACTCACATGGCTGGGGAGGCCTCACAATCATGGCAGAAGGTGAAGGAGGAGTAAAGGCACATCTGACATGGCAGCAGGCAAGACAGCATGTGCAGGGGAACTGCCCTTTATAAAACCATCAGATCTCATGAGACTTATTCACCATCATGAGAACAGCACAGGAAAAACCCACCCCTATTATTCAATTACCTCCCATCACCCTCCCACAACATGTGGGAATTATGGGAGTTACAATTCAAGATGAGATTTAGGTGGGGACACAGCCAAACCATATCACTAAGCTACTTGAGAATTCTATCACTGCTTTAAAATTCCATTAATATCTAGCTACTCCCCTTCTCTTTCACTGGCAGTCAGTCAGCCTTCTTCCATCTTGGATACCTATCTCCTTTTTAGTATTAGAACCTTTACAACATAGAACAAGCTAATTGCTTCACCCAATATTTACCTATAAATAGCACTGCCCTATTGACATTCTCCTGCTTAGAAATCCTGAGTGCATTGAGGCCAGTGTGAGACAGGGTTGGAGCTGGGAGATGGTCTCCACCCTCCAGCTTCAGGAGAGCAGGTAGAGTCTCCTCCACAGGCTGACCAGGTAGACACAGTGGCACTGAAAGAGAGTCTGGCAGGTAAAAGGGAGCTCATTACCTTCAGGATGACACCTGTGTTGAGGAATTGCTTATATCTAAAAACAGCTTCTGTAGCAACATACCAAACTCTGGCTTTGTATAGTTTGTCTTAATGAAACTTCAGTTGCAGCCTAATGAAATAAAATGGGATTTAAAAAGGTAAACTAACAGAAGATAATTGCTAGGGTGAAAACAAAGCTAAACTTTAGACACCAGATGTTATTGGCACACGGAAAACCGAAACAGGCAAGTAGCCAGAGAAAACTTGAAATATGGAAACTCTAATGTGTGATTCTCTGGCTAAAATCTTTCTCTCTACTAAATGGCAAATGTCATGGGCAGAAGGTGGAAGTAGGACTTTTCATTTCTATATAATCAAGCTTATAAGTTCCTTTCTTGGGCATAGGGTTTGATAAGGATGGGAGAAAGCACAGATCTCCATGAACTTGGGGGAGGAGGTATAAAAGGAGAAGGATATGGAAGGCATCTAAGGCATTACCAAGTGATAGTCTTGGGAAAAGAGTTTTCTGTTTTGCAGCTCACCCTACAACAGGCATATTATAGCTCCCTTTACCCCAGATCAAATCAGGAAAACTAGCTCTCAACGTCAATGAGAGAGAGTAATCAAGAATCTGAGAAGGATTCTCCATGCATCTTGAGACCCTTCTTTAGGCTGACCTGATTTTCTTTTTTTTTTTTTTTTTTTTTAAACGGAGTCTCCCTGTGTTGTCCAGACTGGAGTGCAGTGGCGCGATCATGGCTCACTGCAAGCTCTGCTTTCCAGTTCATGCCATTCTCCTGCCTCAGCCTCCCGAGTAGCTGGGACTATAGGCTCCCA
Source organism: Rhinopithecus bieti (assembly GCF_001698545.2). Classification (NCBI taxonomy): domain Eukaryota; kingdom Metazoa; phylum Chordata; class Mammalia; order Primates; family Cercopithecidae; genus Rhinopithecus; species Rhinopithecus bieti. Next base: position 910,990 of record NW_016812402.1, on the reverse strand, counting down.
CCACCATGCCCATCCAATTTTTTTGTATTTTTTAGTAGAAATGGGGTTTCACTGTGTTAGCCAGGATGGTCTCGATCTCCTGACCTTGTGATTCACCCACCTTGGCCTTAGGCTGACCTGATTTTTAATCTTTCCTCCTAGGGCCTCTCCTATCTCTTCTTCCCCTTCTTCTCCTTCCCAACACCATGTCCCAACACCATGTCCTGCCCAACTAGAGACTATACTTCTTTTAACATCCACATGCCTCTGTTACATCTTCCCTGCTTGTGATGCTCAACTGTGTTGCAACTACAATTTATTTTCCTTTTCTGACAACATGGTCCAAACTTTATAGCCAATAATGAGCTTCAAAAACTTTGTAACTCAAAGAAACCATAAAACACAGCTCCACAAATTTCTCAGGTAAGATCCACAGTTGGCGAACTGATATATTCACTTTGCCCAGCAGGGATTTAATTTCTGATCCTCTCTTTTCCTGACTATGGAAAGAGCAAGACTACATGGCAGGAATGAGCCTCCAGAGAGGGCCTGGACAAACACTAGATGAATTAAAATATCACCTTGATTACAGTGTACATATGTCCTATTTCTTTTTTATTATATCTTTCTCTGTTCTAATAATATGTCCTGTTTATTTTAGGGAAGCCCAGTTCAGATAGTTTAAAAGGTATTAAATGGACATGTGGATCTTTATTTTTGGGGAAGAAACCTAAGAGGAAACTCTATACCCTCATGAACAGCCAAAAAAAAAAAAAAAACCATAACAGCCACCTATTACCTCATTTCATTTTATGTCTTTCTCTGTTCTAATAATATGTCCCATTTATTTTAGGGAAGACCAGTCCAGATAGTTTGAGAAGAAGGCATTAAATGGACATGTGGATCTTTATTTTTGGGGGAAGAAACCTACGGGAAACTCTGTACCCTCATGGACTGCCAAAAAACCGTAACAGCCATCTATTTCCTCATTTTCTTAGGTCCTAAGGGAAAACCCCAGTGGAAACCAACACAATAAGGGAATGGATAAAACTGTTTTGAAGAAATTTGAGTATGGGGAGAGGAATGAGATTGCCCTGGGGAGGCCATAAATGGTGCCTCTCTGAATTTAATATGTGATGTCCAGAGGGACCTAAATGAAGCACAGATTCTAAAATAAATTGTTTGAAGGCACTTCAGAAACACGGAGGTTATGAGAAAGAAAATTTTGATTAAGACTCACCAGCCTGAATTCAGTAAAGAAACACTGTTCTTAATACCTGCTGTAGCCTTTTAAGTTGTCTTTTTATTCGCATGACAATGAGTCAGGGCAATACACTCATATTTTTCAAAAACCTTTCGACATAGTTTAACTTCTGGAGATAATAGCCAAAGCAAATGTCACAGAATAAAGGATAAAAAAGCTTTATGTAGAAAAGTCCTAGGTCTGGGAGATTAAAGAGAGCCCCAGGTAACTCCAGGGCTCATGGAATGTGGATGGCTGATCCTGTTTCTAATGAGGCCAGGAGGAAGATCACATTCAAGCCCTTAGAGGAAAAATTTCTGTCTTTGAGAAGATACCTCTAATTCCACCCGAACTTTCTTAAAAATGTGTTGCTTTGGTCATAGAGCATAGAGAAGGATGAAAGAAGGTGCAAAGAGAGTTTAAGACCATGTCTGTTCCTAAAGCAGTGACTGACCAGACCTATTGTCAGATCTCCACTCCAGATGTGTTACCCCAGCCAGCCATTTCCAATTGCTTCCTTCCTGCAAATTCTAGGAAAGTCTTATTCAAACATTATCTTTTATAAAAACAGGTGATAAATAAAGGCAGCTAGAGCTTGGGGAGCACTCTGTCTTGAAGAGCTCATCTATCAAGTTCTCTCTAATTCCCCTCCTTCCTTGCTTCTTCCTCTGCAGAAGACTCTCCTTCTACCACCTGACATGACACCTCTGGAGGTAAATGCCCGGTCCTTGATGAGACTCAAGGCCCTGTCCCCCTAACTTCTCATCCATAGGCATGGACCTTTATGAGTTGTTTACTACTTAAGCCAGATCACAGTCTACTTTGTGATTGGTCTGGAGTTAGACCCCTGACCCAAGCTGGACGAGTCATATATCCTCCCAAAATAATTGAGAAGTGCAAATTAAAGAAAACTAGGTAGTCTCTGCTATGGCTTAGGTATTACATTAAAAATGAAGTCATTGAGAGACAATCATACCTCTCCAGGTAAAGTAAGAGGTAGAGAAAGCTGAAGGGCAGAGAAAGAAGAATGAAAATGTATCTGCAGAGAAACAGAGATGGAGAGAGTACCAACTGAATTGCTAATTCCTATTTTCTGTCCATTGTTGTCCATAAAACACCCCCGTATCTTTATATCTAAGTCTTCCCTTTGTTCAGGTTGGCTAGCATCGTTTCCTCCTTGAAATCACTCCCCTCGACTAAATGCAGTCCACTTTTCTCTCCTTTCTAATCTCTTCCCTCACTATGGATGCTTTTATCTCCCATGTCTTTCCAGTTCCCTGGTTCCCCATCTCCTATTCCCCAAAAATGCTGGCTTGGCAGTGTCCTGCCATTGGCTCTGGAAAGCTCTGGCATTTTATTATTATGAAGAGACTAAGCTAAGGGTGGAAGAATCTATTCATCTCCAAGTTGCCAGTGAACTCTGAGGCATCTTAGTTATTGGTGAGATGAGCTGAAGAATAAAAACAATTTTCAAGTGCCCTTAGGCAAAATATGTCTTACCTACCAATTCTGCAATCTCTGAGAGGATCTGGAAGCCATAGGGATTGTAAGTTTCTAAAAGGCAACATACAGAGACTAAATTATGCTTTCTATACATCCTTTTCATTTTATGTGTTCTGGGAAGTGCTGGGGTTTTTTTTATGGGAGGTGGGGGTTGGCCAGATTCTCAAGGCCCTACATCTCTGAAAGTCTTCTATATTATGCCATGGTTTCCAGGATGCCTCTAGTTCCCCAGGGAAAAGAGCTGATCACCATGAATTCCTAGAAAACTCCTAATTTCCAACTCCTCTCCACGCTTTTGCATTGTTTCATATATTCATTCCTTCATGTACTAAAAAATTATATGAACATCTACTATATCCCAGTCACTACCATATGTTACATTGATGCAATGAGCAGAATTGTCCAACAATGACCTGGGAAACCAACTGAAACAAGATATTTTGCTTCCCCAGCAGGTGGTGTTGTATCTGAACTTATCTCTTTTGGAACGAGGGGCTTCCTTTCCCACAGAGGACGCTCTAACTTCCCAGGGGCCTCAAGTGCCTCAGGAACCGATCACCTGGCTTTTCCACATAACTCCTTTAAACAGCTGACACTCAAATCCAGACTGCCTGCTAGCTAAATAATCTTATTATCCCCACATTGAGGAAGCTGCTTTCTAAAAAGAGAAAGCAATAATGGGAAGGGCTTCTCTACTGGAACAGAGAAAATTATTGTGGAGTTGGTAGAGTTTAATTTGGTTGAGATTTTCAAGGAATGATTGGTTAATGAGGGAAAGACAAACTGTTACCTGATGGATGTAAAGGGCCTGCCAGGCATGTGCAGAACTGAGAGAAGGACAGTTTAGACACAGGGCATAGCACAGGTGATATCTCTAGAAAATAAGGGGCTTATGGACTAAAGGAGTTCAAGGGAGGCCAGTGTGGCTGAAGCAGGGTAGAGTGGGGAGAATGTAGTTTGAGATGAGAATGTAAAAGTACTAACCACAGCTAGCCACTATTCAAAGTCCACAAACCATTCTGGTTTAGTCTCCGGCATGAAAGAGAGTCTAGCTTTCATAAGAATCCCAAGACTAGAGTTGAAAGCAGAGCTATCACTGTTTTTCAGCTTGCTAGTCCACGAGCATACTTTCACTAAGCAGTCTCCTATAGTGGGAGTACTCCCTCCTCCACATATTTTCTCGCATTTAGAAAGGATGGGTTCAAGAACCCATCCCTCCCACTGCCATGGTACTTGCATATCAAACTTGCAACCAGAATGATGATGATAATGCTGTGGATGCTGGTGATTATAACCATTAATAACCAGCATTCGTTGATCTACTATGTGTCAGGATCTAGGTGGAATTCTTCATACTATATATGATTTAATCTTCATGAGCATACATACTTGTCACAAAGCAGAGTTAGGGGTATGAGAGAGTATCTCTGAGAGAGAGTGGTTATAAAAGGTCATGTTTTTTTCCAGTACATTTGTCATAGTGATATGATAAATTGGGTGCCAAAACATGTTTCCATTGCAGAATCATTGTTTTAGAAATAAATACAGGAATGTTTAGGCATGTCCTTGGACTGGACTTGGGAATACATGGTTCAAAAAACAAACACACTTCTTCCCAGCATTCTTCAAACAAGAATCCCAAAATCTGGCAACTGAAAGAACATTTATGATGAGATAATTGGAACTCTCTTAAAGGGAAAGTCTTGTGGTCCTCAAGTCTGGAAGGCAGAGCAAAACTGGTTGTATTTTCTTCCATATAAGGAGTATAAAGAAGAGCGGTCCACTTCTTTAAAAACTTTTGATCTTGCTCTAGTCCAATCTATTTTTCTACACTGAAGCCAGGACTTTTGTTCTGAAACAAAATACAAGTTTTTAAAAATTATCTTGCTAAATTTATCTATGAAAATAAAATTATTCTCCCCATTTTCAATGCTTTCTTCATTCCCAGATGTTGAATTAGTGCAGCTTTGAAATCCTGGAGAATGCTCTTCTCAAAGCACACCGCAGGCATCTTCTGGTGCCCATGATGTCCCCCAGAACTTCACTAGCTGCCTTGGCCATACTCCTAGACAGACCTCAGAATGATCTTGACTCTCATCTCTAACCTCTCCTTAACCTTAGATTGGCCTTATGTGGTGATTCCCACCTGTACTCCCACTGTATCTAGGAAGTAACTAGCTTGCTTTGGATTTTACAGGCTCAGAGGTGGAAGCCTCAAGGCAAGCCTTGTCTCAGATGAGACTTCAGACTGTGGACTCTTGAGTTAATGCTGAAATGAGTTAAGACTTTGGGGGATTATTGGGAAGGCATGATTGGTTTTGAAATATGAGGACATGAGATTTGGGAGGGGCCAGGGGCAGAATGATATGGTTTGGCTGTCTCCCCACCAAAATCTCATCTTGAATTCCCACGTGTTGTGGGAGGGACCTGGTGGGAGGTAATTGAATCATGGGAGCAGGTCTTTCCCATGCTGTCCTTGTGACAGTGAGTCTCATAAGATCTGATGGTTTTAAAAAGGAGAGTTCCTCTGCACAAGCTAGTTTCTCTTGTCTGCCACCATGTGAGGTGTGCCTTTCACCTTCCACCATGATTGTGAGGCCTCCCCAGTTATGTGGAATTGTAAGTCCATTAAACCTCTTTCTTTTGTAAATTGCCCAGTCTCAGGTATGTCTTTATCAGCAGTACGAAAACGGACAAATACAGTCTATATACAAGCTGCCAAATTCGTAATGTGCAACAACAATTCCACATTCAGCTTCCTCCAGTATCAGGTTCTTTCTCTCACTTGGATATAGGATAACCTTAACCTTTCTCCTAAGTTATCTTGTAAGTTCTTGAGCTTTTGAGGAAGAAAATACCCTCCACTTGCACATAAATCATTTGAGTGTTTAATGAATTTGATTATGTCTTAAGGAACAGGAGCAATGTAATTGATACTCCAAAAGATTATTTTCCTAGTAGTTCATTGCTTGTTTTTAAATTCAGGAATGACCAATGTCCAGATAATTTTGAAAAAATAAGGAAAAGGAAAGGAAGCTAACATTTATTGTGTAACTTCTTTTGGATGTATGCACATTCTACTAGGTATGTTAGTTATACGGTTTAACTCCTAAGTTCAAACTGTACACACTGTAGATATTCTACAGAGGAGCAAAAACTCTCTGGGTCCTCACCATGAAAGTTTCCTTTAATACAGTCTTCTGCAGTAAGTTTCCTGGGGGTATGTCTTATATTTCTAATACTAGACATATATAAGTAGATACTAAATATTTCTTAAATTGATGTTTTTCTGACTATAAAAGTAATATATAAATGTAGAAAATACCATAGGCTTATATAGCTTAAAATTGATAATTTCCTCAAAATTACTCTTCACCCCACAAGATAAACACGGTTAACAGCAGGGTAAACTAATTCTTAGCTTGCATACCAGTCCCCGATACTTTTTGCTCTTACAGAACTCTTGCTCTCCCTTCCCCTTTCCTGGCTCACACTTTGTTATCACACCTCTACCTATAGTGGGTATCCACCCTTTGTGTCTGTCTAGCACCATCATTTTCCTCAGACAACATTCTTCTCTCATGTAAATCATGCATTCTTGATGTAGACTGCCAACCACAGAACTCTATTTCCCTAAACACAGCAAATGGGCTGAATTCGTTGTTTGGCTATCTCTGGGCACACCACCATGGCCATGACAATGGAGGACCATGGCTGGACAGACGCATGTCACAATTTAGAACATCCACAAGAATGTTCCTGGCCAAAAGCCCAGTTCTCACAAAATAGGAAGTGGTCTATTCATCAGACCTACATGGATCTCAGTGAAGGCCAAATTTAAACCATCTCACACCAGTTCCAATTGGAATCTATTTATTACCTAAAGTCTCCTGAGAAACAGATGGCAGAGATATCCTCCTCAGCCACTATCCATATATCCCAGTCTGACAGAACTGATACCTGGAGTTGAAGACAGATCTGTTGCTTTGCAATACTCTGATTTATTTCTGATGACAATACAGCATTTATCTACCACAGGCAATGAAAAGGAGAATTTCACTTCTTTTGCAGTCTCATGCTAACTCTTTTCGGTGCTCTGGGTAGATGACTGTGGTCAATTGCCTCAAAGAGAAAATGTCTGTTGCCTCAGTCACTAATTCCAAAGACTAATGTTGACATTCTATTCTGAGGCATCCTCATCTCATATAAGAACATATCCTTGTTTGGGGGCAAAAAATCAAATGTGCAAGAGATAAAGCAATATGAATGACCCTAAGCAACAGCATTTCCAATGACATATTTTATTACTAATAACTTCAAAATAAATCTTCCATCCTAGAAAAAAAAAAAAACCCATTCCATTACTTCCCCCAAATAATTGTTATTTATAAAGTGAGGCTAGGATGTCATAAAATTAGCATTTACAGCTGGATGAAATCTTAAAAGATAAGACTCTGGCTCAGAGCCCCATCCATAAAGTGCCAACCTAGCATTGTTCAAATGTTCTCTACTTCCTAGGAAGCAGATTCATGCATAATTGCATAGGGCTGAAAGACATGGCCTATACAGTACGGGGTGAGTTTCTGCAGCAAATTTCTTCGTTATTCCTGGAATTGTTCTCCCAAATTTCTCAGCTTTGAATGTTCTCAGAATTTATTTGACAGTGGCAGAGAAGAAAATAGACTTCATAGAATAATAGCGAGTGAAGAGTCTTTGACTTCAATTCACCAAGACTGGCTTAATCAAAAACAGAAAAAAAAAAAAATGAGATGTAAAAGTAAAGGTATCTGGTTTGAATATTATTGAGGTATTCCTATGTGTCTGGCACCTAGGATGTGCTCAGAAAACTAGCTGTTGTGAGGATTAAATAATAAAACATGTATAACTGCTGGACACATATGTCTGACAGGTACAAAAGGCTCAGCAAACATTAGTTCCCTAATATCCCATCACCACTACTCCATTAATGCTCCTCCCTCTTCTTCTTCCTAGAATTCTGTCTCCCCTATCATTTCTGCTAGTCAAACTCCTATGGCTCTTCAAGGATTAACTTAGATAAAACTTCCTTCAAGAACACCCTCTCAAGAAAACTACTCCTAGTATCTCCTTCCTATACATTGGTACATTTCTGGCACCTTTTTAAAATAAAATTTATCATCTTCCAAGTGTATTATAAGTTCATTGGAAATTTTAAAAACCAGTTGTATTCCTACTCAAGACATCTAACATCATAAGTGCCAGAGCCAGAATTCAGACTCAGGTGTGTCTAATTCTTGAACTTCACTTTTCCATATTATGCTGCCTTTCATATTATGAAGGTACAACCCAAAGAAAAGAGTAGCTCAGTTTATTCATCCTTCTCTCCACCTTAGATGTGGAGAGAAAATCATACCTTATCTCTCTTCCAGTTTCTCTTCCTTCATTTCCTTCTGAGTACACTAAGAGAAGGCACCCCTACTGAGCCTAAAATTAGAAGTCAAATACTGCTTTGCCTTGTCTCTCATCCCATTCCTCTCAGTGACACTTTAATGGTATGCTGTTAGTAAGTCACAGACAGATTCCTGCGGTCAACAATGGAATACCTATTTTTAATCAGAGGAACAAGGTTAAGTAAAACATTTTAACCATCAAGCCTACTGTATTAGTCAGGGTTCTCCAGAGGGACAGAACTAATAGGAGATAGATGGATGTATGGATGGATGGATAGATAGATAGATAGATAGATAGATAGATAGGGGGGTTTATTAAATATTAACATACATGATCACAGGGTCCCAAAATAGGTTGTCTGCAAGTTTGAGGAGCTAGGAGGGCCGGTCCAAGTCTCAGGTTTAACTCAGTTTAACTCCTAACTGAGTTTAACTCCTAACTCTTCTCCTAACTGAAGAACTTAGAGTCCAGTGTTAGAGGGCAGGAAGCATCCAGCACGGGAGAAAGATGTAGTCTGGGAGGCCTGGGAGCTGATTAGATGGTGCCCACCAGATTAAGAGCGAGTCTGCCTTCCCCAACCCACTGACTCAAATGTTAATCTCCTTTGGCACCCTCAGAGACCACCCAGGATTAATATTTTGTATCCTTCAATCCAATCAAATTGACCCTCAGTATTAACCATCACAAGCCCACCCCTTGTCAACTTGAATTCATACACATCTCCTGAGATCATACATAATATTCAAATAAAGACAATAATAAGGTCATAATTATGCCTAGCATAAAACAACTATTCTTCGTACAACTGGAAACGAATCAATCCCCAAACCAAATACTATTACATAAAGTTAATAATACTTAAATGCTGATGTGAAGTCAATAAATCTTATGTCACATAATATAGAAGAAATGAAACAAAATGAAGATATTTTCTTAGTAGAAGTGTATACACGCACAAACATGTTTTTAACAAAAGGAGGAAGAAATACTCATGACAATTACAGTCCTCATTTCTGCAGGTGGTCACATGGTCATAGCTGGTATTAATGACTACCTTCTTCTACTACCCATTCTGTATTCCCTTTGCCTTCAGCAAGCACCTCAGCAGGTTTTTGTTTGTTTGTTTGTTTGTTTGTTTGTTTGTTTCCTGATGGAATGACCCAAATCTTCATTCCTCAAGGGTCTGGGTCATTTGTAGTCTTGCCTGGATTGGGCTGTTGTAGTTTCCCATTCACCTTAATCACAGGACATGGTAATACTAAGAGACACCCTAATGGATCGCTTGTATTCCATGAATACTCTTCCTTACCTCTGTTGTGGAGTAGCAGACTGATTTCATCTTACTAGTCCAGGTCGATCACCCCAGCCAACACTGTAACTCCCTTCTTAGACTGTTGACTTAAAGGTAGGAGGAGCCCAAAGTGTCCAGGTGGCAATCTTAACTTCCAGTTTAATAGAATTGTGTGTCTCCTGGGGGCAGCATTTATCCCTCTATAACTAAGATCCTAGGCCAGCAGAACATAATGCCACAGGAACAGGAGGCCAACATTTTTCTAGTGGATCACTAGGGGTGATGGTGACTGGTGCCACTTCCACTTCCACCCCTTCATTACTGGACCCGTAAATCCTGGCTATGAAAGAAAGAGTATCATATATTGAATGCTGATTCAGAGCATACATGGCTTGCTGGAGAATTTTGCCCCAGCCCTGCAAAGTATTGTCACCTATTTGGCTTTGTAATGGTGACTTCAAAAGACCATTCCACCATTCTATCCAGCGGCTTCAGGATGACGGGAACATGGTAAGAACAGTAAATTCCATGAGCATGGGCCCATCACCGCATTTCTTTAGCCATTAAGTGAGTGCCTTGGTCAGAGGCAATGCTGTGTGGAATATCATGATGGTGGATAAGCCATTCCATGAGTCCACAGATGGTAGTCATGGCAGAAGCATCACATGCAGGATAGGGAAACCAATATAGGGAGTAAGTGTATATTCCAGTGAGGACAAATCTCTGCCCTTTCCGTGATGGGAGAAGTTCAATATAATCAACCTGCCACCAGATAGCTGGCTGATCATCCTCAGGAATGGTGCCATATTGAGGGCTCATTGTTGGTTTCTGCTGCTGGCAAATGGACACTCAACAGTAGCTGTACCCAGGTATGACTTGGTGAGTGAAAGTCCATGTTGCTGAGCCCATGCATAACCTCCATCCCTGCTACCATGGCCACTTGTTCATGGGCCCCTTGGGCAAGGACAGAGGTGGCTAGGGAAAGAGGCTGAGTGGTGTCCACAGAACGGGTCATCCTATCCACTTAATTATTAAAATCCTCCTCGGGTGAGGTCACCTGTTAGTGAGAATTCACATGCTCAAATAGCTTCACAGCTTTTGACTATTCAGTGAAGTCCATAGTCTGAGTCCATACCTCTTCCCCAAATTTCTTTATCACCAATTTTCTAATCATGCTTCTTCCAAGTCCCTGATCATCCAGCCAAACCACTGGCTACAGCCCCTGAATCAGTATATAATTGCACATCTGCCCATTTCTCCTTCCATGCAAAGTGCACAACAAGGTGCACTGCTTGAAGTTCTGCTCACTAGAAAGATTTCCCTTCACTGCTCTCCTTCAGAGATGTCCTAGAAAGGAGCTGTAGTGCTATAGCTGTCCACTTTTGGTGGTGCCTGCATATCGTGCAGAACCATCTGTGAACCAGGGCCTAGTCCTCTCTTCCTCTGTCAGCAGATCGTAGGAAACTCCCCATGAGGCCATTGGTGCAGGCTGAAGAGAAGGCAGGGTGACAGGAGTAAAGACTATAGGCATTTGGGCCGCTTACTCATGTAACTTACTTGTGCCTTCAAGACCTGCTCAAACCTAATCACATATACTACTTCCATATCATGACGGAGTGCTGCTGTGCATAACCCACTTTATGGCTAGATGGGACAGAAAGCACCCCATCCATGATAGGCAGTTCAGGTCACATGGTAACTCAATGACCCATAGTTAAATGTTCAGTTTCCACCAAAGCCCAGTAACAGGTCAAGAGCTGTCTCTCAAAAGGAGAGTAGCTATCTGCAGAAGATGGCAGGGCCTTGCTCCAAAATCCTAGAGGCCTCCGCTATGATTCACCTATGGGGGCCTGCCAAAGTCTCCAAACAGCATCCCTATCTGCCACTAATGCCTCAAGCACCATTGGATCTGCTGGGTCATATGGCCCAGTGGCAGAGCAGCTTACATAGCAGCTTGGACCTGTTACAGAGCCTTCTCATGTTCTGGACCACACTCAAAACTGGTAGCCTTTTGGGTCACTCAATAAATGTGCCAGAGTAACATAACGAAATGAAGAATGTGTTGCCTTCAAAATCCAAAAAGGCCCACTAGGTGTTCTGCCTCTTTCTTGGTTGTAGGAGGGGCCAAATGCAGCAACTTATCCTTCACCTTAGAAAGAATATCTCGACAGGCCCCACACAACAAGATCCCTAGAAATTTCACTGAGGTACGAGTTCCCTGAATTTTAGTCAGATTTATTTACCATCCTCTGGCATACAAATGTCTCACCAATAAGTCCAGTGTGTTTGCTACTTCTTCTTCACTGGATCCAATCAGCATAATGTCATCAATGTAATGGACCAGTGTGATATCTTGCGGAAGTGAAAGGCAATCAAGGTCTCTCCGAAGAAGACTATGACACAAAACCAGAGACTTTATATACCCCGATGTAGGACAGTAAAGGTATATTGCTGGCCTTGCTAGCTGAAGGCAAATTGCTTCTGGTAGGCCTTGTGGACAGGAATGGAGAAAAAGGCATTTGCCAAATCAATGGCTGCATACCAGGTACCAGGAGATGTGTCAATTTGCTCAAGAAATGAAACCACATCTGGTACAGTAGCTGTAATTGGAGTCACCACTTGGTTACACTATGATAACCCACTGTCATTCTCCAAGATCCATCTGTCTTCTGCACAAGCCAAATGGGAGAGTTGAAAAGGGATGTGGTGGGAATCACCACCCATGCACCTTTCAAGTCCTTGATGATGGCACTAATTTCTGCAATCCCTCTAGGGATGTGATATTGTTTTTGATTTACTATTTTCCTAGATAGGTAACGCTATAATGGCTTCCATTTGGCCTTTCCCTCCATAATAGGCCTCACCCTATCAGTCAGGGAGCCAACATGGGGGCTCTGTCAGCTGCCGGGTGTGTCTATGCCAATTATGCATTCTGGTATTGGGGAAATGACCACAGGATGAGTCCAGGGACCCAATGACCCACTGTAAGTTAGACCTGAGCTAAAACTCAATAAATCACCTGATCTCCATAAGTCCCTACTTTAACTGGAGGACCAATATGATGTTTTGGGTTTCCTGGAATCAACATCAGTTCAGAGCCAGTGTCCAGTACTCTCCAAAATATCTGATCATTTCCCTTTCACCAATGCACAGTTACCCTGGTAAAAGGCAGGAGGTCTCCTTAGAGAAGGACAGGAGAAAAATTCACTGCATGAATTGTCGGTAATGTAGCGGGGTCCTTCCTTAAGGTGACCTGCCTCTCCTTCATTCAAAGGGTTCTGGGTCTATAAACTGGCTCAAGTCTGGAAATTGATTGAGGAGCCTTGATTCTCTGGTTTTATAATTCAAATTAGTCTTTTGTCCATTCAATCTAGAAGTTTTCTACTTATATAAATTAACTAGAAATGCAGTAGACTTCCAATCAATTTAACTTCTAGGAACACTGTGGTTAATTAGTCAATGCCAGAGCTCTACACCAGTCAAACTATTCTGATTGCTGCTTTGTCTCTGCTGTCCATTACAGTAGCTACACCCACCTTGCTTTTGACGGTTAAGTGCCACCATGTGGCCCCTGACACCTCGAGATCTAATTATTCCCATTGTATTTACATTTTTACTTGAGTGACTGAGGTTCCCACTGTCAGATTTGACATATAGAGAAGAGCAATTATAGAGCTTCTCAAAGATGCAGGTGCTGCCATCACAAACCTATTTCACAAGGCATTGGTTGAGGGTATATCTTCTGGACCCTCTTAGCTGGGATGAATAGATCTAAGTTGACTAATCCACTCCATCATCTCATTCTCTCTAAACCTTTGGATCCCTTCCTCTACATTAAACCAAGGGAGATCAGACATTTCCAGCTCACTCACAGTGGACCATCTTTTAATCCTATTTCAGCTAACCAAGCAAATAAACTATTAGAAACTTTTTTAACTCCTCGAGCTGCAACATTAGAAGCAGAGTCTCTACTTAGTGGGCTCAAATCAATAAATCAGCCTGATCCAACTCTGTATTCCTTTCACCATTATCCCATACCTTTAATATCCATTCCCATGCCTGTTCTCCAGATTTCTGTTTATACAAATTAGAGAACTCATGTAGTTCTTTTCAAGTGTAGTGCACCTCGTCATGGGTCACACTCTCAACCTCACCTCCAGGGGCCCCCCGAGGTTTTAGTTATTGGTCTAGAAGCAAACAGGGCTGTTGAGGGTGGCTCTGAGAAGAATCAACATTATTTTGCCTGGCAACAGCCTCAGGGGAGGCCATCACTGTTGCCTCAGGCAGCACAGGGCTTATCTCCCCAGACAAAGATGGAAAGGCTGATGGTAGCATGGGTCAGAGAGGAGATATTGCCACTACTGTGGATGGGGAAGCTGTTTATTCTGGCAAAAATCAGAGTTTACAAACTCAGTATCCCCAGTTTCATCAGGGTCCTCCCACATGTCCCCATTCCATGTTGCAGGGCCCCATTCTTTTCTAATCAATACCCTCACTTTAACAGCAGACACCTGGTGAGGCCATGCATGCACCTTTCATTGCAGGCCAGTCACCCGCATGATAGGAGCTTGTGTCTATTTCTCCACAATTTCAGCTCTTTCTTTACAGGAGATAAGACTCTCACTCAGGGCAATCTTAGCAGATCTAAGGCTTAGTATCTACTTCTGAAGCCGGGAGACAGAATCCCTGAGTTCATCATTTTATTTCATCACTTTGTCCAGTTAACTTAGGAGCCACCAACCAGCTTCATTATGATCCTTGGTTCTCCACATATGGTAAAAGGTATTATGAACAGAGTCACTAAATTCCTTGCCTGTCACAAGCGGTGAATCAGGAGTGTCAAATGCATTTGTTTTACATAACTCTCTAAACAGTTCACGCCAAGGATTTTCAGTGTTCTCCATACTATTAGAAGTAGAATCCAGTTTTCAAAGGGAATTTTTCCAGTTTTGCCCATTCAGAATGATGTCAGCTGTGGGTTTGTCATAAATAGCTCTTATTATTTTGAGGTACGTTCCATCAATACCGAATTTATTGAGCGGTTTTAGCATGAAGGGCTGTTGAATTTTGTCAAAAGCCTTTTCTGCATCTATTGAGATAATCATGTGGTTCTTGTCTTTGGTTCTGTTTATATGCTGGATTACGTTTATTGATTTGCGAATGTTGAACCAGCCTTGCATCCCAGGGATGAAGCCCACTTG
>NW_016812402.1:875651-895379 GCF_001698545.2 Rhinopithecus bieti | reverse complement strand
AAAAAAAAAAAAAGAAGTAGAATCCTTAGCATTTTAGAGTCTAATCATATCAAGCAGCCAACTCCAGAAACCCCAAAACCAATGAAAAAACTCCATTCTTAATATTCTATTTTTCTAGAACCAGTCCTGGCACCAAGATCTGTCATAGACAGCGTTCTCTAGAGGGACAGAACTAATAGGATATATATAAAGGGGGAGTTTATTAAGTGTTAACTTACATGATCACAAGGTCCCACAATAGGCTGTCTGTAAGCTGAGGAGCTAGGAGAGCCAGTCCGAGTCCTAAAACTGAAGAACTTGGAGTCCGATGTTTGAGGGCAGGAAGCATCTAGCACAGGAGAAAGATGGAGGCTGGGAGGCTAAACCAGTCTAACCTTTTCACGTTTTTCTGCCTGCTTTATATCTGCTGGTGACTGATTATATGGTGCCCACCAGATTAAGGGTGGGTCTACCTTCCCCAGCCAACTGACTCAAATGTTAATCCTTTTGGCAACACCCTCACAGACACACCCAGTATCAATGCTTTGTATCCTTCAATCCAATCAAGTTGACACCCAGTATTAACAATCATACGTACCTTTTAGTATGTATATTGAAGTATTCCATACAATATACACTGATAATGGAAGCATCAATGTCATTTCAACTAATATTTCATACAAAATAATCTGCCCATCTCTTTCCAGTGATGTAGAAAATATGACTCTCTGATCATAAATGAATGAAATAGTTCAATCTATTCCACTATTCTGGTAGAGCTATGCAATGTACCTATGAAAAAGGTGATTAATTCTTGAGCAACATTTAGGATAATAATATCTAAATTGAGGTAAGTGATGATTATACTATATCCTGCACTGGTCAGACCACATGTGTAATGTGTCCTGGAAATCAAATTTTAAGACAGACATAGAAAAACAAAAAATCCAGCAGGGAGCTGAAGGTACTGAGCTACTAAATGGTACCACTGAGGGTACTGAGTGGCCTTTAAACCATGCCAATTGTAATGAATAAATGGGGAACTAGGGAAGAAAAAGAGATGCCTCAGAAGGAATGTCTCTTGTTCCCAAATGTCTGTATTATTATAAAGGGGAGACCAGGCATGCACTGTATTACTCTAAAATGTAAAGCAAAGATTAGAGAGGAGAAGTCTCAAAGGAAGCTGATCTTATAGAACTGTCATCTCAGAGTAAGAACGCTTTCTGCAGTTCGTGAAAGGATCCTAACCATCAGACCCAACCAAAATGTAAGAGAGTTCCTTTCACCAGTAAGCTTCCACCTCTTTAGAGTCTCACAGGAGAGCTTCCTTGAAGCAATTGTCCCCCAAGATCCCTTCTAATTTGCATATTCTCCAAAACTGGCTCAACCATGGCTCCAATTCACCACCCTCTGCCCAGCTCAGCCTCTGAGATGGCCACAGAAGCAACAGCAGCAGGTGAAGTGGTGAGCAGAGGCACAGCTGAGGCAGAGCCTCTCCGCATACTTTAATGGGTCTTGACAAAAGTTCCTGGGTCCTTTATCCTTTCCAAATCCTGTTACCAAGGCAACTTCTTGCTTGTGACTGTGAAAGCAGACAGCCCCACATGAAATTATGACCACTTTATTCTTAGAACAAAATGATTTGAATGATCAGAGCTCACAGCTTGTTTTACACAAAGTGAGACACAGCTAAGTGGTTCCTCTCAGAAAACAAGTGTATGTGTGTATGTGTGTGTGCACGTGCATGCATGTGTAAAATCTCCAGCCTCAAGTTCCACCATTAGAAATTTATTGTATCAAGTTATGCTAATGTTTCTATCACAATGAACAAGACCAGTGGCAAAGATAAGAAATTAAGTCACAAACATCAATGTGACTAAACCTGACATACTCTTTCTAATGTGAATAAAGTCAAAATAGGATAATGGTTAAGCGCTTATCTTTTCAGGTGAGACTACCTCATTTCAAATTTGAGGTCTGCCACTTACAAGCTGTGTGACCTTTTGTCTTTGGCAGGTTATTAAACCTCTATACCATTTAAGATCATCAGTGTAAGATAAAAATAATACCTCTTCTTCGAGTTTCTGGGTAAATGAATTAATTTAAATATATAAATTATTTAGAATGTATCTGGCATATAGTAAGCTATATAAGTGTTAGCTATTGTTGTAATGGTAAAAATAATGCTGTTGTTGATGATGATGATGATGATGATGATGATGATGACAGAGACCAGAAAGCAATGAAGAGAAGATACTAGGAGGCTTAAGATTTTTGCCTGGGTATATACACAAGCAAGTCAAGGAAAAAGGAATTGACTTTTACTAAGTGCCTATGTGCTCAGTAATAAGTCATTAGAGACATTAGAGCCTCAATTACCAAGAGCGGACAGAAACCTTTTGGATGACAGAATCTTAGGAAATTTCTGGACCTTATGATTTCTGACAAGACATGATGGAAGTATGGTCATGAGCATCTCCAGCTTAGGACAAAAGTGGATGTTCTCAAGCTGACAAAGGAAATGCAAGGAGAACACTCCTCCTATAACAAGATTTTGCTACTTATTCCCTCACAATTATGCCCCTTTACAAGTTATTAACCCCTTTTCACACTTAGGAGGTGAAGGAGGCACTGCTAAGAAAGGTGGAAGAACTCAGCCTCCCACTAATATGCTTCCTTTTGTACATATTTTCCTTGTATACACTCGTTATCTGGCACTATCTGGTACCTTAAAAGCATTTGAGCTTTCTAAGCATCTTGCTACTTGTAGCAAATCAGATCAGACAAATACAAACAATTAAACAGCTCCTACCTATCAACACTTATCAGCCAAATGAACGTCACTTATCATCTGGTGACTCTGTTTGGTAGAGAAGACTACAGGGATAGAGACTAACACACTGCTTACTCCCAGAGAAGCTTGGATTTTCAAATTTAGTTGCTTAACAAAGTGGCCTTCAGATTCTAACTTCTTATATTAGAGGCTCCTCTTTCCTCAACTCTACTGTCAGTTGCCCTGCAGACTGAAAGGCCACCAAATTGCCCAATATCCTTTATCTTTCCAGCCCTCTCTAATCTGGAGCTCAAGTATAGTCTTTGGCGCTCGCTGAGAAAACAGCAATGGGAGTCCTGATACTCTTTTCTAAGAACAGACATGTATCTAGCATTATAGCCTCAAATACTCTACTCAGTGATATGGCTGCTTCTGAAGTAGCTGCTCCCTTGAGTCACATGAGGAAGCATGAAGAAAAGACAGAACTTGACACTGAGGAAACACCTTGCATAATGAAGGCTCCCTCATGTTGCTCATAATAAAGTACTCCTCTCCTCCTTTTACCCCCAATTGTAACGTGCATATACTTCTATTAAAATACTCATAACCTGTGGTACTTCTTTCTGCATTTTACTTGTTTCCATGTATCAGACAATGAGTCTTTGGGGAGGGAGCATAGATATTGTCATATTCATCTACTATTCTGTCTGATACATAGTAGGTCCTCAATAAACATTTGTTGGATTGAATATATTTACATCATGAGGTTCATTTTAGATAAGGTTAAAGAAAATGCAATAGCCACTAGTAATTACAGAAGTTAGCACTGATATGAAAACAATAAGACAAGTTTTTATTTTTTCATAGGCAAGAAGGGAAAATTAAGTGCATGAAAGTCCAAAGCAAATAGACTATCTCTTCTCTTCTTGGATCCAGTCTACCTACATGTAATAAGACCAACTATGTACCAGGAACTATGGGATTCTGTTGCCTTCAGCTCTTTTCTCTCACAGAGGCTCTCCCTGCTCCCTGCCAAGGTGGTGGTGCCCATGTGGCAGAAGGGAGGAGCGAGCTGGGGCTGCACAGGCACAATCTGGAAATGACCAGAATAAAAATGCCCCAGCCCAAACAGCAAGCAGGACTCCCCAGTCAGATTTTTATTTCTAGGCAATGCTGCTAGGGAAAAACTCTTTCCCTTGGAGAAATCAAACAAAACACAGTTTGGAATGATTCATACAAAGGTTCTCAAACTTTTAAAATCACCTGGGGAGCTTTAAAAACCTACTAATGGCTGGGCCCCAAGTAAATCCAAACATCTTGGGGTGAAACCAAGGCACTTACAGTTTTTAAAAGCTCCCAAAGTGATCCTAATGTGTAGCCAGGGTTGAGAATTACCGATTTAAACAATCCCGCTCTTCATATGCAGGTTAAGCTTGTGGTTACAATTACTCAGCTGCTCACCTGTCTGCACTAATATATATACTACTATGCTTTGTTATTGGGACAGAAATATGGCAAGGATGAAAACCAGTTCTCTCGGTAAACACCTGCTTCTATTAAGATGTACAGTTGGTGCTGGGCATGGTGGCTCATGCCTGTAATCCCAGAACTTTGGGAGGACAAGGGAGGTGGACCACGAGGTCAGGAGTTCAAGACTAGCCTGACCAACATGGTGAAACCCCGTCTCTACTAAAAATACAAAAATTAGCTGAATGTGGTGGCACATGCCTGTAATCCCAGCTACTCAGGAGGCTAAGGCAGGAGAATTTCCTGAACCAGGACCTGGGAGGCGGAGGTTGCAGAAAGCTGAGATCGCACCACTGGACTCCAGCCTGGGCTACAGAATGAGACTCCGTCTCAAAAAAAGAAAGAAAAAGTCCAGTTGGTTAGTGGGAAAATTAGCCCAATGGAAATATTGACAACTAGCTTTGATTTGATACTCAGTGGCTTGTGTATTTGTGTTGGCCTCTTACTAGAGCTATTCCCTTTTGGTCTGTTTTTCTTTGGTCTTAGTGCTGCTGTTACTTCTCAATGACACCACATACCATTGTCTGCTCCAAGTGCTCGGTTCTCTTCTCTGAGTTTGTCAACAATTTTTCAAAGTAATGGGTAACATTGGCAGCTTGCTTATTTTACTGTGATAGCACTGCAGACTCTTCATGGTGGGAAGCAATAGATTATCTGTGTATGCTCAAGACAGCAGGTACAAAAGAGGAAGCAATCTGACTTACTACGAATAAACTAATAAAGGGTGGGGGCACAAAACACTTTCTGGCCCCTATGGAAATGGACACCAGCATATCAGCTCCAGCTGGGGCCAGAAAGGGACATTTTACAGTAGGAGGCAGCCACGACTAAAGCCTTCCTCTCCCAGACAACAATTAGGTCAATTCTGGGAGTCTCGGGACTTGTAACACAGCTGAATGGTTTAAGAACACAGGCCACAGAGACAAAACAACTTGAGCTTGAATCCCAACATTGCCACCTACTACTCTGTGTAACTTTGGGCAAGTTATTTAACTTCTGTGATTTATTTTCCTCACAATTAAGAGAGGAGATAATGATAATAGTCATCTGTTAAAGTTGTCATATTATATGACATGAAGCATGTGATGGTGAAACTGATAGTAAAACCCAGGCCTAATCATCCTGATTCAATGCTATTTTATAATTCCACTATTATAACATTAAAATGTTTTAATTATACATTTTTACACTTGTGTAATTATTACGTTAACTATAATATTAAAATGTAACATAATGGAATTTAGCATGCTGAAACCTCCTGGTCAGAACTACATCTACTTCTTAAATTGAGAGACTCCTATAGTGCAGCATTTTAAAAGTGCCGTCCTACTTTTCTGTAAATATTCTCTCCAGGTTACATGTGAACATACATGCCAACATTTCAGAAATAGAAAACGCAATAGGTGAATTGTTTATGGACTAGTGAATGTTTTGCCTCTATATTTCACATATGAGATAAAATATACAAGACAGTTTTGTTTTGAGACCAGGTCTTTCTCTACCACCCAGTCTGGAGTAAACTGGCACAATCACGGCTCACTGCAGCCTTGAACTCCTGGGCTCAAGCGATCCACCCACCTCAGCCTCCCGAGTAGCTAGCACTATAGGCATGCACCACTATTCCCAGCTAATTTATTTATTTATTTATCGTAGAGTTGGCGTCCTGCTTTGTTGCCCCAGTTGGTTATAAACTCCTGGCCTCAAGCAATCCTCCTACCTCAGACTCCCAAAGCGTTAGCATTACAGGTATGAGCCACCATGCCCAGCTAAAAGATGCCTTTGAAATGATGCAGTGATCCTCTGTTGGCACAGCACAATTGTATCTAACATTACACAATACTTTTTATTTGTTTGCATTGACATATACATTCAGTTTTCTAAGAAGAACTCAGGCAGAATGCTATTTTTGCTAAGAGATTAATATATCATAAGAAACAATTGTCAACCAAAATAACAGAGATGAGACAGGAGAATAGCAGAGGAAGTCGGGGGTGAAAGGGACCCATTGGATGTAGTCTAGCTTGAGCAATAGCAAAAGCAAAACATGCAAGACAGCAGAAGCAGAACATATGAGATAAGGAAGTAAGCAGTATGTAAATAAAAAAGTAAGCAATAAGTTGGAACAACTGAGCAGAGGAAGTCGGGGGCGAAGGGGACCCATTGGATGTAAGCTAGCTTAAGCAGAATGCGCAAGATTTTAAAAAAAGCAGAACATAGAGATTTTAAAAAGTAAACAGTTAAGTTAGTGCAATAAGGGAAAGATAAGGATAAGCAAACAGCTTACAAGAGATAAAATAAGAGTAAGGTGCAATAAGGGAAAGGCAAGGATGAACAATTTGCTTATGAGAGCAAGTGAGAAACAAAACCCATAAAATCTAACAAACCTGTGCTGATACCATACCACTCACAGGTCAGCCCAATCCATTCTGGATCTTACTGTGCTTAATAAATCTTTTGCTGCATTGCTATTTGTGTGTATCACATCCAATTCTTTATTTGCAACACCAAGAACATTGCACTTCACAACATCAGCCAGTAACAGAGAGGGGCTCTCTACAAGAAAATGATATTTATTGGTGAATAGAGCACTGCAATGGGAATACATGTGCCACAATAAACCATATGCTTATTCAGAAAGGTAAGGGAATGCAAAGGTTTTTAAAGGAAACATGCAGGAGGGATTATATAATTGTCTTGAGATAATCATCCTTGGCTGCAAGGATCAATAACAAGAGTGATACCAGTTCAAGGTTGGACAGGCAGTTGTGTGGCAGATGTCCTTGCAGAAGTGTTTTTTTGTGTGAGGTTGCAATGGCATTTATGCAATGTTATGGTTTTCTCAGAGTCTTTGTACATGGCTGTGATTTTTTCACAAGTCTTTTTGTAATAGTTTTGTTATCAGGCATACAAGGCTCTCTTCACAGCCTTCCACAGCTCTATTTCTCAGATTTTTAAAAAATGTAAGTGACTCCATTTTGATTCTGACAACTTTCACAGAATTACCTGCCTCCCACACACTAAGCACACCTCAGCACATTGTGCAGTGGTTCTGTCACATATAGAACAGAGTTGGATACGTGTTTTATTCATAGGAGAATACTAGGTTTTCAAATGATAGTAAGTGCTTCTAAGACACCTTTCTCTCTATCCTTATGATTATTCTTTTCAGCTAGCTGATTACCAGGGATTTCTTATTACCTAGATTATCAAGGTTTATCTATGACAGTATGTCAGATGTGGTCCACGTGTAATTGTAATAAACAAACATCCTGTACCATGTCCAAGTCTACCGCAATCTTAACCAACTAATCATGGATATCATCTACTGAGTGGGTAGTAGTTGCTGTGTAGTAGAATTGCGCTAAGCCCCTTGCAAGTATTAGTCCATATAATTGTCATAATACCCCTGTGATACCTATTTAACAGATAAGAAATTCTAAGATTTCCCAATCCACCATTGATGGGCACCTAAGTCGATTCCATGTCTTTGCTATTGCATGGCAATGAACATATAAGTGCATGTGTCTTTTTGGTGTAACACTCTATATTTCTTTGGGTACATTTGATTGCTGGATCCAATGGTAGCTCTACTTTAAGTTATTTGAGAAAACTTCAGCTGAAATTTACAAAACAAAAGAAATTCAAAGCTTAAAAATGTTGTCACATCTAAAGCTACAAATTAAGAAGTGGCAGAACCAGGATTTGCATATATGTATTTTTGATTGCCAAATGAAAGTGGTTATCCATGAAGGTTACTGAGAAATTGCTAGGCAAATATAATGCTCCAATCCAGATGCAGAAGTGAGGCATGGTCACTCAGACCAAATCATAATCCATTCATATCTCTTAGAGACTGGTTATTTCCTTCTAAACACTCACCAGACAGAGGATGGTGCCACTTAGCATATAAAAGACAAAAAATTAATCTTTAGAGAAGAAAAACTGATAACTTTGACAGATATCCACAGTACAGGCATTTTAAATAAAAATATAATTATTTAAAGTTATAGAATAAATACTAATAAAACACCTCTATAACAGCAACCATTTTGTTGCTGCTGTAAAATATTACCATAAATGTAATGGCTTAAAACAACACAAATTGATTCTCTTACAGTTCTAGAAGTCATAGTTCAAAATCAATCTTACTGAGCTAAAGTTGAAGCTGTTAACAGGGTTGGTTGCTTGTGGAGGCTCAGAGGGAAAATAGTTTTTCTGCCTTTACAGCCTGTAAAGGTTGCCTGCATTCCTTGGCTAGTGTCTCCCTCCTCACATCAACCCAACCTCTTGTTTCCATCGTAACAGCTACTACTGTTTGGGTCCTCCTGCCCTGCTCTTATAAGAATCCTTGGGTTTACATTTTTCCCACCTGGATAACCCAGGGTAATCTCCCCTATCTCAACATTCTTAATCATATCAGTAAAGTCCCTTTTGCCATGCAATGTACTTTATTCACAAGTTTTGGGGGTGAGGACCTGGACATCTTTAGGAAGGCATTATTTTATGTACTATAATTGCCAACACTTACATTTTTTAAGTTAAAAGGAAAAACTTAATTAGAAAGTAATCCAGTCTCTATTGTACTCACCTGTGTCCAATTTCCAATTAATTTGTGGTCTTTCAGGGCTTACTTTAAGGGAAAGAAATTATTTTTCTCTTCTGGTTGGAAACTTTCTGGAGCATGTGGGTGTAGTGACTGGTATTGCTCTGGGTTACAGAGCAGCTTGGATTAGCATCTGTGCAGGAACCACCGTGGTAGGCTATATTTAAAAACTGTTTATTTCAAGTGTTCAAAAAATAAAAGGGATGCGTCTCTAGCAAGCAGCAGCCTTGAATTTGCTGCAGAAAGAAGGTAGAGATTATAAGATGTAGAGGGTGGTTCAATCAATCCATTTAATATTAGCCGTTCACTAAAAATGAGTGAGGAGGAGAGACAGAAAAAACTGCAACTTCTTGAATGATAATTAAACCTGTTAATCATATTCTGATTAGAAAAGTATATAGGAAGAAACATGTGCTTCATATTCCTGTGGGTTTTCTCTTCTAAGCATGAAAAATAAAAGCGAATCAAACTGCCAAGATGCTCTTTGAATGGGGCTGGATAACAAAAATTCCCCCCAAAAACAAAATACTTTCTGCAAAATCTTAGTGGGGCAAGCACATGCAAAAACCTATTTTCTTTTGCTTTTTCTCCTTGAATTTATAACTGGAGAACATCCACTCACTTGATGCCCTGGGAGAGAGGTGTACGGTCTTCTGGTGTCTCAACCTGATAAGAAAAGAATTCTACAACTGTTACTACACAGATAGAGTTATGTGTTTTGAAGGTTCAAGTTGCTTCTTCTAAGAAAATCAAGTGACATTCAAAGTACTTTTGAAAAGAGATTAACACAGTTCTAATACTAGGAAACTCACGTTTATCTAAATGTTTCTCTTTTTTTCAGATGTGCTTCTAATAACATTTCAATGTATATATTCATCTCCTAGAAAGGCATTAACTAATACATAATCTTCATTTATTTAATGTTATAATATTGTTTATTTAAAAATACATTCAAACATGAAAATATGTATAATATGCTTTGAAATAACTAGTCATACCTAATAAAATATTCTTAATTCAAATTGCTTTATGTCAGTGAGAAGAGAGACACAGAGACCGAGAATCAATCACTAGGCTAGTAGTTCTAAACTTGCTACAGTACCTCTCAAACTTTAATGTGCATGCACACACACACACATAATCACACACACACACACACTTTAATGCACAACGTACCTGTGAATCATGTTATTAATAAAATGCAGATTTTGATTAAGTAGTTCTGGGGGTGGGAATGGAGGTGGCTCATAGATTCTGTATTTCTTATAAACTCTTAAGTGATGTCAATGTCACTATTTTTTCCTCCATGGAGTAGCATGTCATAGGGAAATTTATAAAATTACAGAACCCCAGGTACCACCACACACCTTCCCACAAATCTATAATTTTAACAAGCACCTTTCAAGTTATTTCTATGTGACCTGCCTTACACTGACTCAATGAACTGAGTTGGCACAGTGGTTACAACTCAAACGCCTGCTTCAGACATGTGGTTATGTAAATGCTTGAATTGGATTTATTTTTTAAAAGGTGCTAAGCTACTTGAACTTTGACCAAGCATTAAACTAGCCTTAATCACATGCCTTTTAACAAACTCTTGCTGCCTTTTTATAGTATACAAGCTACCTCTGACCCTGGAGTTGGCAGGGCATTTAGACATTTTAGAGGCTAAGATAGTTGTGAAATTTTCATATAAGCTATGAAACATCTACCCCCAGGAAAATCTACAAATGCACAGGTATGCATTGTCTAAACAATTTCAGGAAATTGCATGTTTTCTGATCTATCCATGGATTCCTGACAGGTTCATGAACCTCTGGCTAAAAATCCATGGTTCAGTTATTATGTCTTGCAAATACCATCCATTTCAGTGATGGAAATATACTACTTTTAAATATTGTTTTGGTACTGTTTTAATTCCTCTGATCTAGCTCCAGCAGTTATCCCTGAAACTAGCCCACAGCATCTGGCTCAGAGCTTCTCCTCAACCACTCCCAGGTGCTCTCCATGGTACCGGCCTCAGAATCCGATTTCAGGCTTCCACCTGCCTCTTTTTCTCATCTTGTTTTGGCATACTCCCTAATTGAGCTTCTTAAAAATTCCTCATCCAATTGTAAATTTTCCTTTACGAGGCCAAGCTTCTGTTTTGCAAGACTTCTATGCCAGTCTCCCAACTTTAAGACTGCTTCTTCCTTTAATCAAAAGTCATTACTTAAAAGAATCTCCAGTAAATCAATTAATATTTTACCTTCCTTTCCCGTGAATACTCTTTGACATACCAAGAAATGTATTATACTTCTTATTCTCGAAGTTTTACCAGCCTTAGGAGCCCTCTGCTTAAATGAACTTTCATTTCTACCCTTTTCAAAAAAAGGTTTTAAAATGCTAATGTATTTTGAATAGAACATAATTACACCTCAGAAAATGTACAATAAAATATAATAATTTTAACATTAAAATTAATAGTCTGACTTTTATTGTTAATGCACACTCATATATGAATATATATCATAGGGCTTTGGCATTGATTATTTTATCAGCTATTCCTATAAATTTTCTTGGAAATTTGTGTTTCTGAATTTTTTATACTCTATTGTGCAACAGTGGAGGGTTATAGAATTACTAGTGAATTGAAATACGTGACATTATATATTAAAGATTTTTGCTATAATTTCTCTCCATATACAGGTAGGGGTAATAGATATGTTAATTAACTGGACTGTGGTAATCATTTCACAATGCATATCAAAATATCAACTTGTACACCTTAAATATATACAGTATTTATTAAATTGTCACAAAATTTAAAATTGAAACAAAAGATATCTCCAGTAATTAATTGATTTTAAAGGCAAAACTAAGGAATATTAGGAAATTTTAGTTTTTTCTTTATTGTAAAATGTATTACCTTATAACAGTAAAAAGTAAGAGGGGAGGGAATCTATAGATTTATCCAAATAAGCATTTACTGCTGCCTTATCTATATAAACATTACCTAGACAGCTATTAGGGACCAAGATATCTATTTTACATGGTGAAGAAGAAACTTTACAATTCAAGAAATGATTCATTTGTTTAAATATAAACATTTTTCTTGATAAGTAGCTTTATGTTTGGAGTCCAGAAGGAGGTCTATTGAATCACTTGGAAATAATGGGAATTATTATGACCTTTGAGAGTGAAATTTTAAATCAAGAGAGAATGGGTCAAAGGCAAATTATGCAAAAATCAAACCTACAAGATAGAATTGGTCTCATAAAAGCACAATTTACCTGAGACATAGATGAATATAATAGATATCCAAGGTAAGATGGTAACAATGATTAATGAATAGGTCAGCCAATAACATTTAAAAGGACTTCACAAAGTCACATGAAAGCAGGGCACATCCATGCCTTATGAAGTTCTACCCAAGGGACTTTAATTATTCATCCTCATTATTATGTAGATGAATGAAACTATCTTAGACTAATCTCATTAAATATTTACCCCTTTGATTTTCTTCTTGACTCCATGTGTATTAGTTCTCCATTGTTGTTGTAACAAATTTTGACAAACTGAGTAGCTTAAAACAAATGTATTCTTTTACAGTTCTGGAGATAAGAAGTTTGAAATGAAACTAAAATCAAGATGTTAGCAGCAGGACTGGTTTCTTCCCTTTCATAAGAAAATCCCTTCTTTGCCTCCTCCAGCTTCTGTTGTCTGCCAGCATTCTTTGTCTGCTGGCCATACCACTCCAATCTTTGCTTCTGTTGTCACATTGCTTTCTTCTACTCCGATCTTCTGCCCCTTCTTATAAGGACCTTTGTGATTAAACCAGACCCACCTGGACAATTACATAACCCCTCTCCCCAATATCAAGATGTTACTTCATCACATTTGAAAAGTCCATTTTGATATATAAGATAACACAGGTTCAGGAATGAAGATCTGGACATGTTTGGTGGGCATTATTTAGCCCACCACACCATACTTACTAAGCAACCTTCTAATGAAGTCTTGGTTTCCCCTGTAGCTTTACTATAGAGACATAAAGAGCTACCAATGATGGCTTAAGTTTTTCAATTTCTACAGATATTTATCCAAACTAATTCACAAAGTGACACTCTGGTCTTACATATCAGGCTTATGGATTTGGAAGTCTGCCCTTCAGTAATGGATCTACTTTCAGTGTGCCCTTATTGTCGGGTTTCTGAAGCCTGCAGGAATTAAAATCTAGACACTGACAAGGGGAATCTCCAAGTCCTTTCCACAAGATGCCCTGCATTACTTAATAACTGTAAAAGCTCAGTGGCTTACAACAATAAACCCTAACCACAGCTGTAGGTCAACCAGGCCCTGTTTTTTTCTCTTTTCCTTCTGGGTTCTAGGCTAAAGGAATAGACTTTATCTGGAATATGTGGTCCTTGAGGCAAAGTAAAAGACACGGCGGAGTCAGTCACATCACATAATTCTGCTTGAACATGTCATAAATGATATCTGCTTACAGCCCATCGGCTAAAGCAAGACACACGGCCAAGCCCAACATCAATGTGAAAAAGTATACTCCACCAACAAAGGAACTGCAATTCACTTTTCAAAGGACATGAATATGTAATCATCTTTTATGGAGAGGGGAGTCAACTATTTTGGAATGTAATGCATTCTACTACAGACATGTAAGTAGTCAATCTAGAACACATGGTATCACATTCTGACTACTTCATTCATTCTAAAATACTTGTAGATTAAAGGGCATGGTAACAATAATACAAAAGGTAATAGAGGATAAATAGAGCTAAAAGAATATAAGGTTTCACTGGTATTGTGAGAGTGTTTAAAGTAATGAAAATATTGTATTATATTAAGTCAAAGGTATACATTGTAATTCCTAGGTTAAACTCTAAAAGACATAACACATAGGCTTTAACCTAATGAAAACCTAAGATTGTTAGGCAGGATGTATTAATAAAGAGGGACATCCCATAATGATAAAGGGGTTAATTCAATATATAGCCACCTGTTAACATAGATTCACATATAAAGCAAAACACAACAGAAACATAATTAGATGACACATTTAAAATCACAGTTTGAGACTTTAACACAGCTCTTGCAATAAATGTTGGAAAAATCATATAGATCATATAGAAAATCAGACAATAGTATAGAAGATCTGAAAATAAAATTAAGAAAACTAAATAGATACACGTGTATGTGTGTGCTTGTGTGTGTGTGTCTGTGTTTGTACTCAGCAAAAGTATTTTACATGCTTTCCAAATGAACATGGAACATTTATCAAAATTGACTCATTTACTAACCCATAAAAAAGCATCAACAAAATTCACAAAATTAAAATTATTCTGCATATATTCTCTGATCAATATGAAATTAAGCTAGTAATCAATAACAAAAAGAGATAAGCAGAAAACCCCAAATACCTAAAATGAAACAATATACATCTAAATAATAATCCATGAGTCAAGGAAGAAATCAAAATTAACATTCTAGAATTTTGATTTCACCATGATCGTATAATTATCTTTATTATTAAAACTAAAAATCTGAAAAGAAACTAAAACCAACTACCTAAGAACATAAAAAGCAAATAAAAGCAGATGCATTATAGTAGACGGAAAAGAAAACTAGAAGTTGCCCATGCAGAAATGAGTTTCTCTCTCTCTCTCTCTCTCTCTCTCTCTCATTGATCTGCCTCTTGTCAGGCCCAATTCTCTGAGAAACTTGGTAGATCAGTGGCATTAGTGGCAAAAACTGTAATAGAAATTCTATCTTTAAGGCCAGAGAACCCAGAAACAGAAGCCTTAGCAGGCTGCAGACTATGGGGGAAGTCCTGCAGAGGAGAGAGCTGGAGATGGGGAATTCTCTAATTTTGAGTATGAAACTGTCCAAATCTTGGGTTTATCTTTAAACTATGCATTTGTGGGACAGATGGAAACACCATGGCAAAGATTTTCAGAAATGAACTGAAATTAGAAATACCACTAACAGAAAGAAAGATAGAACTTCAATTGTGAATTCAAATGTTCCAAAACAGCTAAATAACTAAAGAACAATTAAAACATGACTAATTTTCATTGGAAAATTCAGTCAGTGAATGCCAACCCCAAGATAACTCAGATGGTGGAATTATCAGACAACAATTTTAAGCGAGCTTTTATAACTATCCAAAATGAGTGGAAAGTAGGGAAAAGACAAAATTTCTCATCAGATAAATGGAAACTATAAAAAGAAACAAAGAAAAATTTTAGAGTTGGAAAATATAATATCTGAACTAAGAATTCACCACTCATCCAATAGCCAAAAGGAGATGAAAGAAAAAAGAATCAGTAAACTTCAGTGTAAAAAAATAGGAACTACTGAATCTGAAAAAATAGAGAAAAACAGATTTTTTAAAAAAGTAACGAAGCTTCAGAGTCCTGTGGGGCAATATATAAAGTTCTAACACACAGGTCATTGGAGTCCTAAAAAGTGAGGAGAGAAAGATTCAGGTAGAAAAGATACTTGAATAAGTAATACCCTCAAACATCCCCAGATTTGGTGAATGAAATAAATTTACATATTAAAGTTTAGTGAACCCATTAGAGAAAAAACTCAAAGAAAATTACAATTGAACACAGTTAATCTTCAGAAAACCACCAAAAAAGAGAAAAACCTCTTATACTAGTTAGAGAAAAACAACACATTAAATACAGGGGAAGAGCAATTTGGATGACTGCAGAATTATTAGAGACCAGAAGACCATGGAAGTACATCTGTAAAGTGCCAAAAGCAAAGGACTATTAACTCATAGTCTTATTTCTAGTGAAAATATCCTTCAAGAATAAAGGCAAAATTAAATTAAACATTATTAGATGAAGGAAAATTTAAGATAATTTGTCACAAATAGACCTATTCTAAAATTATTGCCAGAAGATGAAGGATTTTCTTCAGGTTGAAGGAAAATGTGCTAGAAGAAAGCTTAAATCTTCAGGAACGAAGGAAGAAAAAGAGAAATATAAATATCTGTGTAAATGTAAATACCTATTTTCCCTCTTGACTTCTTTAAAATATGTATTACCATTAAAATAAAAACAATAACATCATTTATGGAATTTTAACAAGTACTGATGAAATTCATATGACAACTATATAAAGGTTAGGCTAGTGAGGGATCATAAATGTACCCATACAGGTGAAATGATTTTACATTCTACTTGAAGTGGTACAGTATTAAATATTTTTTAAAAACAGAGAGAAATTGGATATGTGTAGTATAATCTTTATGGCAACCACGAAAAAATTATAAATACATATAGCCAAAGAGCTGATAAATTAAAATTGAATGCTAAAATACATTCAAATTAT
Organism: Rhinopithecus bieti; assembly: GCF_001698545.2. Lineage (NCBI taxonomy): Eukaryota > Metazoa > Chordata > Mammalia > Primates > Cercopithecidae > Rhinopithecus > Rhinopithecus bieti. The sequence continues at coordinate 879,153 of NW_016812402.1, read as the reverse complement.
CCAAAAAAGGGCAGGAAAGGAAGGGGAACAAAAAACACAGGTTAACAAAAGAAATAATAGACTTAAATCCAACTATTTCAATAGTTACACTAAATGTTAATTGTCTAGCCCAGGTGCGGTGGCTCACACTTGTATTCCCAGCACTTTGGGAGGCCGAAGAGGACAGATTACTTGAGGCCAGGAGTTCAAGACCAGCCTGGCCAACATGGTGAAACCTCGCCTCTACTAAAAATACAAAAATTAGCCGGGTATGGTGGCACACACCTATAATCCGAGCTACTCAGGAGGGTGAGGCACAAGAATCACTTGAACCTTGGAGGAAAAAGTTGTAGTGAGCTGATATCATGCCACTGCACTCCAGCCTGGGTGACAGAGTGAGACTGTCTCAAAAAAAAAAAAGTTAGTCGTCTAAAGAAAACACTCCAACTAAAGGTAGAAATTGATACAGTAGATTTTTTTAACGTAAGACCTTACCATATGCTGCTTAAGAATGATACGCTTTACATGTAAAGGCAAAGATAGATTGAAAACAATGTGGGGCAGGGAATATACACTATGCATACAATAAGCATAAAAAAGCAGGAATAGCTAGAAAATACATCAAATATCTGAAGAAATAAATTTCAAGACAGAGTACTACCTGAGATAAAGAAGGATATTAAGATAAAAGAGACAATTCATCAAGAAGAAATAGCAACTAAAAGATATGTTCACCTAATAACAGAACCTCAAACCACATGAATCAAAACTTGAAGAATCAAAAGGAGAGATAAAACACTGTAAAATTAGAGCAGAAGATTTTAAACAACCATTTGTCTTTTCTTTTTTTGTTCTTTTCTTTGAAATAGGGTCTTTCTGTTGCCCAAGCTGGAGTGCAGTGGTGCAATCACAACTCACAGCAGTGGCAACTCCCAGGAGCTCAAGTGATATTCCTGCTTCAGCCTTCCAAGTAGTTGGGCCATAGGAACACACCACCACACCTGGCTAATGTTCTTATTGTTATTTGTAGAGACAACAACTTGCTATGCTGCTCAGGCTGCCCTAAAACTCCTGGGCTCAAGCAATCCGCCTAACTCAGCCTCCCAAAATTCTGGGATTACAGGAGTTAGCCACTGCACCCAGCCCATTTTTCAATAATTGATAGACAAATTAGACATAAAAATATCAGCAAGGACATAGAGATCTGAACAGTGCCCTCAAATTCCTCAGTATGGTTGGCATTCACAGGAAACAACATCCAAGGAATGCAGAATACAGATTTTTTCAAGTTCAAATGGTACATTCACCAAGATGGATCATATGCTGAGTCATAAGCCAAGTGACAATCATTTTAAAGCACTGAAATCATACAAAGCATATCCTCTCATTACAATAGAATTTGATTTAAAATCAACAAAAATATATCTAAGAAAAACCAAGTATATAGAATTTTACCATTACATTTCTAAATAATTTGTGGGTAAAATATAAAATCACAAAAGAAGTTAGAAAATATTTTCAGTAGAACAACAACAAAAATACAATTGTGTTAGTGTTCTCCAGAGAAACAGCATCAATAGGATACACATTGAAAGAGAGCAGAGAAAAGAAGGCAAAAGGAGAGAAGTGGTTTTAAGAAATTGACTCACATGATTGTGGAGGATAGCATATTCAAAATTTGTAGGTCAGGCTGGAAATTCAAGGTAAGAGTTGATGTTGCAGTCCTGAGTCTGAAATCCACAGGGCAAGGCAGCTGGCTGGAAACTCAGATTTTATGTTTTAGTCTGGAGGCAGAGTTCCCTCTTTTTAGGAAATCTCAGTTTTTGTTTCTAAGGCTTTTCAACTGATTGGATGAAGCCCACCACATTATGTAGGGCAATATGCTTTCTTTAAAGTCTGCTGATTGTAAGTGTTAATTATATCCACAAATACCTTTACAGCAACACCTAGACTAGTGTTTAGCCAAACAACTGGGTGCCATAGCCTAGCCAATTTGATACATAAAAGTAACCGTCGCCTACAGCATATCAAAATTTGGGAGATAATATACTAAAGTAGTTATTAGAGAAGAATTTACAACTTTAAATGCCTATATTAAAAATAAGAAATATCTAAAGTATTATATTGTTCCACTCCAATAGTAAGTTAGAAAAAAAGTAGAATTCAATGAAATAGCAAATGGACAGACAACAGAGAAAATTTAGAAGCCAAAAACTATTTTTTAGAATATCAATAAAATTGAAAAACTTTTAGCTAGACTAATCAAGAAATAAAACAGAGAACATGAACAATTAATAAGATAAATGAAAAGGAGGTTATCACTGCATACATTAAAAGGATAATAGAATATTAGAAACAAATTTATGCTAACCATTTAACAACTTAGATTAAATGAAGAACTTCTTGAAAAGCACAATTTACCAAATTGACACAAGAAGAAACAGAAAACATGAATAACTATACACATAAAAAACTAAATTTTATATCAAACGCATTCCCCAAAAGAAAATTCCAAGCCCAGGTCTATCTATGATATTGAATCAAATCAAATACTGCAGAAAGCAATTATACAAATATTACCCAAAATTTTCAAAAACAGAGAAGCAGGAATTACAGCTGAACTCATATTGTGAGGCCAGCATAACCCTGATAACAAGATCTGAGAATGGCATTACCAATAAAGAAAATCGGCCAGGCGTGGTGGCTCAAGCCTGTAATCCCAGCACTTTGGGAGGCCGAGACGGGCGGATCACGAGGTCAGGAGATCGAGACCACCCTGGCTAACACGGTGAAACCCCGTCTCTACTAAAAAAATACAAAAAAAAAAAAAAAAAAAAAAAAAAATCAAAAAAAAATTTTCTTGAAAAAAGATAAAAAATTAAAAAAAAAAAAAGAAAGAAAATCATCAATGAATATTTCTCATGTAGATAGATGAAATATTAGAAAATAGAAATGAAAAGATATTTTTAAAAAGATAATGGATCATGACCAAATCAGATTTATACCAGAAATACAATGCTAGCTGTATTCAAATATCAATAAACGTAATTCACTGTATTAAAAAATAAAGCAGGCCGGGCGCGGTGGCTCAAGCCTGTAATCCCAGCACTTTGGGAGGCCGAGACGGGCGGATCACGAGGTCAGGAGATTGAGACCATCCTGGCTAACATGGTGAAACCCCGTCTCTACTAAAAATACAAAAAACTAGCCGGGCGAGGTGGCGGCGCCTGTAGTCCCAGCTACTCGGGAGGCTGAGGCAGGAGAATGGCGTGAACCCGGGAGGCGGAGCTTGCAGTGAGCTGAGATCCGGCCACTGCACTCCAGCCCGGGCAACAGAGGGAGTCTTCGTCTCAAAAAAATAAAATAAAATAAAATAAATAAATAAATAAATAAATAAATAAATAAAGCAGAAAAAGAATATGATCATTTCAATCTATGCAGTAAAGAACATTTAAAAATATTTAGCACTATTCATGATAAAAGCTCTGAACGAACTAGGAATTGTAGCAAACAGCTTCTAAAT
>NW_016812402.1:857119-875577 GCF_001698545.2 Rhinopithecus bieti | reverse complement strand
CAAAAAAATAAAATAAAATAAAATAAATAAATAAATAAATAAATAAATAAATAAAGCAGAAAAGAATATGATCATTTCAATCTATGCAGTAAAGAACATTTAAAATATTTAGCACTATTCATGATAAAAGCTCTGAACGAACTAGGAATTGTAGCAAACAACTTCAAAATGATAAAGGCCATCTATGAAAAATCTACAATTAACATCATATTTAATGGTGAACATATGAATTATTTTATCCAGAGATCAGGAAAAAAGAAATGATGCCCATTTTCACCACTTATACTCCATATTGTTCTCCCCGTCCTAGTCATTGTAAGTAAGGTAAGAAAAACAGGAAAAGATGTAAAAAATAGGAAGAAAATAGAAAACTGTCACTCTCTGCAGATGATTTGATTTTTTACATAGAAAATCCAAACAAATCTACAAAACAACTACTAGCACCAATAAAAATATTTATCAAGAATGCAGGACACAAACTTACTATTTTAAATATATTATATTCTCATATATGAGCAGCAAAACATTGTAAAGTGAAATTGTTAAAATTTCACTTATAGTCATGTTAAAAAATATAAACTATCTAAGAATAAATACAACAAAAGACACACAAGATCTTGACACTTAAAACTGTAAAACATTGTAAAAGAAATTAGGCCGGGCGCGGTGGCTTAAGCCTGTAATCCCAGCACTTTGGGAGGCCGAGATGGGCGGGCACGAGGTCAGGAGATCGAGACCATCCTGGCTAACATGGTGAAACCCCGTCTTTACTAAAAAGTACAAAAATCTAGCCGGGCGAGGTGGTGGCGCCTGTGGTCCCAGCTACTCAGGAGGCTGAGGCAGGAGAATGGCGTAAACCCGGGAGGCGGAGCTTGCAGTTAGCTGAGACCCGGCCACTGCACTCCAGCCTGGGGGACAGAGCGAGACCCCATCTCAAAAAAAAAAAAAAAAAAAGAAAAGAAATTAAGGAAGATCTAAATAAATAGAAACATATACCATGTTTGTAGATTGGAAGACTCATATTGTGAAGTCAACAATTCTCATCAATTTGATTTGCAGATTTAACTCAATCCCAATTAAAATTGCAGTCAGAAATTGCAGTCAGATTTTTGTAGAAATCGACAGCCTGATTCTAAAATATGTTTGGAATTTAAAAGGTTCCAGAGAATCAAAACAATTTTAAAAGAAAAGAGCAAAGTTAGAGAAGTTGTTCTGATCTCAGAACTTATTTTAAAGCTATAGAAATCAAAACAGTTTGGTATTGGTGAAAAGTTAGACACGCAGACTAATGGAATATAACAGAGGGTCTAGAAGCAGACCTATAAGTATTTGATCAATTGATTTTTGACAAATTTCTATGTTAATTCAAAAGAGAAAGTCTTTTCAACAAATGTTACTAGTAAAGGGGATATCCATGTGGGGAAAAAAATGAAAATTGATCCTTATCTCATACCATAAACAAAAATTTACTCAAAATGGATCATAGACCTAAATGTAAAATCTAAAACTCTAATGCTATAGGAAAAAGAGAAAATATCTTCGTGACCTTGAAGTAGACAAAGCTTTCTTAAGTAGAAAACACAAGGCAGGGTGTGGTGGTTTACATCTGCAGTCCCAACACTTTGGGAGGCCAAGGCAAGTGGATCACTTGAGGTCAGGAGTTCGAGACCAGCCTGGCCAACATGGTGAAACCCCATCTCTACTTAAAATACAAAAATTAGCCAGACATGATGGCACATGTCTGTAATTCCAGCTGTTCAGGAAGCTGAGGCAGGAGAATTGCTCGAACCTGGGAGGCAGAGGTTGCAGTGATCTGAGATGGTGCCACTGAACTCCAGCCTGGGTGACAGAGTGAGACGCTGTCTCAAAAAAAAAAAAAAAAAAAGAAAAGAAAAAGAAAGAAAAGAAAAGAGAAGACAAGAAAAGAAAAGAAGACAAAGCATGAAATATTAAAATTATAAATTGATGAATTGTAATTCATTGAAATGAAAAACCTTTTCTCTTTGAAAGTCACTGCTAAGAAAATAAGAACAAGCCATTGACTGAGAGAAAACACAAATAACAAATATCAAAGGACTTATATCCAGAAAATATGGAGAATTATTACAGCCCAACAATAAAAGACAACGACCTAATAAAAAAAATTAACAATGTGAAAAAAATAGAATCACATATCATCCATTAATTTCACTTATGAGTGTTAACTAGGGACTCAAATACATTTTTTAATTAATAATGTATTTAAACACTTTACAAAAAATAAAGATCTACAAATGGCCAATAAACACATATGGTACTCAACATCATTAACCATCAGAAAAAAAATGTGTAATTTAACATACATGTAATACACACCTATAAAAATGGCTACAATTAGAATGACTGACCATACTAAATACTGTCAAGGATGTGGAGCAACTAGAATTCTCACACATGCTTTTTAGGAACATAAAACAGCATAATCACTTTAAAAAACAGTTGTGTCATTTCTCAAAATGTTACATACTGTACTAACCAAAAAACCCAGCCATTTTTATAAGGATTAATCCACAAAAAATGTATATATGTTCTCACACAGATTTGTATCCAAAATATTCATAGTAGCTTAATGATAATAGACAAAAATGGAAACAACTCAAAAGTGAATCAACAGATGAATGGGAAAACAAATCATAAATTATCAATAGAAAGGAATACTAGAAAGCAATGACAAGGAAAGAACTACTGATAGATGAAACAATTTGATTGAATCTCAAAATCATTATATGGAGTGAAATAAGCCAAGTCAAAAGAGAGTGAGAGTGAGAAAGGAGAGAAAGAATACACTCTATGATTCCATCTAATTAAAGTAGAAAGACTACCAAAACTAAGCTGCTGGGAAACAAGACAGTGGTTATATTTGAGAAGCAGTAGTGACTGGGAAGGGCATGAGAGGGGCTTCTGTGGACCTGATAATGTTTTGTACTTATTAATGTAGGTGCTAGTCATATAGTTGTGTTCATACCAAAAAATCAAGCTGAATATTAATGATCTATGCACATTTCTATGTAAGTATTTGTATTAAGTTTCTCTAGAGGGACAGAACTAATAGGATAGATGTATATATGAAGGGGAGTTTATTTTATTTTATTTTATTTTTTATTATACTTTAAGTTCTAGAGTACATGTACACAACTTGCAGGTTTGTTACATATGTATACATGTGCCATGTTGGTGTGCTGCACCCGTTAACTCGTCATTTACATTAGGTATATCTCCTAATGCTATCACTCCCCCCTACCCCCTCCCCACAATAGGACCTGGTGTGTGATGTTCTGAAGAGGAGTTTATTAAGGAGTATTGACTTACACAATCATAAGGTGAAGTCCCACAATAGACTGTAAGCTGAGGAGCAGGAAGCCAGTACAAGTCCCAAAACCTCAAAAGTAGGAGAGCCAACAGTGCAGCCTTCAGTCTGTGGCTAAAGGCCTGAGAACCCCTGATAAACCACTGGTATAAGTCCAAGAGTCCAAAAGCTAAAGAACTTAGAGTCCAATGTTCGAGGGCAAGGAGCATCCAGCACAGGAGAAAGATGACAGCTGGGAGACTCAGTCAGTCTAGTCCTTCCATGTTCCTCTGCCTGCTTTTATCCTAGCCACGTTGGCAGCTGATTAGATGGTGCCCGCCCAGACTGAGGGTTGGTCTGCCTCTCCCAGTCCAGTTACCCGAATGTTATTCTCCTTTGGCAACATTTTCACAGAAAGCCGGGGACAATACTTTGCATCCTTCAATCCTGTCAAGTTCTCACTCAATATTAACCATCACAATATTATAATACACTAAAAATTTTAGAACACATAAATAATACAAAAGAACATGGCTGGCTAGAAACTATTCATTTTCTATTCCCATGAGCAATTAATAATATAATTATTTCTATTTCTATTTGTAGTGCCCTCAGGAACTCTGTAACATAGTATTAGCGAATCACACTCTCTATTCTTGAACTCCAGAGCCAATAGATCCTTCATCCTCATCAGTGACTAACACTAGCACCTGTACCACCACCAGTAGAAACAAGAACCAGTAGCACCAGCAGCACAAGAACACCATAGACGTCTTGGCTGCCATTGAAATAATAAGGTGTCATGATTCTGTTCAGAGAACATTTGTTTTATTTATTCACACACACTCACCCCACCACCACAAGCACCACCTCTGCCATTGCTAAGGAAAAGAACAAAATTATATTGTAGCTACTACCTAAAGTAGTGTTCTTTGCCATATGTTTGTCTATGTTCCTCTCTTCTGGTCATGATGAAGGAGAAGATTATGCTGCCAGTATTTGGAGCAGCAATTACATTTTCCAGTAATTCTAATTGACGAATGCATTTGCAAGTTCAGGCCATGTCCAGATGGGCACAATTCTATAAACAAATAGGCAGAGTATTTTATTCCAAATCTGAAACAAATGTTTTCCTCTCTGGGTTGAGTTCTGACAGGGCAAGAATCCTCTCTGTTAAAAGTCTTAACCCAATTCCAGGAATCCTGTTGGGGAAAAATAGAATAAGGAAAAACCTCATGTCCTGCATGTGTCTGTCACCATTAAACTGCTGGAGAACCTGAAGTTTCTCCCAAGGAAGTCAAACATTTGTCTGCAGAATATATCAGACCATACTGAAAGATAGATCTTTAAGAGATATATATGAGATCTCAAATACATAAGATATATATAATATATCTCATCTCATCTACACAAGAGATATACATATGAGATGTATACACGTATGAGATGAGAGCAGATATCATATATATCTCTTATATAGATGAGGTGAGAATTATGAAATTAATTAGATTATGAAAATATGGTCTCGATTATGTTCCTCATTGGGTCCACATTCCTTGGAAATATAACTTTGCAGCTTATCTCATTCAAAATGATGAGTATTGTTTACACTTCTTGAATCTAGACCAGCCTTGTGACTTGCTCTGGCTAATAGAATACAGAGAAAGTGATGTTGTCCCAGTTCTGAACCTAGGCCTCAAGAGGTATTGTGTGCTTCCCCTGTCTTTCTCAGAACCTTGCCATCACCATATGAACAAACCCAAGCAGCCTGACGGAGGAAGTTTAGTTGCACCAGCCAAGACTGTCCTAGACCAGGCTATAACCAGTTGATTCACATCTATGTAAGAAGGCCCAGTCAAGATTAGCAATGATTATAGACATAGAATGAGTCCACAGGAGACCAGTGCTGCCTAAATGACTCATATATTAAGACTTGTAAGCTTAATATATGTGCATTTTAAGCCATTAAGGTTTTAGATGGTTTGTTATGCAAACAGGCAAAGATAATTGAAACAGAAATAGATGAGGGTGTCCATATTGCCATCATCGGAAATCTAGATTTTTGGGAAGAATGTTTGATCCTATTTCCTCATTTTATGAATATAGGTAAAGATAAAATGTGAACTAAGAGTCAGAGTCAGAAGTACCAACTCTTTTTAGTACTAGATCTGGCTACTATCACATGAAAAAAATTTTTGAACACTTCTAAAGCTAAGTTAATAAGCTAGCATTTGCACACTATATGTAGTTAGTGAATTATGCTAAACGTTTCTACATCAGTATGTGCCTATAATCTGAGGAAATTAAGAATTGCCCAGAATCACACATGGGACTAGTATATGAATGTGAGTACTTCTAACGCCAGAGACAATGCCCTACAGTCACATTATATTCTACTGCCTCCCACTGAGGTAAGGTGTGGAGCTGCAAGTTTCATGGAGCTGAATTTCTAAAGTCGGTACACAAAGAAAATAACAACATCTGCTCAAACTATCCTTGAAAATGTATTTGTCCATAATTTTTAACACCAGCTGCCAGAATACCACCAGTGTCAGTTTTTTCTTCCAAATGTTGAACAGACAGCTAGAATTGGGAAGGGAGAAACATCAGTGGAAATAGGTAGACTGTGTTTCTGGGTCCTTGTTAATTATGTATAAAATATATGGCTGGCTAGCATGGATAGATGTTCACACTTTAAGAACTATATATGAGATCTCAAATACATGAGATATATGTGATATGAGATATCATATATCTAATCTCATCTATATAAGAGAGATATATATGAGATGTATACATGTATGAGATGAGAGCATATATATCATATATATCTCATATAGATGAGATGATATATATGTGTGTGTGTATGTGTGTGTATATATATGTATATATGAGATGCCCATACTAAAAGAGATATATGGTTAGCTGGATAGATAATCACACTGTAAGAGATATATGAGGCCTGAAACCAACTGACTGATCATACTCACCTTTCCCATCTTATTTTCCCTTTGACCCATAAGCCAGACTGACAGAATCACTTGCAACATTAAAATTCTCTCTTTCTCTGCCATGCCTCCTATCATTGCCAACTATTTAAACACTGACATTTACAAAAGTTAAATGTGTATCTGGCACAACTATACTACACTGTTCTGTAGTGCCAAATAAGTAACAAGCTATCATTTCCAGAAGAAATCAAAGTGGTAAGAGATACATGGGGCACTAGAAGGATGCTAGGCTGGGTGTTGGGAACCTCCAATCCTAATCCCTGATTTGGCACTAACTTGCTATGAAACCTGGGGTTCTGACTTTCTATGTTTCCAATACATTTGACATCTCTGGAGCTCAGTACTCTCACCTGAAAAATGTTTTTGACTCTAAAAAATGTCCCTTAACCTTTGTATATGAAGAGATACTGCTTCCGGGAAACAAAAAGAGTGTGGGGCAGGGTGGACTGATGCAAGGCACTTGTTCCTTAGAGAGCAACTGGTTTCTTGGAGCTCTCCTGGGTGCTTCCTTAGACCCACACTTCTGGCACCTGCCCTCAGCTCCACCCTGCTCTCGTGGATCCAGAATATAACAGTCCTAAACTCCAATCCTAGCTCTTTCCTTTATTAGCAGCAAAAACTTTGAAAACTTTCTAGGCTCTCTTTAATTTCAATTTCCTCCTGTGTACGACAGAACTAATATGTAACTAATGGTGTTTCTGCTAAATATATAACGTGTCAGATCCAGACATTCCATGCCCCTTGGTATCATTTAAACATTTTGTAGGCAACAGCAACAGAAACTACTAACTTAAGGGAAAAAAAAATAGTTTGGCCAGTGGGTGGCGGGGGTGGCTCATGCCTGTAATCCCAGCACTTTGGGAGGCTTAGGCGGGTGAATCAGGAGGTCAGAAGATGGAGACCATCCTGGCTAACACGGTGAAACCTTGTCTCTACTAAAAAAAAAAAAAAAAAAAAAAAAAAAAAAAAAAATAATTAGCCTGGTGTGGTGGCATGTGCCTGTAATCCCAGCTACCCAGGAGGCTGAGGCAGGAGAATCGCTTGAACCTGGGAGGCGGAGGTTGCAGTGAGCCAAGATCGTGCCACTGCACTCCAGCCTGGGTGACAGAGCGAGACTCCATCTCAAAAAAAAAAAGAAAAAAAATGATTTATAAATTGGAGTAATACTGGGTGAGTGCAAAAACTGAAGAGCAAGTAAGCACACTCTGGGATGGCTGGACTCAGGGGTGCTTCGGGCCTCCCCACAGTAGGTAAGCATTCCTACCAGGGCTCCCTGCCCCATCTACCTTCTGTGTTCAGAAAATAAATTACTGAGCAGGATAATCCAATGGCCTACCTTGGACCACATGACTACATCTATAATCAGAGGGAAAAGGTCCCCTGATTCAAAACCTCATTGAGTCACACAGAGTAAGAAGGATGGATCTCCCTAAAGGAAAGAGGTATAATTACTAGAACAAGAGAGGGGATGCCTGGCAGAAATAAACAGATTCCATGTCCAGTCCGGCAAGTTGTCATCAATCCTTCTACAAAGTCATTTTTTAAAAGTTCTATTCAATGGCACTACCCCCTCACTCATGTTCTTGCCCAGACCTTTCCTGCCCACCTACCTGCCTGCCTGTTGGGCCTTTTGTGATTGCAGCCCCACTTCACCACTGGGAGCCCTGTCAAGCTTAATTACCTTAGGGGCCGAGTCTTTTTATGCGGGTGAACTGGGGCACAAAATATCATCTATTCAGTGGATAAACCTAGGTGCCCCAAACACAAGGATTTTAGCTTTTCTCATAGAACCATACAATTTCTATACAATTGATGAATCAATAAATGCAAAAAGAGAGATCTTCACCCAGAGACAACATAAAGAAGCTCAGGAAGCAAAGCTGTAAGCTAGCCTCTCCCTCTGTGCATCCCCTGCCTTGGTGTGCTCACTCATGCTATTTGAACTGCTGACAGAGGCTTGGCCTGGTCTTCTGAGACCTCCACAACTTCATGTTAGACAATAACTCTATATTTAGCCACGAGTGAAATCGAAAGTGAAGGGAATCAGGGCCAAGCAAACTAAGATGAACAGAGAAGTCTGGACTTTCATTTATAATTTTGCTTAGAAAAACAAGGCGATGCTTGGATGCTGGGTCTGTTTATTTAGGCTCAAGATCTCATACCCTAATGTGAACTTTCTGGACAATGTCTTTTGATTCCTTTAATCTCTCTGTGGCCTTTTTCTACCCAGTACAAAACAGCTGGATGAAAAGTCACACCCGCATCCCACAAGTAGAAAAATATAATTCAGTCTAATTCAATTTTCAGTGTAACGTGATCACTAGAAGTAGGGATTCCTGGATTCCGATCTAACTGCCAACCACTGCCTAACTTGAGAGGAGTTGCTTTTCTTCTGTGGGTCTCAGTTTTCTCATCCCTTGAGGGACGATGCCAAACAGCACGTTTTCTAAAGACTGTTTCTTCCTGTTTTGAGGTTCAATGAAGTTAGGGTCAGAGAGACTTCTAGGAATAAATGCTTCCAGTGTTCAGGTAACATGAGTTTCTCCTGAGGAGAAATATAGAAAAATTAAAGGGCTCCATTTGCTCACCTTGATTCAGCTGGGGATGAGGAGCTGAAAAGGACACCTGCTGATGCTACTCATGAACCGTGGAACATCATTCTTTGAGAGCACTGGTTTTATGTACATTTGGGATGATGATAAAAGCCAGGAATCAGCAAACTTTTTCTGTGAAGGGTCATATGAGATGTTTTAGGCTATACTGACCTAGAGTCTCTGTTGCAAGTATTCGACAATGCTACTGTAGTATGAAAGCAGACATAAAATACATACATGAATGAGTGTGACTGCATTCTATTACAAAAACGGTAACGGGGACATAGGCTGTAGTTGTCTGACCCCTGATATAAGTGATGGTCTTTGTGATTAGAAATGTATAACCTTATCCTCCCTCCCACTTCACAGACAGATGTAAGTCCTGCAGGAGTTTATTATTACCAAGAGAGTTTGGAAAATGTTCCAAAGCCATAAATAGTTTGGAATAATAATAAAACTGTGAAGATCAGTGAACTAGGAAACAAAAGATGTAGATTGAGGCCAAATGCAACCATTTAACTAGGTGGCAAATGATTTAACCTCTATGAACCTAGGTTTTCTCATGTCCAATTTTTCTGGAAATGGTACATGCTGTGCCCAAAAGGAATAAGAATAAAAATAGTAACAGTTAACTTTTGAGTATTCTCATAAAATTTTAAAATTTTACCTTTGTTATCACATTTAATTCTCAAAAAAGACCTTGTTATCTATGTAAAGTATAGGTATTATTACCTAACTCACAACATTCTGACATGTAGATATTATTACTCCCATCTTATGATAAGATACTGAAGGTCAGATGAGAAGTAAAAGTGGAGATGAAAATGCCCTGCAAACTCTACAGTACTACATTAGAATAAAGTTAATAATTACTCAAGATAAGGAAAACAATGTTTCCCAAGTCTTTCCTCCACATGTTGAAATTGTGCAGTTTCATCGTAGTATCTAAAATCCAATACAATGTGCATGTTCTAATACCCACTTTATGTGTAATCAACCACTACCCACTTTTGAAGCTTCTACTCTCCATACAGGACCCCAACTTACTCCTAAGGAGAGGCTAGAGAATCTCTCTTTAAATTTCCTTGTCCTTCCTAACAGCATATCCAGGAAAATAGAGTTGCTGCTATTTTCATAGTCTCTGTAGTTACATGGCAACAGAGATCCAGGTTTATGTACCACTTGTGCTGGTAAGATATATGGAGGAATGAGAAGGGAAGGGTTGTCAGCAAAACCTGGCATGTCACAACTCCAAACAACTTCTTCAGGTGAGAAGGCTACAAGAATTCGCCCTTGCCTAAACCTGTGTAAAGAAAGGGATGGCAGGTACCAGTGAATACCTTTCCATGCTCTAAACTAGATCATACAAAAAGAAATATACACAGAGCATCATTTCTAAGTGTTTGAAACCATTCCAGGCATTACCTTTAAACACTTTACATTTTTTAAAGAGCAAAGGTCACAGTTGTTGAATTCCATTTGCAAAGCACCCGACATAGTGAAATTTGGCCTTTTTTCTGATTTTTCTGATTTATTGGCATATATTTTTCTGCTATTAAAAGGAACATAGCCTTAAGATAGAAAACTAGAAGAATCTAAAAAAATAGTTTATAAGAGTAATCCATAATACCACAGGGTAAAATAATTATTATTGTAGGAAGATTGTTTCCAAAGATAGCCACAGCCATCGCTCCCATCCTGCATGCCTCCTTTGCAATGGTCACTCTCCACACCCAGAGGTGGAGTTGATTGTCTGATCTGACACTGCAGTCTTCTTTGGCAAAAGAATGCGGCAGAAGTAACACTGAACAACGGTGCTAGGCTTTGAGAGGACTTGGAGCTTTTGGTTTTGTCTGCTTAGAATCCTCAGTCTCCATGGTTTTTTTTTAAAGCCTGTTAAAAATAAGGGATTTAAGTAAAATCTAGACTATTATAACACCCCACAAGTCCAGGTTTCTATTGAAAAGCACTCATATCAAGAACAGAAAATATCTCAAACCAAATTAGAAAAGAAACTTAACAGGCACAAACACCAAGATAACAAAAAAATATTAGAAATATCTGGAAAATATTTTAAACCAGCCCTCATATAAATGCTTCAATGAGCAATTATAACCATGCTTGAACCAAATGAAAATATTGAAAGTCACAGGAAAAATACAGAATATATAAAGAAGAAGCAAATGGAAATTTTAGAACTAAAATACGAAATAAACAAAATTTTGAAATGCAGTGAATGGGCTCCATAGCTGAATGAAGAGGGCAGAGGAAGGAATCAACGAAGTCGACAATTAAACCATGAAAATGACTCAATCTGAAAATAGAGAGAAAACAGACTGTAGAAAAAAAAAGCCTCAGTTACATGTGGGACTGTAACAAAGGATCTAACATTTGTGTCACTGAAGCTTAGGAAGAAAGGAAAAAGATAGTAAGGCTGAAAAAATAGTAAAAGACATTATGATGTAAAATTTCCCCAAATTATCAAAAGACATCAATCTATAGAGACAAGAAACTGAGAGGAAGCCAAACAGGATAAACCCAAAGAGACCTTCATCAAGACATATCCTGGCTAAACTTCTGAAAACAAAAGACAAAACAAAACCAAACAACAACAACAACAACAAAAACCTTTTGAAACCAGCGATCAGCTAGAGAGAAATGATGTTTTCCCTGTTTACCTACAGGGAGAAAACACTTTGAATGAGGCAGATTTCTCATCAAAATGCACGATGGCAAGAAAAAAAGTGGTATAGCATCTTTCAAGTGCTGAAAGGCATGAACTGTCAATCCAGAATTCTATAACCAGAAAAAGTATACTTCAGGAATGAAAGGAAAATTAAGATACTCTCAGATGAAAAGCAACTAAAAGAACTTGTCACCAGCAGACCTACTGTAAAAGAATGGCTAACGGATGTTCTGTTAACAGAGAGAACTGATAAAAGAAGGAATCTTGAAACATCATGAAGTAAGAAAGAGCACAGAAAGATGAATAAATATGAATAAATACAGTAAAGTTTCTCCTCATAAGTTTTCTAAATTATGTTTGATGATCGAAGCAAAATTATAACAATTCCTGATGTGGTTGTACAGAGGAGATAAATGAGACAATTTTTTAGTCGGGGAGACTAAAGAGATGTAAAGGGGAGTATGATTTCCATACTTCCCTCTAACTGACAAGTGTTGCCACCAGTGGACTGATAGATGTGCATGTATATATGTGTGTGTGTGTATATATGTGTGTATGTATATATGTGTGTATATATATACACACACTATATAAATGGGTGCATATACACAATGTGTATATATACACACACAATGTGTGTATATGTGTGTACAAAATATATGCAATAGCTAAAGCAATAGCTGAAACAACTATACAAAAAGATGCGCTCAAGAACACTATAGGTAAATCAAAACTGAATGGAACATACAGAAAGAAAAAAAACATAAAATGAAAAAGAACAGATAGAAAACAAAAATTTCTCAAAAAACACAATTATAGGCACACAGTGGCTAAAGACCATAGTCTGGAGCCAGTATGCCTGTGTTAAATTCCCGGCCCCAACACACTGGGCAAGTTGCCTAACCTCCCTATGCCTCGGTTACTTTATATGTAAATTGGACATAACAATATTCACTGCACAGGGTTTTGATGAGATTTTAATATGTGAATATTTACAACAGTGCCTACCACATGGTAAATATTATATCTATATTTTCCAATTAAATAAAATAATTAAATTTATTTCTTAACTAGAGACAAGAAAACATTTAACTCTTCCTCTTTTCTGCCCTTTTAAATTACACTGTGACAAACCTCCTTTCACGTTAGACCTACTCCATATTTCTGATGATTTTTACAATAGACAAGTCCTCTGAAATATGCTTTGATGTTTATATGCAGCCCCACTCTTTTTTCCTAGGCAGAATAAACTTCACAGACTTCTGTAAGAGGTCATTTTGACACAGAACTTAATAACTAAAACAGTTGGAGTTTTCAACAAAAACAGAGAGTGAAAGTTTTTGTGGTGTACCATGTAAAAGTGTCCTAATTGTTTGTGACAAACTCTCCAGGACAGCATAGTATATTGGTTAACAATATGAGCTTTGAAATTCAATCACCTGGGTTCAAATTCCAGCTCTATTCTTTATAAGCTGTACAATCTTGAGCATGTTGCTTAACCACTTCACGTTTCACTTTCTTCATCTATAAAAAGGAGGAAATAATAGCATCTACTTCACAGGGGTGTTACAAGGATAAAATGAGTTAATCCACCTCAAATATTCAGAGGAGTCCCTGCCATTAAGCCAAAAAGAAAGACTAAGTGGCCTAACTTCATCCTGAAAACATGCAGATAAGAAAATGATTATGAATCTCAATGCAAAATGCTGACGAAAAGAGGAAAAATCCCTACCTCTCTCATTATGTAGCAATGTTAGCTATCAAGAGTGTTATAATAGAGCTCTGGGTTATGTGTTATCACCATCTGTAGCCTGCTAAGCATTCCCTTCCCAATAAATCATCCCTTAAGGATGACTGAAAATTCACAAGTAATTTCGCATAAATAATTTTTTTGCATCTGAGCCAATTCTAGCTGCATGCCCATGTGGGAGCTTGGCACATTTCTTTGATGACAAACAGGTTGGCCTGGGAAATAAGGGAATCTCAAAGGCTCAGTGCGTGATTTGTAATCTTCGCAACTTTTGGTTAAAAGGAACTCCGTGACTAAAGGAGTTTATTCTTAGGTTCCTGTAGCTGTAAATCAAAATACAAGATCATGCTTTAGGAGATATTGTTTGCTGTATTTTTAAATGGAGTTTAAAATAACTGTTAAGATCTCTCTTAAACTCTGGGCTTAGAGTATATTCTATTTTGGGATATTATTACTCAGTATATAAACAAGCTATACCAAGACAAACTGTACAAGATTTCATAATTCCTTGCTACTCAAGAATAGCAGCTGGTTGCTGCAAAAATTTTAGTTTCCTCCTTATCTTTAGTTTCTCTTTTCCTCATCTATAATGGCTGATTTCACTCTGGAATCCAGACATGGGACAGACTATAAAAACTATGAATTAACCTATCAATTTTATTCAAACCTTGCAGCAAGATATTCAAGACTCAAAGGAATTTTCCTGTAAAGGTCAAATTTTATGCATCATAGAAAGTAGAGAAAATGTTTGGGATTGATACACCTTTCCCCCACTCATACCTAATTAGTATATTGGCAATATATCTCATATTTCCTATCACAATTCCAATGTTAAAATGTCTGGCCTATTCTTAGCTCAAATGTCAAATTATTCTAGCAACTCTGATAGCTGAGCATTCTTATTACATTATTAAGTCATCTTATAAGATGAGCCATGTGCCCTAATTTAAGGAGTGAAAAATATCAACACCATGAGACTAGGAAGCTCCCCTTGTTTCTAACTTCTGAGTATGTTCGGCTCATTCTCGGGGCTCAAAGTTTGAGTCTGGATTCTATAACTTGAAGAACCTGATGAGTGTTCCAAAGAAAGCCTCAGAAGAGAGGCCTCTTAAGATTTCTTAAAACCTTCTTCCCCAGTGTTCTTTGGACACCTCACAGATTTAAAGTAGAATTCATGGAAACAAAAAGACTCTGCTTGAAGACTCAGTTGGAGACTCTCCATATTGAAACCTGTTCTCATAGAGAATAAGTTCAA
Source organism: Rhinopithecus bieti (assembly GCF_001698545.2). Taxonomy (NCBI): domain Eukaryota; kingdom Metazoa; phylum Chordata; class Mammalia; order Primates; family Cercopithecidae; genus Rhinopithecus; species Rhinopithecus bieti. The sequence continues at coordinate 860,956 of NW_016812402.1, read as the reverse complement.
GGGAACAAGGCAAGGTAATTGAAGTAGACCGAAGAGGCACTCCAGCCTCTATAGCCTTAACAGTATGGACTCTGGAGTCAGACAGCATGGGTTTGAGTCTTATCTCTACAACTTATTAGCTGTGTGATCTTAGATAAGTCATAATCCTCTTTGGTGGTAAAAATAATGTTATCTTCATTACTGTGGATTATGTGAGGATTAAATGAACAAAAACACTAACAATACTGCTTCTAAAATAGTATTTTCTATTTATATATTCTTGTTATTGAGGCTGTTATTAATATTATGTCCACATTGAGAGAAATAGACAATGGATGTTTGGAAAATAACAAAATACACTAAGTGCCTAGAATTTATCCATACTATGCTAAGCACTCAGTATTCAAGGACAAAAAAACTTACGTATAAATGGGAACAAGAGACAAATCTCCCATGCAGAATAATTCCAAATAATTTAGGTAGATACTTTGCCTTCAAGGAGGTGGAACATATCTCCTTAATCCTTGAGCATAGACTGTAGAGAGTGACTTCCTTCCAAAGAATACAGTATGGAAGGGGGTGGGGAGCAAGTAACTGTAATGAAGAAACCTGACAAATACTAACTTAGCCCGTTGACCAAGCTCACCATCAACATTATGAAATCATGTTAACTGTATAAACCCTAACCCCAGTCAACTCAAGAGGAAAACAGACAAATCCCCATTAAGGGACATTCAACAACGTTGAATTAACAACGTTGAATGTCCTGACCAGGACTCCTCAAAACTGTCAAGGCATCCAAAACAAAGAAAGTCTGAGAAACTACCACAGCAAAGAGAAGCCTAAGAAGATATGACAACTAAATGCTATGTGGTAGATTCTGGAACAACCACCACAAAAAAAGACATAAGGTAAAAACTAAAGAAACCTGAAAAAAATATGGATTTTAGTTAATAATAATATAACAATATTGGTGCATTGATTGTAGCAAATGTACCATACTAATGTAAGATGTTAATAATAAGATGAACTGGGTGCAGAATATATGGGAACTCACTTATGATATCTTTGTAATTTTTCTGTATATCCAAAACAGCTCCAAAAGTGAAGTTTATTTTAGAAAGAAAGAAAAAAAAAAAAAAAAAGAGAAGAGCTTGGCTCACAAGGAACTCCCAATGTAATGTGGAAGATGAACAAGTAATTAAATTATAAATTGTAGTGCAGTGTATGTAACAATGGAAACATGCAAAATGTATAAAGCCTACAAAGAACATAGAGGGATTAACACTATTATTGTGGGTGGTAAAACAAGGCTTTATGAGAGAGGCATTTCCTGAGCTGCAGGTTTTAGGAATGAATCAGGAGGAAGGGAAGACAAGAACACAGAGGGATTAACATTATTGTTGTGGGTCGTAAAGCAAGACTTTATGAGAGAGGCATTGCTCAAGCTGCAGTTTTTAGGAATAAATCAGGACGAAGGGAAAGCAAGCCTCCCAAACTGAAAGGATGCCTAGGTAAAGACTTGGAAATTATTGAACTATTTGGTGTTGTCAGGGCACTACATATGAGGGAATGAAATGGCAAGGCAGGAGACTAAAGAGGAATGATGAACCAGATCAGAAAGGACCTGACCTGGTAGCTGGACCAAGGCCTGGACCCCTCTTACCAGAAGAAAATTGAGCCCTTCAAAGCTATTTTCAAAAGGGGATCTGGAAGAGCTAAGCAGCAGGAAACACTGCTAACAGGAATCTCATTCCCTTTAAATTAAAATGCCTGTCATTCCTCACTGCCAGAAATGACAGCTGGAACATACTGGACCTGACCTACTTTTGATTCCATATGACTGCTAATGCCATTGGGCTCAATCTATTGCTGGCTAATAGGCCTTTGCTAGGGAAAGATTTATAACTGGAGAAAAAAACTTAACATTATTAGTCATAAGGAATCTCCCGGAATGGACAGAACAAATATCAAAAGGACCCAGTCCTTTAGACTTGGCCTGGATGACCACATGCGCCATCCACAAGACTGTGCAGTCCACGTGAATCAGCACCAAGTCAGTAAGTCAGTGAGGGTGGAGAAGTGGCGGACATTCAGCTAGAGGAAGGAGGTGTAAATGCACTTTTACAATCAGCTAGAATTGATGGAAATGTCCTGGGAATTGGGCTCCAAATTGAACACAAACCAGCCACCTAGAAAGGATATTAAGAATACAATTCTCTTCTATCACGCAGAGATACAAACATACTATCACATTAAGAACAGCAATGTGGGTTAAGAATTTGATTGTTCAGATTGAAATACCAATTTATAAAATAAACGAAGACCAGAATTTGTCCAATCAACGCTTTTAGTTGTCAGAATGATGGGGACAGACAAGATTGTTAGATGTCCCACAATGCCTGGGACAGTCCTATTCAACTTGTCTTGCATTCCACATGCCTTCTTCCCCCCTAATTTTTTATTGTAATAAAATACACATAACATAAAAATTTACTATCTTAACCATTCTTTAATTATACTTTAAGTTCTAGGGTACATGTGCACAATATGCAGGTTTGATACATAGGTGTACTTGTGCCATGTTGGTTTGCTGCACCCATCAACTCGTCCTTTACATTAGGTATTTCTCCTAATGCTATCCCTCCCCCAACCCCTCACCCCCTGACAGGCCCTGGTGTGTGATGTTCCCCACCCTGTGTCCAAGTGTTGTAATTGTTCAATTCCCACCTATGAGTGAGAACATGCGGTGTTTGGTTTTCTGTCTTTGTGATAGTTTACTGAAAATCATAGTTTCCAGCTTCATCCACGTCCCTGCAAAGGACATGAACTCATCCAGTTTTTGTGGCTGCATAGTATTCCATGGTGTATATGTGCCACATTTTCTTAATTCAGTCTATCATTGATGGACATTTGAGTTGGTTCCAAGTCTTTGCTATTGTGAATAGTGCCGCAATAAACATACATGTGCATGTGTCTTTATAGTAGCATGATTTATAATCCTCTGGATATACATCCAGTAATGGAATTGCTGGTTCAAATGGTATTTCTAGTTCCAGGTCCTTGAGGAATCACCACACTGTCTTCCACAACAGTTGAACTAGTTTACACTCCCACCAACGGTGTAAAAGTGTTCCTATTTCTCCACATCCTCTCCAGCATCTATTGTTTTCTGACATTTTAATGATCGCCATTCTAACTGGCATGAGATAGTATCTCGGTTTTGATTTGCATTTTTCTGATGATCAGTGATGATGAGCATTCTTTCATGTGTCTGTTGGCTGTATAGCTGTCTTCTTTTGAGAAGTGTCTGTTCATATCCTTTGCCCACTTTTTGATGGGGTTGTTTTTTTCTGGTAAATTTGTTTGGGTTCTTTGTAGATTCTGGATATTAGCCCTTTGTCAGATGGGTAGATTGCAAAAATTTTCTCCCATTCTGTAGGTTGCCTCTTCAATCTGATAGTAGTTTCTTTTGCTGTGCAGAAGCTCTTTAGTTTAATTAGATCCCATATGTCTATTTTGGCTTTTGTTACCATTGCTTTTGGTGTTTTAGTCATGAAGTCCTTGCCCATGCCCATGGCCTGAATGGTATTGCCTATGTTTTCTTCTAGGATTTATATGGTTTTAGGTCTAACATTTAAGTCTTTAATCGATCTTGAATTAATTTTTGTATAAGGTGTAAGGAAGGGATCCACTTTCAGCTTTCTACTTATGGCTAGCCAGTTTTCCCAGCACCATTTATTAAATAGGGAATCCTTTCCCCATTTCTTGTTGTTGTCAGGTTTGTCAAAGATTAGATGGTTGCAGATGTGTGGTATTATTTCTGAGGCCTCTGTTCTGTTCCATTGGTCTATATGT
>NW_016812402.1:684097-855328 GCF_001698545.2 Rhinopithecus bieti | reverse complement strand
AGTCTTGAGTTCTAGTTTGATTGCACTGTGGTCTGAGAGACAGTTTGTTATAATTTCTGTTCTTGTACATTTGCTGAGGAGTGCTTTACTTCCAATTATGTGGTCAATTTTGGAATAAGTGCGATGTGGTGCTGAGAAGAATGTATATTTTGTTGCTTTGGGCTGGAGAGTTCTGTAGATGTCTATTAGGTCTGCTTGGTGCAGAGCTGAGTTTAATTCCTGGATATCCTTGTTAACCTTCTGTCTCATTGATCTGTCTAATATTGACAGTGGGGTGTTAAAGTCTCCCGTTATTATTGCGCGCGAGTCTAAGTCTCTTTGTAGATCTCCAAAGACTTGCTTTATGAATCTGGGTGTTCCTGTGTTGGGTGCATGTATATTTAGAATAGTTAACTTTTCTTGTTGAACTGATCCCTTTACCATTATGTAATGACCTTCTTTGTCTCTTTTGTTCTTTGTTGGTTTAAAGTCTGTTTTATCAGAGACTAGGATTGTAACCCCTGCTGTTTTTTGCTTTCCATTTGCTTGGTAGATCTTCCTCCATCCCTTTATTTTAAGCCTATGTGTGTCTCTGCATGTGAGATGGGTCTCCTGAATACAGCACACTGATGGGTCTTGACTCTTTATCCAATTTCCCAGTCTATGTCTTTTAATTGGGCCATTTAGCCCATTTATATTTAAGGTTAATATTGTTATGTGTGAATTTGATCCTGTCATTATGATGTTAGCTGGTTATTTTGCCTGTTAATTGATGTAATATCTTCATAGCGTTGATGGTCTTTACAATTTGGCACGTTTTTGCAGTGGCTGGTACTGGATTATATCTTAACCATTTTTAAGTACACAGTTCAGTGGCATTAAGTACATTCATATTGTTGGGCAACAGTTACCACTATCCATCTTCAGATCTCTTTTTATCTTACAAAATTGAAAGTATATGCTAATTAAATGATAACTTCTCATTCTACCCTCCTCCCAGCCCATGGCAACTACCATTCTACTTTCTGTCTCTATAATTTTGACTACTCTACATACTTCATATAGGTAGTATCATACCATATTTATCTTTTTGTGACTGGCTTATTTCACTTAGCATAAAATCCTAATAGTTCACCCATGTCGTAACATATGTCAGAATTTTCTTCCTACATTTATAAGACAAAATGATAATCCGTTGTATTATATACAATGTTTTGCTTTTCTATTCATCCATTGATGGACAATTGGGTTGCTTCTATATTTTAGCTATTGTGAATAATTATGCTAAGCTACTGTAAGTAGCTTTTTCACAAAAAAGTTTAAAAAGTAAAAAAAAAAAAATAGGATAAGCTTAAAGAATAAGGATAAAGAGAAAATACTTTTGCACAGTTGTACTATATGTTTTGTTTTAAGCTGTGCTATTATAAGAAGTCAAAAGTTATTTAAAATTAAAAGTTTATAAATTAAAAGTTTATAAATTTAAAAGTTACAGTAAGCTAAGGTTAATTTATTATTGAAGAAAGAAAAATATTTTATACAACTTTAGTGTACCTAAGTGTACAGTGTTTATAAAGTCTACAGTAGTGTACAGTAATGTGCTAGGCCTTCACATTCACTCGCCACTCACTCATTCACTCACCCAGAGCAATTTCCAGTCCTGCAAGCTATTCGTGGTAAGGCCTACATAGAGTCAAGATTATCAGTATCACTGTCTTCTACTTCCACATCTTGTCCCACTGAAAGGTCTTCAGGGACAGTAATAGAAATGGAGCTGTCATCTCCAGTGTGTTATCATACTGGAAAGTCTTCTAAGTTTTAATTATTTAATTTTTTTTTTTGAGACAGGGTTTTGCTCTGACACTCAGGCTGGAGTGCAGTGGCACAACCATGATAGCAATGTCTTGTTCTAGAATACCTCTTAAAGGAACTATCTGAGGCTATTTTACAGTTAACTATAATAATGATAAGTATAGCATAGTAAATACTAATCAATAGGAATTTTTCAGCTCCATTATAATTTTACAGGATCACCATAATATGCACAGTTTGTCATTGACCAAAATGTCATTATGCAGCACGTGACTGTATTTAATTTATATATGGACAACTATTAGTTGTTTATATACAAAAGTACACAAAAGTTAACTATTTGTGTATCAAACCAAATATTCTTAATCACATGATTAACATAAAATGAATATAAAATACTCAGGAAAACAAATTTAGAAAGAGCACAAGTTTTATCTTATGATAGTTCTTAAAACATGGTAGCAAGAACTCAGTTCTTCAGTTCTGCTACTAATTAACTCTATGAACTCTGTAAGACACAGTAAGGTTTATAATAAGCTAAAGGATCAGAAAACCTAGATTTTAAATTATGGTGTAGCAGGGCATTGATTTGTACAATGCAGCAATACAACTGAGCTTTGTAATAACAACAAACAAACAAATCAGATCTACTTTTCCTAGGTCTGATTTCATCTTTATGAGGCTCCCATTTCTACCAATGGTGGAAAAAACACTTAAATTTGACAATTTAAGGTAAGTAAATCTCAGATTTTTGAAAGCTTCCTTCAGACCAAGAGATGAATGTGACACCCCCATGAATAAGAGTGGTCTATCCACAGAGAAGAAAGAAGATCATGATTTAAGTGATATGAGAGGACTGTAGCATTTTGCTAAGACAGATGTAAGGATGCATGGGCCTAGTGAGCTAGAAATGGCTCAGTGTGTCAGTCAGTGAAGACAGTGAGGTAGAAGGTGGGACTTTGGGAATTTGAACACTGGACCAGATTGAGGACTAGCTAATACAGGAGCAGGGTAGAAGCAGTTTTACATTAGACACGCCCACCGGTGTGCTGCATTGGTTCACCATTGCCATAGCAACACCAAGATGTTACCATCCCTTTCCATGGCAACTATCCCATGACCTGGAAGTTTCCACTTGTATCCTAGAAATTTCTGCATGAACCACACCTTAATTAGCATATAATTAAAAGTGAATATAAATATGTCGGCAGAACTGCTTCTGAGCTGCCACTCTGGACACACTGCCTGTGTGGTAGCCCTGCCCCAAAAGGAGCAGTACCACTGCTACTGTTATACACTACCACTTCAATATAAGTTGCTGTCTAAAACCTAACTAAATAAAAAGTCTCTTTCAATGTAACAAATTACTTTGAATAGTCAATTCAAAGTTCTAACTCCCTCTCAGAGAAGTTTTGCCCCTTTTCCCCACTTTCAAAATTATCTACAGTCGTTTCTTATTCACAGGATAGTATCTGAATAGAGGAGAAATTAACCATACATCCTTGCTTTAGTAGGGCTAGGCCATCCCGTCTACCTGTTTTTCTTACCTCACAGTTCTAGAATGCAAGTGCAGCTGGTACAGGCAAGCTCTTAGGCACCCTCTACTGGTATCTGCAGAGATCTGGCTAATGTTGATGTTTGCTCCTAAATCTTCTAGATATAGTGATCAAAGAGTTCAGGAATAAATGCCGAGGACAGCACAAGACAGACTATCTTCAGCCATGATGATCAGAAAACTACGCCCATGATGTCAATGACCATCCATAGATAGATGACTCACCATGTTTTATCTACAGTCCAGATGATTTCTTGAGCAGATGCAGCCAAATACTACCTCACATTTCATTTATGGTATCTAAAAGGCACCCCAAATTGAGTATATTCTGCTAAATTTATAATCATAATCCCCCTAAACTGTGTTTCTTCTGGTGTTCCTTAAATCAATAAGTGATTCTACCATATACCCAGCTATTCAAACTAGGAATTTAGAGTTCATCCTTAAAGGTTCCTCTCCCGCAGCCTCTCTATATAATTAATCATCAGGTCCTATTACTTTGACCTTCTAAATACCTCACAAATATGTTCCTTCTCTCTCTCTCTGCTGCCACCAACCTAATCCAACCACCATTGTCTCTTCAACTGGTTTACCTACATCCACTCTGGCCTTCTTCCAATCCATTCTTTCCACCTCAGCCAGAGAGATGTTTGTTAAGTGAACACGATGCCATCAACACACACACACACACACACACACACACACACACACACACACACCCCTCTTAACACTCTTAGTTGGCTTCCTGTAACTCTAAGGTAAAGACCAAAATCTTTAAGTGCCTCTCAGAGTCCTGTGTCATCGGGTCCCCACTTGCCTTGTGGCTTCCCCTCACACACTCTCCCTTATTTTCTGAGCTCTGTCAATACTAGTCTGATTTCAGTCTGTTAATCTGAAAGACTTCCTTCTGACACAGGGGCTTGGCATATGCTAGTTTCTCTGTTTTAAAGCCTCCTCTCCCAACTTAATTCTCCTTTGCTTGGCTAACAGAAACTCTTCCTTCTGATCTCACCTTATCACCATTTCCTTGGGGAGTCTTTTCTAATCTTGCTAACAATGTAAAATCCTCTTATCACATGTACTTCTCAGTTTTTACATTACATGTGTATATGTGATTTTTTTAACTAATGGATATCTTTCTCACTACATTATAAACGAAATGAGAGCAGAAACTATGTTTTTGCTGGCCATTTTATGGGTAGCACTCAACAATTCATTGCACATAATAAGGTGGCATATATGTATATGTGTGCATATAAACATATATACATACATATATACACATGTATACATATATACACATATATACATTATATACACACACATATACACTCACATATATAAACACACTTACATATATATACACATATATATATATTCATTGAAAATGTAATGAATATAATTCACCCAGAAATCATTTGGAGATTATATTTTTAAAATGCAAGTATTGATGTTTGTTGTGTTAATGCTCAATAAAATAAGTTATTTCAGGCCAGGGGTGGTGACTAACTCTTGTAATCTCAACACTTTGGGAGGCCAAGGGGGCGGATCACCTGAGGTAAGGAGTTCGCGACCAGCCTGGCCAACATGCCGAAACCTCATCTCTACTAAAAATACAAAAATTAGCTGGGTGTAGTTGTAGACACCTGTAATCCCAACTACTTGGGAGCCTAAGGCAGGGAATTGCTTGAACCCAGGAGGCAGAGATTGCAGTGAGCTGAGATCGCACTACTGCACTCCAGCCTGGGTGACAGAGTGAGACTCCATCTCAAAAAAAAGAAAAAAAAAAAACAGAAATGATATTCAGATGAGAGAATTTGATTTCGGTCTATACCATTCATTAGCCAAGAAAACTTCAATCATTTAAATCAGCAGCAGCATTGTTATGTTAATACCTGTTTTCAATCACACAGCTGCAAATAAACTGTCAAGTATTATATAAATGTAAGGTATTATGATTTATTAGCAAAGTTTAAAACTTTTTCTGTAAAAGCCACAAAAAATACATAAAACATGACTAATGCTAGGACAAAAAGCCTTACAGCTTTCCTCACAAATTTTAATTTTATATTAGTGTATTAGGGTTCTCTAGAAAGACAGAACCCATAGAATATATAGAAGGTAGATATAGGAGAGGTGATTTATTTATTTATTTATTTATTTTTATATTATACTTTAAGTTCTAGGGAACAACGTGCAAGTTTGTTACATATGTATACATGTGCCATGTTGGTATGCTGCACCCATTAACTAGTCATTTACATTAGGTATATCTCTTAATGCTATCCCTCCCTGGCCTCCCCACAATAGGACCTGGTGTGTGATGTTCCCCTTCCTGTGACCAAGTGATCTCATTGTTCAATTCCCACCTATGAGTGAGAACATGTGGTATTTGGTTTTCTGTTCTTGGGATTTGCTGAGAATGATGGTTTCCAGCTGCATCCATGTGCCTACAAAGGGCAGCGAAGCTCATCCTTTTTTATGGCTGCATAGCATTTCCAATGTGATATGTGCCACATTTTCTTATCCAGTCTGTCACTGATGGACGCAGTTTGGGTTGATCCCCCTCCAAGTCTTTGCCTATTGTGAATAGTGCCTGGCAATAAACGATACATTGTGCATGTGTCTTTAAGCAGCATAGACTTATAATCTTTGAGTGGGATATCCCCAAGAATGGATGGCTGGGTCAAATAGTATTCAGTTTAGATCCTTGAGGAATCGGCCAAACAGCTGTTTTCCAGCAACTGGTTGAACAGTTTAGCAGTCCCAAACCAACAGTGGTAAAAGTGTTCGCTATTTGCTCCCACATCCTGCTCCAAGCACCTGTTATTTTTTCCCTTTATTTTTTAATGATTGCCATTCTAACTGTGTGAGATGATCTCATTGTCGTTTTGATTTGCATTTGCTCTGATTGCGAGTGATGATGAGCATTTTCATGTGTCTGTTGGGACTGTATGAATGTCTTCTTTTGAATAATGTCTGTTCATCATCTTTGCCCACTTTTTGATGGGGTTTTTTTTATTGTAAACTTTGAGTTTTTATATGGTTCTGGATATAGCCGCTTTTGTCAGATGAGTAGATTGGCAAAAAAATTTCGTCCCATTCTCTAGGTTGCCTGTTCACTCCCTGATGGTAGTTTTCTGTTGCTGGGCAGAAGCTCTTTATTTATTAGATGCCCATTGTCAATTTGGCTTTTGTTGCCGTTGCTGTTGGTGTTTAGACATGAAGTCTTGCCCATGCTAATGTCCTGAATGGTATTACCTAAGGTTTCTTTCCAGGGTTTTTATGGATTAGGTCTAACAATTTATTTTTATTATATTATTATATATTATTATATTATTTTATTACTTAAGTTCTAGGGAGCATGTGCATAAGTAGGCAGCGTTTGTTACATAGTGTATACTTTGCCATGTTGGTGTGCTGCCAATCAACTCGTCACTACCCATCAACTCGGCCAATTTACATCAGATTACTCCGCAATGCAATCCCTCCCCTACCCTTCCATGGATAGGCCCCAGTGTGGTGATGTTCCCTTCCCAAGTCCAAGTGATCTCATTGTTCAGTTTCCCACCTATGAGTGAGAATATGCGGTGTTTCGTTTTCTGTTCGTGGGACAGTCTGCTGAGAGTGATGGTTTCCAGCTGCATCCATGTGCCTACAAAGGACACAAACTCATCCTTTTTCATGGCTGCATAGTATTCCATGGTGTATATGTGCCACATTTTCTTAATCCAGTCTGTCACTGATGGACATTTGGGTTGATTCCAAGTCTTTGCTATTGTGAATAGTGCTGCAGTAAACATACGTGTGCATGTGTCTTTACAGCAGCATGACTTATAATCCTTTGGGTATATACCCAGTAATGGGATGGCTGGGTCATATGGTACTTCTAGTTCTAGATCCTTGAGGAATCGCCGTTAGAATGGTAATCATTAAAAAGTCAGGAAACAACAGGTGCTGGAGAGGATGTGGAGAAACAGGAATACTTTTACCCTGTTGGTGGGATTGTAAACTAGTTCAACCATTACGGAAAACAGTATGGCGATTCCTCAAGGATCTAGAACTAGAGGTCTAACATTTATTAGGGGAATTGGCTCTCAAAATTATGGAGGCTGAGAAGTCCCATGATAGACCATCTACAAGCTAGAGAACCAGGGAAGCCAGTAACATGGCCCCATAAAGTCCAAAGGCATAAGAACAAGGGAAGCCCATGGTGTAACCCTCAGTCTGAGGCTTAAGGCCCAAGAACCTGGGAGCAACTGGTATAAGAAGTCCTAGAGTCCAAAGGCCCAAGAACCTTGAGTTCTCATGTCCCAGGATAGCAAAAGAAGGGTGTCTCAGTTCCAGAAGAGAAAGAGTACAAACTCACCTTTGCACTGTGTTTTTGTTCTATGTGGAACCCTAGCTGATTAGATGGTCGCCACTCATATTGAGTGAGGTGGCTTTTCCTTACTCAGTCCATTGATTCAAATGCCAGTCTCTCCCAGAAACACACTCACAGACACACCAAGAAATAATGCTTTACCAAATGTCTGGGTCTCTCTGAATCCAGTCAAATTGACACCTAAAATTAACCACCACAATGCCAAACCCAGTCAACTTGCCACCGACTTGCATCTTCTTAAACCATATTGAGTCTCCAAATAAAGATAATAACCAGATCATAGTTCAATCTAACAAGATACAACTAACCTGAATACTACCAAAAATGCACTAATCCCTTCTCCAGAAGAGGAGTAAAGTACTGTGATGCAAAATTAATAATACTTAAATACTGATATGAACTCAATACGTCTTATGTTACATGATAAAAGAATGAGAGAAGAATAAAATCAAAGATATTTGCTTGATATATGTATATATAGGCACAAACATATTTTAACAGAATAAGGAGGAAATATTCATGGCAATTACAGCCTGTTTTTTTAATTGCTCATGTGGCCACTACTGGTATTTATAACAACCTTCTACTACTAATTCTATATTCCCTTTGCCTTCAGCAAGCACCCCAGCTGGTGCTTTTTATACAGCAGAGTTACCCAAACCTTCATTCCTGAAAGGTGTGGGTCATTCATAGACCTATTTGGATTGGGTTATTGTGGTTTCATTGACTATAGTCACAGGGGATGGTAATACTAAGAGAAACCCTAAGGAATCTGTTGTATTGAAGACATACTCTTCCTTACCTCCATTATGGAGTTAAGTAGTTCAATTCCCTCTTGGTATTCCAGATCAATTACCCCAGCCAACACCTTAACTCCCCTCCATATCCTGTTGATTCAGAGGCATCAGAAGCCCAACGTAGCCAGGTGGCAATCTTAACTGCCAATTCAATGGAATCATTGTGTCTCCTGGTAGAAGTTTTCCTTCCTCTAGAATTAAGACCTCTAGTCCAGCAGAGCATACTTCTTGAAACAGGAATCAAAAATGTTGCTAGGGAGTCACTAGGGGTAATGGTGAGTAGTGTCACTCTCATTTCCACCCTGTGATTCCTGGACCCATGTATCCTAGCCATATATTTACACTGATTCAGAGTTTTTACAGCCTCTGAACAACATTGCCCCAGCCCAGGAAAGTATTATCATCAAGTTGGCACTGTAACTGTCTTCAAAAAACCATCCTGGCCGGGCGCGGTGGCTCAAGCCTGTAATCCCAGCACTTTGGGAGGCCGAGACGGGCGGATCACGAGGTCAGGAGATCGAGACCATCCTGGCTAACACGGTGAAACCCCGTCTCTACTAAAAAATACAAAAAACTAGCCGGGCGAGGTGGCGGGCGCCTGTAGTCCCAGCTACTCGGGAGGCTGAGGCAGGAGAATGGCGTAAACCCGGGAGGCGGAGCTTGCAGTGAGCTGAGATCCGGCCACTGCACTCCAGCCTGGGTGACAGAGCAAGACTCCGTCTCAAAAAAAAAGAAAAAAAAAAAAACCATCCTATTGTCTTATTAAACCAGATAATTTAGGATAATGGAAAACTTGCTAAGACCAGGGAATTCCATGAGCACGAGCACATTGCCATGCTTCTTCGCCTGTGAAGTGAGTTTCCAGGTCAGAAGTGATGCTGCTCTGTGGAGTACCATGATGGTGAACAAGGTATTTTTAAGTTCATTAATGATAGTTCTGTAAGTTCATGAATGGTATTTTGTAAGTTCATGAAGGGTAGTTTTGGTAGAAGTATTGCATGCATGAAAGGCATATCCAGAGTGTCTATTCTAATAAAGAAAAAACACTGCCCTTTCTATGATGGAGGTAGTTCAGTGTAATCAAGCTGCAACCAGGTAGCCATATTATCACCCTGGGGAATGGTTTCATATTGGAGGCTCAATGTTGATCTCAGCTGTTGGCAGATTGGGTACTCAGAAGTTCCTAGAGCCAGGCCAGTCTTTGTGGTGGAAGTCCAGATTGCTGAGCTCATTGAAAGCTTCAATTTCTGCCACCATGGCCACTTTGTTCATGAGTTCACTGGGCAATAATGGGGAGTAGATGGGGAAGGGAGGTGACTGGTATTGACAAAATGGGTCATTCTATCTACTGGGTTATTAAAGTCCTCCTCTTCTGAAGCCACCCTTTGGGGAGCATTCATATAAGACAGAAATATCTTCATATGCTTTGCCTATTCAGAGAGGTATATCCACATACATCTTTCACATATTTCTTTGTCACCAATTTTCCAATTATGTTCCTTCCAAATCTCTATCATGCCAAACCATTGGCTACAGTCCATAAATTAGAATATAATAACATATCTGGCCATTTTTCCTTCCAACAAAGTGCAAAAGCTGGTGCACTTACCAAAGATCTGCCCACTGGGAAGATTTCCCTTCATCACTGTCCTTCAGGGATGTCCCAGAAAGGAGGGGATAGTGCTGCAGCTGTCCATTTTTGGATTGTACCTGCGTATCATGCAGAATCATCTGTAAACCAGGCCCTAGTCTTCTCTTCCTCTCTCAACTTATCATAAGGTACTCTCCACGAGGCCACAGGTGTAGCCTAGGAGAGAGAAGGCCTTGTAGCAGGAGTACAAACCATCAGCATTTGGGCCACTTCCTTTTTTAACTTACTTGTATCTTCATGACCTGTTCAGGCTGGATAATGTACATACTACTTCCATTTGATGACGGTGCTGCTATGCATGTCCAATTTTATGACTTGATGAGTCACAGAACACCCAGTTCATGATGGGCAGCTCAGGTCATAGGGTCATGGGTATGGTGGCCCATGGTCAAGTGTTCAGTTTCTACTAAGGCCCAGTAGCAGACCAAGAGCTATCTCTCAAAAGGAAAATAGTTATCTATGGATAAAGGCAGGACATTGCTTCAAATTCCTAAAGACCCACAGTGTTATCCACCTATGGGGGCCTGTCAAAGGCTCTAAACTGCATCCCTATCTGCCTCTGACACTTCAAGCACCACTGGATCTCATGAATCATATGGTTCAAGTGGCAGAGAAGCCACAGCAGCCTAAACCTGCTGCAGAGCTTCCCCTTGTTCTGGGCCCCGCTCAAAATTAGCAACTTTTTAGGTCAATTGGTTAGTGGGCCAGAGTAGTGCACCCAGATGAGCAATGTGTTTCCTATCAAATCCAAATTGGTTCACTAGGTGTTGTGTCTCTTTCTTGGTTGTAAAAGAGGCCAGATGCAACAACTGTCATTCACCTTAAAAGGATATTTTGACATGATCCACACCACTGGACCCTAGAAATTTTACGGAGTGAACAGGTCCCTGAATTTTAGTCAGCTTTCTCATGGCCTGATATGCAAATATCTTCCCAATAAATCTAAAGTTGTTGTTACTTCTCATTCACCAAGTCCAACTATCATAATGTTGTCAATGTAATGGACCAGTGTGATATGTTGTAAAAGGGAAAGGTGATCAAGGTCCCTACAAACTAAATTATGACATAGTGCTGGAGAGTTAATGTACTCCTGAAGTAGGATAGTGAAGGTGTATTACTGGCCTTGCCAGCTGAAAGAAAACTGCTTCTAGCAAGCCTTCTAAACAGGGATGGAGTAAAAGATATTTGATAGATGGTTTCAAAATTGTGGTGTAGACACAAGTTGGCCTCTCTCCTCCACCCCAGAAGACAAAAAATAAATATACTACAATTATCACCAGTGATATTTCAGAACTCAAATATGAGTCAGAGACAGGTATCAGACCACAGTGAACTGAAAAAACTTCTGAGCAGACTGTAGGAGAATGAGCCTTTCATATCTGCAATACCCCTCCCCGCAGTCTGCCTAGCACCAAATGCCCAGAAAATTTCTCTCTGATTCACATTTTCTACACTGGAAAAGGTGGGATCAAGGAAGACAACTAGCTTGCCCACCATCTTGGGATCCCTGGCAGGAGATCTGTTTCTGTCTCAAACTGCAAGATGAATCAGGAGCACCTGAAGGAAGAAATATGTCTGAGGACAGCCAAAGACAAAGGGTGGAGGTGAAATTACCATTCCCAGTTCTGGAATCTGAAACAACCATTCCCAGTTCTGGAATCTCTGTGCTGTAACAGCCAAAGGAGATGCCATATCACAGTGGCTACTCAGGAGCACCACCTGTGGGTGGTTCACTCCACAAGCCCCCTGGGCACAAACCCTTAGCCAGCGTTCCCTCACTACCAGGATATCTCCTGTGGGATATTCCCATTCAGGATGGGCATCACTCTGATTGCTTATTAGAACCAAGGCAAACCAGGGTTGAAGGCATTATTTAGTGCTAAAAAGGGGTCAATGACCTAGAAGGGGAAAAAAAACAACAGCTAAATTACAAAGAATCTCTAAGTAAACATATCCAATAAAAACCAAAAAGAACCAGACAGAGAAGACTGAAATAAATAGTTAATCTTTCCATGCAACGTTATATATGTACATCCACAGGGAACAACTGCAAAAAGGGAGCCATTGACCAAACAAACAAAGCAAGGAACCAGTGACTGACCCTAGTGAGACTGGGATATGTGAACTCTTGGACCAATAATTCAAAATAGCAATTTTATGGAAATTTAGTGATCTCCAAGGTAAGGCAGAAAAGCAATTCAGAAATTTATTGTCAGAGAAATTTAACAGAGATTGAAATAATTTTTTAAATGAAACAGAAATCCCGTAACTGAGAAATACATTTGCTAAACTACAGAAGTCATTATGTGTACACCAGTAACAGAATGGATCAAACAGAGAAAAGAATCAGTGAGCTCAAAGACAAGCTATTTAAAAACACATAGTCAGAGGAGAAAAACAGAAAACAGAATGAAAAGAAATGAAGATCGCTTATGAGATATAGAAAATTACCTCAAAAAAAGAAATTTAATTATTGGTGTTCAAGAGGGAATCGAGCAAGAGAAAGGGTGGAAAGATTATTCAAAGAAATAACAATAGAAAACTTTTCAAAACTTGAGAAAGAGATAAATATCCAGGTACAGAAAGGTGAGAACACCAAACAGATTTAACCCAAATAAGGCTATCCCAAGGCATATAATAATTAAATTCTCAAAAGTCAAGGACAAAGAGAAGACTCTAAAAGCAAAAAGAAAGGAAAAGAACCAAGTAGCATGTAAAGGAGCTCCAATTTTTCTGGCAACAGACTGCTCAATGGAAATGATACAGGCCTGGAGAAAATAGAATGACATTCAAAGTACTGAAAGAAAAAAAAAAACTGCCATTTAGGAACACTGTATCCAGCAAGCTATTTTTCAACTATGAAGGAAGAATAAAATATTTCCCAGACAAACAAAAGCTGAGAGAATTTACCACCATCAGATCCATCTTATAAGAAATGATAAAGACAGTTCTTCAATCTAAAAGTAACAGTCACTACCATGTTCAAAGAAAACATTTGAAGGTATAAAACCCACCAGCAAAATTAAGTACATGAAAAGCCCAAGATATTCTAATACCATAATTGTGATGTGCAACCCACTGATAACTCTATGAAGCCCAAAAAGACAAACAACAATAGCTACTGCAACTTGTTAAGAAATAAGCAATATAAAAATATGTAAATTGAAACAACACAAAGTCAAGATGTGGAGGGAATTAAGTTTAAAAAAAGAAAACTCTACACTTTGTTTGTTTTATTCTTTTCTTAGTGATCTAAGATAAGTTGTCATATCTTTAAAATAATTTGTTAGACCAAAGGGATGTAATAGTTATTTACAGAACACTTCATCCAGCAGCTGCGGAATACACATTCTTTTCCTTAGCCCATGGATTATTCTCAAGGATATACTATACGTTAGGTTACAAAAGAAGTCTTAAAACTTTCAAAAATTGAAATAATGTCAAGCATGTTCTCTGACTACAGTGGAATAAAACTAGAAATTAATAAAAGAGGAATCTTGGAAACTGTACAAATACATGAAAATTAAAAATCATGCTCCTGAATGGCCGATAGGCCAATGAAGAAACTAAGAAGGAAACTGAAACATGTATTGAAACAAATGACGATGGAAAGTAGTGCTAAGGGGGAAGTACATAGTTATAAATGCCAACATCAAAAAAGGGAAACAAACTTCAAATAAACTATCTAACGATTCAACTTAAAAAACCAAGAAAGCAAGAACAAACCAAACCCAAAATTAGAAGAAAATAAGTACTAAAGATCAGAGTGGAAATAAATGAAATTGAAATGAAAAAAATACAAAAGATCAATGAAACAAAAAGTAGGTTTCTTGAAAAGTTAAAACTGACAAACCTTTAGCCAGATTTTTAAAAAAAGAGAGAGAGGAGAGACATATAAAATCAGAAATGAAAAAGGAGACATTACAACTGATACTACGGAAATTCAAAGGATTGTCAGTGGCCACTGTAACCAACTATTTGCTGATAAACTGGAAAAAAAAAAAGATGAAATAGACAAATTCCTAGACTTATATGTATTAGTCCATTCTCACACTGCTATAAAGAAATATCTGAGACTGGGTAATTATAAAGAAATTAGGTTAAATTGGCTCATGGTTCCACAGGCTGTACAGGAAGCATGTCTGGGGAGGCCTAAGAAAACTTTCAATCACGGCAGAAAGAAAAGCAGGCACATCTTACCTGGCTGAAGCAAGAAGAAAAGAGAGAATGGGGAGGTGCTACACACTTTTAAACAACTTGATCTCATGAGAACTCTCTCACTATCATGAGAATAGCAAGGGAGAAATCCACCCCCACAATCCAATCACCCCCCATCAAGACCCTCCCCAAACATTGGAAATTACAATTCGACATGAGATTTGGGTGGGGACACAAACCTAAAACAAATCACATACACCTACCAAGATCGAACCAGAAAGAAATCCAAAGCCTGAACAGACCAATAACAAGTAACAAGATCAATGCCATAATAAAAAGTCTCCCACTAAAAAAAAATTCCAGGAACCAATGGCTCACTGTTGAATTTTACCAAACATTAAATTGATTACCAATTCTACTCAAACTATTCCTAAAAGTAGAGGAGGAGGGAATACTTCTAAATGCATTCTACACGGCTGGTATCATCCTGATGCCAAAAACAGACAAAGACACATTTTAAAAAAAAAAGAAAACTGTAGACTGATATCTCTGATGAATGTTGAGGCAAAAAACCCTCAACAAAACACTAGCAAATCGCATTCAACAATACATTACAAATACCATTCATCATGACCAAGCGGGATTTATCGCTAAGATGCAAGAATGGTTTGACATATACAAATCAATCAATATGATACATCAAATCAACAGAATGAAGGCTAAAAGCCATATGATCATTTAAATTGATGCTGAAAAAGCATTTGAAAAAATTGAACATCTCTTCAGTATAAAAATCCTCAAAAAACTAGATAGAAGGAACTTACCTCAGCATAATAAAAACCATATGCCACATACTCATAGCTGGTATCATCCTGAATGGTGAAAAACTAAAAGCCTTTCCTCTAAGATCTGGAACACGACAATGACGCCCACTGTCAACACTGTTATTCCACATAGTACTGGAAGTCCTAGCTAGAGCAGTAAGACAAGAGAAAGATATAAAGAACATCCACACTGGAAAGAAAGAAGTCAAATCATCCTTGTGTGTGGATAATATGATCTTATATTTGGAAAAACTAAAGACTACACGGGAAAACTATGAGAACTGATCAACAAATTCAGTAAAGTTGCAGGATACAAAATCAACAACAAAAATCAGTAGTATTTCTATATGTCAAAAGTGAACAATCAAAAAAGGAAATCAAAAAGTAATCTCATTTACAACAGCCACACATAAAATTAAATACCAAGGAATTAACTTAACCAAAGAAGTGAAAGATCTCTGTAATGATAACTATAACATGCTGATGGAGGAAAATGAAGAAGATACCAAAAAATGGAAAAATAGTCCATGTTTATGGATTGGAAAATCAGTAGTGTTAAAAATGTTCATACTACTCAAAGCAAATCATAGATTCGATGCAATCCCTACAAAGTGACATTCTTCACAGAGATAGAAAAACCTATCCTAAAATTTATGTGGAACCACAAAAGACCCAGAATAGCTAAAGGTATCCCTAAGCAAAAAGACCAAAACTGGAGTAATTACATTACCTGACTTCAAATTACACTATAGAGGTATAGTAACCAAAACACCATGGTTCTGGCATAAAAGCAGACATGTAGACCAATGGAACAGAATAGAGAACCCAGGAGATCTAGAACAAGACAATGATACCCACTTTCACCACTTTAATCAATATAACACTGGAAGTCCTATCCAGAGAAAATAGACAAGACAAAAAATAAAGGGCATCTGAACTGGAAAGGAAGAAATCAAATTAGCCTTGTTTGCAGATAGCATAATCTTATACTTAGAAAAAGCTAAAGACTCCACCAAAAAAAACCTGTTAGAACTTATACATTAATTCAGTAAAGTTATAAGATCTAAAATCAACATGAAAAAGTCAGTGGCATTTATATATGACAACAGTGAACAATCTGAAAAAAATCAAGAAATTAATCCCATTTGCAAGAGTTACAAAAACTATAAAGTATCTAGGAATCAGTTTAGCCAAAGAAGTAAATAACTATAAAACACTGATAAAAGAAATTAAAGAGGACACAAAATAATGAAAATATATTCTATACTTATGGATTGGAAGAATTAATACTGTTAAAATAACAATACTCTCTGAAACAACTTACAGATTCAATGCATTCCCTATCAAAATACCAATCACATTCTTCTAAAAAATAGACCAAAAAAATCCCAGAATTTATATAAAACCACAAAAGGTCCTGAAAAGCTAAAGCAATTCTGAGCAAAAGAACAAAACTGAAGTTTTCACACTACCTAATTTTAAATATACTACAAAGCTATAGTAATCAAATCAGCATGGTACTGGCATAAAAACAGAGCCATAAACCAATGGAACAGACTAGAGAACACAAATATAAATCCACACATTTACAGCCAACTCATTTTTGACAAAGGCACCAAGAACATAAAATTGAGAAATGAAAGTCTCTTCAATATATGGTGCTGGTAAAACCAGATAACCATATGCAGAAGAATGAAATTAGACCTCTATCTCCCACCATATGAAAAATCAAATCAAAATCGACTCAGATGTAAGACCTGAAACTATGAAACTCCTATAATAAAACATTAGAGACAAGCTCTAGAAAATTGGTCTGGGCAAATACTTTTTAGGTAAGACTTCTAAAAATACAGGCAATCAAAGCAAAAATAAACATATGGGATTAAATCAAGTTATAAATCTTCTGCACAGCAAAGAAAACAAGCAACAAAGTAAAGAGACAGCCCATAGAATAGAAGGAAATATTTGCAAACTATTCATCTCATAAGAGATTAATAATTAGAATATATAAGGAGCATAAACAACTCAATAGCAAAAAAATAATAATTTTAAAATGACAAAACGGTCTGGATAAACATTTCTCAAAAGACATACAAATGCACAACAAATACACAGAAAATGCACATCACACACAACGTCACTAATCATGAGAAACATGCAAATCAAAACCACAAGGAGCTATTATTTTATGCCAGTTAGTGTGGCTATTATCGACGAGACCAGAAAACAACAAATTCTGCATAGAATATAGAGAAAAGGAAACTCTTATACACTGTTGATGAAAATGTAAATTAGTGTGGTTATTATAAAAAACAGTGTGGAGGTTTCTCAAGTAACTAAAATAGAACTACCTACTATAAGATTCAGTAATACTATTACTGGGTATGTATCCAAAGGAAAGAAAATTAGTGTATCGAAGAGATGCTCACACACTCATGTGTCTTGCAGCTGTATTGATAATAGCTAAGATATGAACTCAACATAAATGTCCATCAACAAATGAATGGATAAAAAATGTGGTGTATATATAAACAATGGAATACTATTCATCCATTTAAAATATGAAATCCTGTCATTTATGGCAACATGTATGAGCCTGGGGACATTATGTTATGTGAAATAATTCAGGCACAGAAAGATAAATACTGCATGTTCTCACTCCTGTGGAAACTAAAAGAAATGGGTTCATAGAAGTAGAAAGTAGGATCATAATTATGAGAGGGTAGGGAGGGTAGCCAAGAGAGGAGAGAGAGAGTTTAGCTAATGGATACCAAGTTACAGCTAGATGAAATTAGTTCTCATGTTCTGTAGCACTGTAGAATGAATATAGGTAATAGTAATTTACTGTATACTTCCAAAGAGCTAGAAGAGAGGATTTTAAATGTTTACAACAATAAAGAATAATAAATATCCAAGATGATTGACATGCTAGTTACCCTGATTTGATCATTACACATTGTATTCATGTATTGGAATATCACTTTGTATCCCTTGAACATGTACAATTATTACATATCAACTAAAATAAAAGGAAAAAAATAAACAACCAAACAATTAAAGAACCACAAGGTGAAATAAGTATCAATGAAGAAGAAACTAATTACAATAATAGCTGAGACTAATAGAAAACAACTAACAGAAAGGATAAAGAAAGATAAATAACTATGCAATCTGATTATTTAGAGTAAAAAATAGATAAACTTTTCAGCAGGATCGTGAACAAGACAAAACAACAGAGCAAAATAGAGCAATATTAGAGCTGAGAGAAACAGAAACACAGATGCAGGAGCAATTAAAAGAATTACAAGAAAATGCTGCATGAAAATGTAAGGAAACACATTTGAAATGCTATGAAAATTAATGCCTTCCCTGCAAAACACGAATTTTTTAACTAATCTAAAAGAAATGGAAAACTCAAATATACCAATCACCATAAACTTTGGAAAGGCAACTAAAAGTCCACCATTCAAAAGGCATCATGACCAAATAGGGTCATCACCATGTTTGACCCATCTTTCAAAGAAGAGATTTATTGAATCTATTTATTTCCGAGGAAGAAGTGGAAAATGGCTTCAGTTAACTTTGGAAAGATAAAATCATTCTAATACAAACTTGATAAAATTGATTCTAATATTACAAGAAAATCTTTCTATAGAAAGAAAAGAAATCATTTTCCTAGATTTAAGCATCATAAGAAGAGGAATGTTTATGATTCAATACCATATCCTTAGTACCCACATTAGCACATGACATAAAGCAGGTACTCAACAAACATCTTTTGAATGAGTAATAGGTCAGTTTTCCTCATAAATATAGATGCCAAAACTAAAAATAAATTTTAGCAAATAGAATCTGACAACACATCAAAATATTTATATCATGTCAACTGATGCTGAAAAGACACTCAATCTCCTGTCATATAGTAATTTAATTAAAATTAGATCATTGAATTAGTCTGTTCTCATGCTGCTGATAAATACCCAAGACTGGTTAATTTATAAAGAAAAAAGGTTTAATTGACTCACAGTTCTGCATGGCTGGGGAGGCCTCAGGGAACTTACAATCCTGGCAGAAGGCGAAGCAAAAGCAGGCACCTTGTTCACAAGGCAGCAGGCGAGAGACTGCCAGCAGGAGAAATGCCAGATGCTTATAAAACCATCAGGTCTCGTGACAACTCACTCACTATCAGCAGGAGGGAAACCACCCCCATGATTCAATTACCTCCACCTGGTTCAACCCGTAACACCTGGGGATTGTGGGGATTACATTTCAAGATGAGATCTGGGTGGGAACACAAAACCTAACCATATTAATAGGTCATCTTTGCTGACTCCAACTCCAGATGGAGAGAGGCAGGTTGAGAGCACGAGAAGCATGAGCTCCAACATTACCTTTTTCCAGGGCACTGACTCTAGTGCCCCTGGCCTACTTAGCTACACAGTCTTTCTCTGCAACTCTCTATAGGGAGTGCATTCCAACTTCCTGGTGATTTACTAGTCACAGAAGATAATTAGCAGACCAACTACAGGTGTGTGCTGCTTGATTAATTACATCTCTCCACCAATGGGCCCCATCAGAGAGCTGGTTTCACTCCATTAAGTTGTTGCTCAGTCAAATAACTGTTATTATGACAATATCTAATTGTTTATTTTCTGTAAGCTGATTCCAATCCTACTGTGGCATTGTTATGAAACTAGGAGTAAGTGTCATTCTAAAGCAGCATCCCTCCAGCCCCATTCATTTGACCATGGTATTCATAAAAAGGAAAGCTCATTGAACACATGTGGATAGCACTCATGAGCTACAATCTTTGGTTGAATTAATGTAGTCAGAAAAAAGTAAATCACTCAGATGTTTCAAATGATGCTAGAAATGCTCAGCATATTTCCCTTATAAAATTCTCTAACAACAACTGTTAGAGAATTTAGATAATCTTAATAAGGTCAAAATGATATATTTAATCTTACATTTTGTTTTAAATTTGGATTATAAAATATTTTAATATAAGGAGTGAATTTTATTCTTTATCACATATTTTCTGACTATTAAATATATTTCTGATTCTGGTGCAGTACCAAGATTATTCTTACACTGTTACATTATTTTTCAAATCCTAGTTCTCACAAGTCCATGGGAGCAAAAGCTAGAAGCATATAGATTTTACATCTTGAGATATTTTGATATTCTTAAGTTGGATTAAACAAAAAATATTATTTAATTGTGGATAACAGCCTTTTCTTTTAAAGAAACTAAATTGATTGTTCATCTTCAATTTTGCAATAATCATTCTTTGTGAAGTTTTTACTAGCTATAGCTTTGAAAACCAGGAAAATAGCTTTTTTGATTAAAACCATTTAAGCCATAGCAAGATTCATGAGAAACTAATTTGCTTAATTAAAATAGTTAATAATTAACATTCAATAGTGCAGTAGCATTCAACATCCTCCTGAGGTCAAGACAGATGTATGTGTAAAGTTTAGAGAGAAAGTGGGTGGGCTTGGAACCATTTGTTGGCAACCACTATGGTACTGCAGAATCAAACCCCGGTGACAGGACACAATTTGTCACTATAAAGCTGAATTTCTTTCTAAATATCATATATCCAGTCTATACTAAAAAGTTTAATTTATCGACCAGGCGCCAGTGGTTCACACCTGTAATACTAGTACTTTGGGAGGCCGAAGCGGGTAGATCGCATGAGGCCAGGAGTTCAAGACCAGCCTAGCCAACATGGCGAAACCCCTTCTCTACTAAAAATACAAAAATTATCTGGGCATGGTGGTGCACGGCTGTAGTCCCAGCTACAGTCCAACCCTCAGGAGACTGAGGCAGGAGAATTGCTTGAACCCAGGAGTTGAAGGTTGCAGTGAGACTAGATCATGCCACTGCACTCCAGCCTGGGTGACAGAGCGAGATTCTGTCTCAAAAAACAAAAAGTTTAATGTATCCTGTTAATATTAATTTGGCCCGATTCCTTACAAAATCATACATAGGACATTTTATGATCAAAGTATATTTGTTTTCTCCCTACCTCATATTAACAACCAGTAAATAGTTGCATCATTGAAATCACTTTTTTCTTGTCCCCAAATTTCTCCTTTGTCCGCCAAAAAAGGACACTGCTAGACATTTCAGTCCATCCTGATACAACACATTATTAATAACCTGATAAACATGTGGCTTTCCCCCACTAGATTATAAACTGTGTGAAGTCAGAACGCTTGTCTATCTGGATCACCAATCCCATTGTATCATGAGCCTTGTGTAGTTCTTGGAACGTATTAGGAAGTCAGTATTTGTGGAAACGAAAAGAGGAGGAGTTGGGAGGGGAAGGGAAAAGAAGGAAGTCAGGAAGCAAACAGGCATATATTAATGAAGAGTCACTCACTAGACAATAAATGGTCGTATTATTAATGATTTCACTGATGTCACTACTGACATTTTATGGACAGTTGTAAGTCATTTGCTTTCATTTACAAAGACTGCATTAGCCTTTCAGACATTTTGATGCACCCTAGCCACATATGATCTTATTTCCAGGTTAACACCTCTGAAAGAAATTTATTGCGGTTTCTGTTTTATTTCTAAACTAAATATAGGGTACCCATATTTTAAAGCAAACCTACAACAACGAAAATTTTTCTGAAGATATCTGAACCAAGAACGTCAAGTTCTGTTTTTATGAGGAAATGGGTTTTCCATTAAATGGCAAATGCCTTGTTTCATAGAGTTCAGCAAAATAATATATTTCTAAAACTTATGTTTAAGTGTAGGGCACTGAAAGTCCAATTCAGAAATGTTTTCTGCTATGGAAAGAGCATCTTCATTCAGTTGTAAAGGAGCCAATTTTCATCCACTCTACTCTGTTCACTCTCAGTATTTTATTCTTTTGAGCTAAGAAAATAAGCAATGATGTTCTCTTAGCCTTTAAAGTTTCTACTATGGTCTGCATAATTATCTTGAGAATACCATTGTATTTTAGCACAGTTTCCAAAAGTTATTGTACTCAAAAATATGCCTATTTGTCAACATCCTCTTGCCTCTGTATAGCAACATGAATTTTATTTTCTTCTACCAGTTCTTACATGGAACTCTTCCCCAGTATTTGAAATCGTTTTAAACTGACAAAATAATTATCTGTCTCTGTTGGTTTTATCCAAGAATGGACTATATGTCATGACTGTCAGCACTTTTCTATCTCTCTTATATGGCAGATATCACTAATTCATTATGGCAAATCTACAGCCCAGATTTGATATATAGATTTCTTATCAACATAGGCATTCCGACAGTCACCTGCAATTAGAGTGTTTCTGTGAGATAAAACTTTTTGCCATCGCTGGTCTAGAAACTACCTGAAAGCATTTAGGGCAATTAAATATCTTGAGATCCATTTCAGTTTTATTATTTATTTCATCTACAAATCAGCTGATCCCCAGGAATTTAGGAGAGACAAATCAAACCATCTTCCATACACTAGAATAATAAAATGTAGACACTCTTTGTGCTGATGTCAGTGATCAAGGAAGAGAGTAATGACTAGGTACACATTTAAGCAGTAGGAATTGTATGTCCTAGAAAAAGACTGTAAACCTCATTTATCTTCTCTAAAATTGGAATCAAAACCCATGATCTGAGTTATAGTATCTTACCCCAAAACCCTTTAGTGGTCAAGATTGCAATGGTCCCTTTAGATTTTGCATAATTTTTTAAGAAAGTACATGAGATGTAGGTAAGATGTATGTTAGAAATGTGGGAATAAACTTGGTCTTGGGCAAAGGGGAATGGAAAGGAGATCCTAAGAAAGGAAGAGCTTAGATCTAACAGAAATGTGGAAATAAACTTGGTCTTGGGCAAAGGGGAATGGAAAGGAGACCCTAAGAAAAGAAGAGCTTAGATCTAACCCTGCCTGTCCACATTGGCAGAACATGGGAAAGGAAAGGAAGGAAAGAATGCTGCTTCAGGATGGAGGAGCCAGGAATGGGAGCAGACCTGTTTTCACTTCTTGTTTCTAGCTATTTAGGAGCCATTGTGTTCCCACTAGTGTGTGGAGGGTGGGCAGTGGTGACAAGTGATATCCATCACAGTGAAATCCGATACACTGGGTATTAACCTTTGAAATCTTGGGAAGTTCAGCTGATTCTGTTATAGATACAGGCTGGAGCAACAGAACGAAATGTGTCGCCTCAGGTACCAATAATCCAGTACCAACAAGAGTCATCCCAATGTCAAAAACAATCTCAAAAGTGAATCTTGGCTACAAAATATTTGAATCTGTGACTCTAGAACTATATCTGCTGTATCTTTTCTAGGTTTTCCCCTTTACATTCTTTCACTTCATTTATTGGAGACAATAAAAAATAGTGTCATAAGAGGGATGTTGACAGTGGCAATGTTCCTTGAGTTCATCTTGGGGAGAAGGACTGGCAGAGGGACCTTGTGAAGAACTGACACTCCCTCCAGGACATGCTCATAGGATACCCACCAGACCGGATGACAACCAAAGGACCTACTTAGAAGATTTTAATGTGGGAAGGAGTGATGACAAATTCCTCTTTAAAAAGACTCGAAAGAGAATCAACTTTTGATGACTCCCAAAACAAGCTAAATATGAAACCTGCAACCTGCAACACAGCATTCCTCCAAAGTGTCAAAGTTCCTTGCATTTCCTAGGTCTATGCACTGCATATGTGTAAATTAATTGGAAGAGTGAAGCAAAAACTTAATTCAGTCAAAAACACTTTTGTAAATCATATCTGAATAAAGTTTGTTGGCAGAGGGTGAAAGAAGGAATGGCCACAATAATCTATTCAAAACCTACTATGTTTTACTATTAAAAGTGTGATGTCCACCTGTAATCCCACCACCTTGGGAGGCCGAGGTGGGCAGATCACCTGAGGTCAGGAGTTTGAGATCAGCCTGGCCAACATGTTAAAACTCTGTCTCTACTGAAAATACAAAAAATTAGCCAGGCATGGTGGCAGGCGCCTATAGTCCCAGCTACTCGGCAGGCTGAGGCAGGAGAATTGCTTGAACCTGGGAGGTGGAGGTTGCAGTGAGCTGAG
This sequence comes from Rhinopithecus bieti, assembly GCF_001698545.2. NCBI lineage: Eukaryota > Metazoa > Chordata > Mammalia > Primates > Cercopithecidae > Rhinopithecus > Rhinopithecus bieti. The sequence goes on along the minus strand of NW_016812402.1, from coordinate 831,106 downwards.
ATCGCGCCATTGCACTCCAGCCTGGGTGACACGAGCAAAACTCCATCTCAAAAAAAAAAAAAAAAAAAGTGTGATGTCTATGGCACACGTGGGTCTGTTTATAATTTGTGTTGTGATCTGTTCAAGTTACACAAGCTTTCATTTGATGGTACCAAACATTTTTATAATTGAAGCTATAGAGTAGGGACTTATGACAAATACATTGTAGGAGGGATTCGGCATTTATTTGGATTGATAATCTTCAGAGCCCTAACCCAAGCAACAATCACACATCCCCACCATTTTACTGTGCTGTATAGAAGTGGTAAGAACACACCCTTGATTGGTATTTTTAGCAAGCAAGAATTTTACCAAGTTAATACGTTTATAATGAATAAATACTCTCCATAAGGCAGAGAACCATTATCATACTTCAATGGAATATTTGAGTAAAAGAAAATAACTTTTAGGTACATCTATTTTTTTAAAAAAATCCCAAAACATCCATGACCAAAACTATTATGAGTTCTAATTACTAATGTAAAGCACTTCATTTTGTAGAGAGAGGGTCTTCTCAACCCCGTAATTGTAGAAGGTTTCATTTCAGTGGTTTCCACGATGATGGGGTAAATTAGTCCTGGACTGTTCGTTTCACTCATCTGAACCTCGTTGCAAGCATGCTTGTTATGTAGTGTAGTATGAGATAATGGTATCACTTGTAAAACTTTTTGTGAAACTGGGCATCAAATGTATGAACTTTGTCTCCTATGAATGTCATTTGTTAGAGAATCAGTTGAGATTCACTATCTTTCCTACTCTTCTGGAGATAATTCAGTTTCCATCCACCTCTGGCATAAGATTAAGTATTGTTTAAAAAACAAAAATACTGCCCTGAGATCCACTTCTCTAAATAGCTTCTTGGATAGATTCCTAACTAATGTTAAAAGCATAATCTGATTTTCATAAATATGAGAATATGCTTCAGTATAAAATAATATTTGGTATTAACAGAAGGAATCTAGGGGAGTTTATGTAGTTTCAAAACCTTACCCATATTTTTCTACTTTGCCAAATATAGAACCAACAATGACCGACCCAAATGAATTGGTATGCTTGGTGTTCCTCTCCCAACTTCAAGCTCTTTTTCTTTTGGGGGGTCAGGGGAGAGAGTTTCATGCATAGGACACCTATCTTAGTTTCCTTTCAAACCTCGGGTATCCCATCAGAGCAGTAGAAATCTAGAAACTGTTGCCATTATTCCCCTGGTCCATATGAAGACACAATTGCAGGAGAGAAGAACTAAATGGTCTGTGTCAGTCAGAATTTTCAGAGAAGAAAAACCACATATATATGAATATATAGAAATTGAATATATACTTGGCCCTTGAACCACGTGAGAGTTAGGGATGCCAGTACCCTTGCACCATTGAAAATCAAGGTATAACTTTTGACTTCCCAAAAACTCCATCTCAAAAAAAAAAGTGTGATGTCTATGGCACATGAAGGTCTGTTTATAATTTGTGTTATGATCTGTCCAAGTTACACAAAGTAGCCACTGATAGCCTACTTTGACTGGAAGCCTTACTGATAACATAGTTGATTAACACATATTTTGTATGTTTTACACATTACATGCTATATTCTTACCACAAAATAAGCTACAGAAAATACATTGTTATTGAGAAAATCATAAGAGAAAAATATATTTACTATTCGTTACGTGGAAGTAGATCCACGTAACGAATAGTAAGGGTCTTCATTCTCGTGATCTTCATGACAAGAAGGCTGAGGAGGAGCAGAGGAGGAAGTGTTGGTCTTGCTTTCTCAGGGGTGCCAGAGGGAGAAGAAAATCCGCATATAAGTAGACCCATGCAGTTCAAACCCACGTTGTTCAAGGATCAACTGTATACATCTATAACAGGCTGTGTGTGTGTATGTGTGTGTGCACTAATAGAATGGCCTGTCTTATTTTATATATATATACAGAGATTTGTATAAGAAATTAACTCTTGAGATTGTGAGGGACAGGCAAACCCAAAATTCCTAAGGCAAACCAACAGGCTAGAAACTCAGGGAAGAATTGGTGTTTCGGTCTTGAATCCAAAATCTGTAGGACAGGCCAGCAGGCTGGAAACTCGGGTAGGATGTCTATGTTGAGGGCTTGAGGTAGAATTTCTTGTTTTCTCAGAAACCTCAGTTTCTGTTCTTACGACCTTCAGCTGATTGGATAAAGCTCACACATGTTATCATCTCTTTTACCTGAAGTCAACTATAACTGCAAATGTTAGCCATATCTACAAAATGGCTTCACAGCAACATCTAGACTAGTATTTGACCAGACAACTGTGCACCACAGCCTAGCCAAATTAATGCATGAAACTTAAACATCACATAGTCTTATTAATGTCCCAAATCATTGAACTTCTGGAAATTAATTCTTTCTCATTGTTTTATTTTATTTATTTTTATTTCAATAGTTTTGGGGGTACAGTTAGCTTTTGGTTACATGGATAAATTATTTAGTGGTGATTTCTGAGACTTTGGTGCACCCATCACCCAAGCAGTGTAAATTGTACTGAATGTGTCATTTTTTATTCTTTACCCCAACCCTTCTCCCCAAGTTGCCAAAGTCCATTATATCATCCAGAAATTAATTATTTACATATCCTTCTACCAGACTTATTGATATATAATTTTTCTTCTTCCAAAATAAATTCTAGAAATTTCAGAATGGTTGCTTTAAACACAGCATAGACTATTTAGAAATAAATGCAGAGATTATGTCACAGATAAGTTTTAGCTTTATTTAAAGATAAAGAAAAGCTATAAAATATTGTGAGGGCGTTCTGTATCAGTGTAGGAGTAAATCAGAATTTGAAAGCATTCTAAGGTCAGATGTCTAGGATTATGTCACCAAAAAAGCATGTGACTGGAATTGAAGCAACACAGCTAAGCTCAACACTCATACAATACAGGCTTTGCCAGAGTGTAGTGTTTATTTCTTGTCTTTTTTTCCTTTTATAGGAAAATAAGTGCAACTTTTCAGAAGTTTACATTTTCTGACAGATTTGGTTTCAGTAAATAAGGCCAGAAAAAAATTAAAAGCATTTAATTATTCCCCAAAATTCAACAATAAATAGAGAAAATGCAGACTCTATTTATTTTATGACTACCACATATTTAACATCCCATTATTCTAAAAGTTTCTTTCATTTGTTCATTAATGTGGTTATTCAACATTACTGCACACCAGCAATGTCTCTAGTAGCTCTCTCCTGTGCACTGGCAACACAGTGATTCCCAGCATCAAGGCAGTAACCCCCAGAAGTAACTGGTTGTGTTTATAGAACAACTGTGAGACAGAGAGATGACATTTTTTCTTTGCATAAATGCATAATGTTGCCTGAATGGGTAGCACTACCTGCCAGACTGGTGCATCAGCCAAGCTGAGGCAATGTTTGCATGTGCTCGGTAACATCGCTGTAAGAATAGTCCTCTTAGTAACTTCCCTCTTTGGGAAGTTGCCTACTTCTGAACACTCTCCCCATCCACACTCCCAAATTCATTATTTTTCTTTCTCTTCTGATGTTTTAGAGTTTTTCCTCAACATAGAGTTCTATGCCCTGATCATCACTGATCATCACTTATTTCTTTTATTTGTTTCTTATTTACCATTGTATGTCCTGCTCTTGGCACAGTGCCTAGGATAGGACAAGAGATTAACAGATACGTTTAGAGTGAATTGATGGTAACTTACAATTTATATGAACACCAAAAACTGCCCTAGTAGGAAGTCAGAGGGATGAAGAGAACATACCCTGTTCCCTTACCAAACACACATTGCCAACTGTGAGTTATAGCACTACCCCCATCACTGAAACATTCAGTACAAACACAATGAGAACCTTCTCCTAACCTGGAAGAATTAACCTCTAATGCCCTAAGCCATCTATTGTATGTTATAAATTAACTTTCATATGCGTATAGAATGTTCTGTATCATTCATAGAAACATTGATAAAATAGTCACCCAAATCAGTTTCTGTGTTCTATGACTCAGAAAAGGAAGTCACTTGAGAAAGGCTGAGTATCCCCCATGGCTATTTGGCAAACCCGTACTCTGTAAGTGCATTTGTACTGAAAAACTGTAGATTATTGCCCTTCACTCTCGACTGATTTCTTTCACTTCCCTCTATCTTGTTTAACCTTGACCAGTTTAATTCGTATTGGTGGCAGGAATCTATACTGTAACTCTCTTATTTTAATGCACACTAGTAGATAATAGTTCTTCCCTCCTTAAGTCAAAAGCCTCTTTGTCAACCTTTCTACTACATCATTATGGAGCTCTACACAGCAGTAGTTTCTTACTTCTGGCACTTTCTTAGAGCAGCAATTCTGCTTTCAAATTTTTCTCAGTTGGCCATGAGGACAGTCAATGCCAAGGAAAGGGAAAGGGACCTAGAAGCCCTATATCAAGTCTGTTACTGGGCAGCATAGAAGCTAATGTAGGGACAGTCAGAATATCAGGTGGAGAAGAGATTGAGGAATACTGGGTGTTTCCCATATCATGGATGCCTATTGACTGGCTAACTCAACATCTTATTTTTATTCATCATTTTCCTGATAAAAACAGGACTTACTCTCCTTATGTTATGCTGTTCTTGGTAGGAGCTCAAACCTCAAAGTAGATGAGACAAGAAGATGAAAACAAGGATGTCTGGTCGCTTTATATAAATTTTTACTACAAGGAAAATATAGCCTTCTCCCATCTGTTTCCATTAAACAAAATAGGGCTCAGTAGTTTGCTTAATCAGAATACACCCTGGCTATTTTTTGGCTATTTTATCACTTTAATCTGCCAACCATTCTTTCAAAATAGATGTGACCAAAAAAAGTGCAACCTGTGTGTCTCTCCAGGACAATAAGTAGAGTGTTATTATAAATACAGGAGAAGCACACTTTCATAGATCCTTATGTTGCTACTGAATTTCTAGAGTTAAGGTCTACATCTAAAATCCCAAATAGTATATATAGCAGCCTGGAGATATTTTCTAAAATATCTGATGGGGCTAAATGATACTGATAAATAAAGCAAATCATTCAGTTAGAGTTTATTTTGTATGTGAGAGATATTTGCCATTGTTTGATCACTTAAAAAATTAAAGATAAACCCTACATAGACTGCTCCCTTCTTCAGAAACCTCAGTCTGTTGTGGGGGTGTGAACCAGACAAAATAGATCCCCACTTGGTGCAGGTAACTGAGGAAAATGAGATAAAGTGTACTTCCTTACTTCTTGATGATTTTTCTCTTCAACTGAACTACTAGAATAATAATGTATTTATCATCTAAATACATAAATATAAATATATAATAGCAATAAAAGTAAATACTTCTGGGCTACTTACTGTGAGTGAGTGGGTACTATTTTATGTGTTTTATGTATATTAATTCATGTAATGCTTACAAAAGCCCCATGCAACATATTATTATCATTATTATTTTTATTTATTTATTTATTTATTTTTGAGACGAAGTGTCATTCCTGTTGCCCAGGCTGGAGTGCATTGGCACAATCTCGACTCATGGCAACTTCCACCTCCTGGGTTCAAGCAGTTCTCCTGCCTCGGCCTCCCGAGTAGCTGGAATTACAGGCGCCTGCCACCACGCCTGGCTAATTTTTTGTATTTTTAGTAGAGACAGGGTTTCAACCACGTTGGTTAGGCTGGTCTCGAACTCCTGACCTCAGGTGATCCACCACTATGCCCAGCTAATTTTTTGTATTTTTAGTAGAGATAGGGTTTCAACATGTTGGCCAGGCTAGTCTCAAACTCCTGACCTCAGGTGATCCACCCGCCTTGGCCTCCCAAAGTGCTCATGAACCACCACACCCGGCCAATATATGTTATTATTAATCTCATTTTACATATTAGGAAACTTAGGCACAGAGAGATCAAGTCTAAGTTCACACAGTGAAAATAAGTATATTGATAAAATATTAAAAGGCAATATTATTAGGTAAAACTAGTATTTTTGTCACCAAATTTTGTTTTCATCACCACTTAATTAAAGCTTGGCTCATGAAAATTTTTATTTTCTCAGAAAAGAAAAAAAAAAAAAACCCTTAACTTAGATGAGGACTTCCCTCCTAGCAATTTGCAGTTTCCTTGTTATAAAACATGGTGCATCTTCCTGGTGACAAAGTTAAACTGAGACCAGTTCTCACTAAATAGTCTCATGCGGATAGAGAAAATGGCTCGCTGTTTATATGGATTGTGTTGTCTGTGGTGATTCCATACTCTTTCTCTTTCTGCATGAGAAATAGAAAAACAAAGATGGTGTCTGAAATCCTCAAGAGTTTACCCCAAAGCAGTCATTCTAGCGATTATTGTCTCCCAATTCAAAAACTGATTAAGGAACCAAGTGACTGGTTCTTTCAAATAACCTTCCTCCCCTTCCCCACAGAGTTCCTTGCTACAGCACATTACCATCTCTAGTTATCCTGTGCATAGCAAAGATGATTTCTTACTGGGGCCTGGCCCCTGGAACATTTAAAAGCACAATTTAGAAAGAGAAGCAGCTTTTAAAGACAGTTATATGCTGCTTCCCTCAGTAGTACAAATGTCATGTAAATCCGAAGTGAGCCTTTTACTTAAACCAACTATACAAACATGGGTACCCCAAATAAAATTTGCTGCATTTTAAATCCTAGACAAATTTATGGTAACAAACAGCCTCAGATTCCACTATGTATAATGAAGAAGATTTATAGCTCCTTAGCTTGTGTTTCAGCACCTAGTTTGCCTCCCAAATAATGAGGCTACTTTAATTAAGAATTCTAGACTCCCAAGCTTTTAAAGCAGTGGCCCATTGAGTGATGGAAATAGAAAACAACACACACCATTCCTCTCCCTTCCTCCTATCCCCCATCTGCTCCTTGCCTTAGAGGTGGGAACATGTCACAATGTCCTGGCGACTTGTGGAATAGGGCAGGTCATGGAATCCTCAAACTAATGTTAAATACATGGTTCATTGTAGAATTCCACAGTTATTTGTCTGTGAGGATGCATTAAGGATAAAAGTCAGGATGATCAGCAGACCCACAACACAACAAATCCATAATCAATAATAGCCAACTTTAATTGAACATTCACTGTGTACAGTGCATGGTTCTAAATGCTTTACACATTTTAACTGATTTTGTCTTCATAGGGAAACTATGATATAGGCGTTATTCTTTTCATCCACTTTTTACAGATGAGAAAATTGAAACACAGAGAGGTTGAATAACTTGTCAAGATCACACTGCTAGTTGGAGGCAGAACCAAACATTTGAACCCAGACATTACAGCTCCAGAATCCCTGAGCTTAATCATGATATTCCAGATGCCTCTCAGAGTAGTTTTATGCTGACTATCCTTCTCTTCCTGGCTTCAGACATGAAGAAGTATTTTATCAACTCCTTACTGAGATTTATGGAAAAGACAAATTTCAGAAATCTCCTGTTGTATTTTTTTTGGAGGGAGAGATGGTTTGAAACTTTCTCATAAACATTTACTGAATAAAAGACCCCTTATAACTCTCATATTTTCTAGCAGAGAACCTTTGGATAATTAAAGAGTAGTTAATGCATCCCATTTGTACTTATATCTGTGACACTTTAAGAATCCAATGAGTACAAAAAGCACCAACATAGGACACAAATGATACAAGCAGAGCAGCATGCCTGGAGAGTGGGCGATTTCTGAGCCCATTTTATTCCACTACATCCAACCACTATGAATTCGTTAATAGAAATATGTCAGTTTCAAACTTTTCAGTATTCCTGACATTTATTTAAACTTGGAACAAAGAGGAAATTTGACTGTAGGCTACAAAAGCAATCAAGTCATTGGACCATCTCCACTGCAGTTTCAAACTAGCAAACTTCATTCCTCTGTGGGAATTCAGGATGATTCTCTATTTCAAAGTCTAGATTACAAGTCAAAGTATAAGGAGAGCCCAAGTCTTGTTTATCTTACTCATTAATGTGTCAGTAATGTGTTGCAGGTGCCTAGAAGTGTGCCTGGCAGAGAGTAGGCACTGAGTACACATTGGTGAATGGACCAGTTAGAACAAAAGAGTTATCTTTGAGTCTGGTTTCATTAATTTCATTTACGGTAACTGGCTGAGACTTTTTAATTCAAATTTATTATATAACTCCTGCAGGATTCACAGACTGAAACATAGTAGGCAAGAGAAGTCTTTGTTCAAATGTGTACATCTAAGACTATTTCAGTTGTCCCAGTACTTGTCAATTATACTATCAGCATTTGGCAATAGGTTGAAGATAAAGGCCTCCACCCACCCAAAACACATACCCCAAACTCACGTGAAAAGTACTAGTATAGTGGTTAAGGCCTTGGTCTCTCGAATCAGACCTAAGCTTAAATTCAAACTCCACCACTTATGAACTGCATTTTGAACTGCTTGTAACTTCAGCTTTCTCAACTCTAAAATCCAGTAAGAATGCATATGAGAGTTATGGTAAGATTAAATAGATAATATATCAAAAGAGCTAGCACAGTGCCTGGCATACAGGAAATGCCTAATAAGTGGATGGAAAGAGTGAAGTAGGAACATGCTGAACACACTTTCATTCTGAGGCTCATTCTCTATGTAATTTTTTAAATCTTCATTTTTTATCACTAAAAACACAATTTTTCTTTCAAAAAAAATCTATTTGTGCTCCTCTAGGTCACTGAAAGTCTCAGAGAAGAATTGTGATAACTTCTAGTAATTTGCTAAGGGAGCTTGGCAAGAGTGGATCTCATCACTATGGCACTGAGAAATCTCATACTCATAATGAGAAAATGTTTCACTAAATGAAAGAATTATATAGATTCTAGCTTGTTTCTAGGGTCAGGGGTCCTCATTTAAATTAATGTCAAGCTGTATTTTCAAGTAATTCTAATGAAAAGAGCCCTTGACTGTCCCATACCCTGAAGATTCCAATATAATGTATTATTTTAAATATTAACATGTGGAAGAGCCTCTTAGACTCTCTTGGTCCCAGTCAGGAATTCTGTTGCTCACACTGGGGGAATATGACTTAGTCACAGAAAAAAATGTGTGTTTATTTGGTGATATAAACCAAAAAATATCAAAGATGCATATTAGGCATAAAATCATTTAATTAGCTTACAATGATTAGTGTTATCACTACCAATGTAATCCTAAGAGAAGCAGACTGTTGGATTCAAGGCAGAAAGGAAGGGAAATGAAGCTAATGTTTTAAAATTTATATAATGTACCCGAAGCTAGGATATTTAGCCACCAGCATTTACTGAGCTTCACACGTGCCAAGCTCTGTGCTTAGTAATTTTATTCCCATGCTCTTATTTAATGCTCACCTATTCTTTGAGGTGTGTAAAATCTACCCCAAGTGAGAAAACTGTAGCACAAAAGGGATAATTTGCCCAAGGTCCTTTATCTAAGAAGTGGTGAGTTCAGAACTTATACCCCAAAAATCTGGATCCCAAGTCTAAGATTTCTCATGCTACTATTTCATGTTCGTTGTTGACTTAAGCAGATGATAAAATCTTGACCCTCATAATTGAAATGATTAGGGGTATAGGATCTAATTTTATGATTAATATACAGCAAAAGACACTGTCATATAAGAGGACCATTTCACAGGCTCTTCAAGAACCAAAGTGTTGAAGATGCACTTTGGATCCTCTCCCAAACGAGGAATAAAGTAGATCTCAATCTCTCTGCAGATCAACTGGTTCTAACTGAACTCTGCAATTGTGGAGTTTTCACTTATCATGATTTTGTTGTGTTTGTATTACTATCCAATTTCAGATCCACAGGTTATACACGGTAAGTTTTCTTCATTCACTCACCAACTTCTCCCAGCCCACTACTCTTTCTCTAAAACCTTTCCTGTGTATTGTCATAAATAGGTTTCATAATCAGAAATAAAAGGAGAGTCACATTTATGCCAATTGAACCCACCAGACTAGTTTCTGAAGGCATGCTTCAGACCCTTCACCTGCTTTTCAGACAAGACTGAAAGTAATTGGGCTGTGCTAGGTCTGTTTTTATGAAATTATTCTGAAGAACAGTCATTATGTTGGGAAGATTCTACTTTATCCATCTCCATGGGTTTGCTAAATGAGAACAGCAGTTTGTTGAAAAGGTAGTTGTAAGATTTTAAAACCACCACATTTAATAAAGTTCAGTTTGGTTTCTTACACATTTCCATGGACATGACCTCAAATCCCAAAGTTTAAAGTGCTTTGACTTTGGAAAAGACATCCATCTGTAGCTATAATTTACTAACTTTTCTCCACAATGTGCATGTGCTATGATGAGTTCAGGAAAAAAAAAAAATGTCCTTATAAACATCCAAATTTGCATCCCACAAGCAATACCATGACTATTAAACTATGGGATATTTTGTCAGTTTGTGGGATATTTGTTTTCATAATGGGTTCCTAAAATGTGTTTCAGACTGGGAGGTGGACCCATGCAGAACTCTTCTATGTCTTGAAATTTATAATTATCTTTGCAGCTTTCACATGTAGCAGTGGTTTAGCAAAACTGGACGAGTTTCCAGGCCAAAGACCTTGGCTCTAATCCTGGCTCAGATGGTAGAATTCACCTCAGTTAAACAAATTTTCTCATCTCTAAAATACATGGATTGAGCTACATAATTTCTAAGGTCCCTGAGAAATCTAAAGAGAAGAGGGAAATCTCCAGAGCCTCCTTCTACTCCTCCACCGCATACACACACACTTCTTCACTTCTTCCCCTTCCCATTGCTTAACACCACTGGAAGCAGGGTGACTAGTGGGATTTGTCTGATTTCCAGATTCCAGGACACTACTGAACAGAGTTGCTGTGCAGTGGAATGCATTTGGGGGTGGCTCACTGTCCCCGTGCAGCTGGAGTTGGGAATTGGGCCCCCAAGCTTTCTTTCCATGCTGCTCTGCTCTCTCTTCCTCTCCATGAACAGTCAGCCTGAGCCTATGACTCTATTCACAAGCTAGTCATTTTAGAAACTGGATTGGAAACAATTACATTCTTTCTTACAGTCTTACACTCTCCTGTGTAGTTTCTATCTGTGTAGTTTCACTACCATGCAGCTGAAAGATATGATAGATTGGATATAACTATCTGGCAGGAAAAAAAATATCCTCATACAGTCCAATCAGTTTCACCAGAGTTCTATAGACTAAGACCTCAAGTTCAAACCCAACTGTCAAACATATAGCTTTGTGCATTTCCCCTCTGTGTGTTCCATATGCATGTATCTTCCCAGACGACCTTCCAAGGAGGACAGGAGGCTGGGCCTGGGTGAGAAGAAGATGTTCTGAATCCCTTGACTCTAACACTCTACTGTCACCAATAATACCATACCAACAGGATGGTTTAGAGAATCTCCTCTGATTTTAAAAACAACTATAAATAACAATTTTATCAGAAATTGGTTTATGACTTGATTAATATAGAGCTTACCTGACAAATATAATATAGGCCAAAAATTCACTTGTCTGAATTAGTTTGCATAGAATCCAAACCCTTTTTTTTCTCAGAGTATCTCTAACTCTATTTGTTTCCTTCACGTCTGTCTCTCTTCCTACAAACACACACTACACTGTGAACATGTAGGTGTATCACAGCATCACATTGACAGAGACTCAGAGTCTGCTCCTTCCCAGCCAAGCCACCTGAACCAAGGAGTCTCCCTTGATGACCCAAAAAAGAAATAACAGAATTGGTGCCTGTGTTTCTTGTCAACAGCCCACATCCACATCCACCACACACACACACACACACACACACACACACACATACACACAGCATCTAGTTTATATTTTACCATGCTCTGGGAACTATGCACCTCAAATAAAAGTTACTGCAACAGTGGAGAGTGAATTATCAAGGACATATCCCTGAAATGAGAAAATCTGCAGGCAAGAGACAGCTGCCCTCTATGCCTAGTGGAGCTTGGAGAGCCCTCTTCACCAGCAGCAAAGTTGAACAAAGCTTCCTTCTGCTTTTCCTTTAGGGTAGTGACTTATCAATAGTGAAACTTTCCAGGTCCTTAGCCACCTATCCTCTCAGGAGAATCCCATCATTTCCACACCATTGACTAGAGCCTAAATGTGGCTTTTGGTATGGAAGTAAAGGAAATAAAACTTAAAGAATAGTCAGCAGCCACCTCCTTAGGCACTTATGAAAGCTTAACTTAAAGGGTCATGTCTGACTTCCCAGGGCAGAAAAGAGAAAGGACAGACAAAAGCTTTCAAGAGTTGTAACCTTCCAGCATTCATTCGGTCAGTACTTTCTTTCCATAGTGATAGCAAATGCAGACTATGTCAAAGATTTTTAGTTTTGCTAATACTCCCTGAGCAATTCTCAAGCTGTTGCTATAAGCAGCGCATGTTTTCTAATGCACAAGAGCGTTTTAGTAATTAGGCGTGAGATGCTGCTTACCATTTTAGAACCTCAATATTGAAGCCTAGTAGAGGAAGCTTTGACTGAGTCTTCTCAGTTTACGAGGGCTACTTACTTGTACCATTTTTTTTTTTCAAGAAGAGTCCTGGGTACAATGACAAGCTGGGACCAAACCCAAGGCAGAGCTGGCTCCCCATAGAGTCCCAGAAAGTGAGAACTGTACCAACTGCTTCCTTTTGTGCTTCACAACAGCAGGGGAGGATTATGATAAGGGAAGGTAGGAGGGAAGAAAAAGGAGGGAAGGCCAGGGCTGACCAAAGGTGGAAAGAGAGGAAGTTAGAGGACATATTCTGGCAAAATCTGGTTACCTTCCCTCCTTAGGCGGAGGTAAGAAATAACAAGGAAGGTGCTTGATGACACTGCATTTCTTGGGGTGGCACGAGGGAAGAGGGGAAGGGGCCCTGCATTCTAGAATAACCACACAAGCTCTTTACCTCATCCTGCTCCCTCAACCTCCCTGCAAACACAAATGGCTAAACCTCCTCCATATAATACGCTGCCCTAACCAGGAATGGACCCCAAAATTAAATCTGTTATTTATTGTAAAAATATTACATATTCAGAGTAAAATCTTCAATTATGCAAAATGGCATATAATGAAAGGTAAAATTCCTTTGCCTGTCACCTGACTTCCCCTCATGTGCCCTTGTCACAGAAACTCACACTTAACAATTTATTTTACATCCCTAGAGAAATTATTCATATATGCAACTACACCTATATATAATGTTTTTGTAAAAAATATTCAAATGAGAATCACACAAAGCATACTGTTCTGACACTTGCTTTTTTAACTCAGTGTATTTGAACATTTTTCCATAATCATACACCAGACCAAATTCACTGCTTTTAAGGACTGCATAGTGTTTGGGCACCATACTGGAAAGTCTTCTCATAAGTGACCATTAGATAACTTCCACTTACTTTGCATTACAAGCCATGCTGTAGTTAAAGTTATTTGTACATCTATCTTTGTGTACCTGTGAGAGTATATCTTATACAACTGGAATCCTAGGCTTAAGAAGTATATACATTGTAAATTTTGGTAGATAATGCCAGATTGCTCCCAACAATACTGCTTACAAGTTTTTGCTTTCCAATGTCCTTGCCAATACCCAATATTCACTAAAAGGTAAAAATTGTATTTTATTATTTTCATTTACATTTCTTTAATTGTGAATAAAACTGGGCATATACCCACTCATTACAAATCCTAAGTATGGATTTATAATGCCCTATTTACAGACACATACATATACACAGAAACATTTCTCCCAGGAAGGACCTATTCATATCCTTTCCTCATTTTTCTTTGTATTGTTCATTCATTCTTCTTAATTTGTAGGGATATATAATATGAAATTACTATATTTTTATCAGAGGGCTTTTACCTTATTTATAGTACTATTTTAATACTGAAGTTTTGATACTTTTTTTAAGTAGCCCAATTCATCCATCTTGTGCTTCATAACTTCTGGGTTTTATATCAGGCCCCAAGGGCTTACCAACTCCAAAATTATTTTTTAAATCACTGGTATTTTCTTCTAGTATGCTCATGTTTTAATTTTTTAAGTATAAATGTTTTAATTATTTGGAATTACTTTTGGTGTAAGATGTGAAGTAAGAATCTACCTGTATATTTTCCCAAAATTTTCAGTTGTCCTAACCTAATTTGTTACTAATCTAATTTTGTCTCACTGATTTCAGATAAAATTGGGTACATTCAGGGTGGTATGGCCATAGACTGAGCCACTGATTTCAAATATTAAATGCCAAAACATATGCAGGTCTTTTTCTAGACTCTGTAATATGTTTCATTGATTTTTTATTTTTACCTCAGTTATAAACTGATTTAATTCTGTAACTTTTTATACATTTCAGTATCTGCTAGGGTTAGTCTTTCCTCATAACTCTTCTTTAGTATATTTTATTTTCAAGCTGGAAAAGTTAGAAGCAGACTCTCTCTTCAAAGGTGGAAGCTTGCATTTGCTTTGAAGGATGACTATGCTGGAGCTTTGTGAAAAGCCATTTGAATAGGTCCTCTGGTTATGTAACAATTACCTACAGCTCTGGGGAAGACCTCAATGCAAACTCAGATGCGTTCTGTTCCAGCTGAAGCCAAATGTTCTGTTTAGAAATATAAATTGGGCAAATCTTTTAGCAGAACTGTGTTTCTACTTGTATAGTCAATAGAGAAATGTTTCTTCCCTAAACATGAATTTATAATATCCTATTCTTATATATGAATTCATGTGGCAGAGAAATATGTTTTCCTGCCCTGGCAGAATTTGTGCCCAGGAGTTGCAGAGACAGGGTGAAAGAGCCAGTGCAAGAGAGAGACCAGGATGGAATCCTGATCCTATCTTCAGCCTACACTACAAGAGAGACTGTAGGAAACAAAAAGAAACAAAAGGAAAAGAAAAAATAGGCCTGGAGAAGGCAGCCCATCCTGAACCTGAGCTCTTTATTCCACATTTTGTGTTATCAAAGATTGAATGGACTGAATTGGGAAGATATATATTGTTCTGATTTATTCTGAAGCCTTCAGGAAAACCCTTATTTCTGTGGCCTTTTCCTTTCAGGGAAAAGAGAATGACTATTCCCAGTCATCCAGGAAGGCGTGTGAGGAAATGTGGATATTTGGAGGCCTTTAGGATCTGTGGGCCTAGACTCCAGTAAGAGAGATGTGCTCAAGGGCACTCCACTGTGAGTGTCTGAGTAGTGCATGGGTGGTTTTGAGAGCTGGAAAAGAGGTACACCCAGGAGATGGCCTCACAGAGGAGCTTTGAAAACTGCCATATCTGGAATCCTTTTTGCATCCTCTTTGTTGTGATTCGCTTCTGAAACCGCTAAGCCTTCACAAAGCCTTGGACTATCTAACAACCAATTATGGCGGGTTTAAGGGACGTGGCTTGCCCACCTTGGGGAAAGTGGTCGAGACGCATGCAGCTGCAGGGTGAAGATAGAGGGGAAACAGAGCACAGAGGACAGTCAGATAACTAAAGTGACAACACCCCCACTCCCAATTTCTCTAACATGTGAAGCTTTACCACGGGGTCCCAGAAATGCTGAAGTGGGGAAAGCTGGGATACACTGGAATTCCTACAGGCAGACAAAATTGCGTACTGAGGGGAAGTGTGACCTCACATCTGCTGAAGAATTATCATTTCTTGTAACAAATGCTCAACTCTTGTAATTTCTACTTTTGTTACTAAAAGTGAGGTATCCTTTCACTCATTAAACTATTTAAGTTTTTCAAACAGGCCAGCTTCTTTTTTATGTTTTTATTTCAATAGTTTTGAGGTACAAGTGGTTTTTGGTTACATGGATAAATTCTTTAGTGGTGATTTCTAAGATTTGAGTGCATCTGTCACCTGAGCAGTGTACACTGTACCCAGTATGTAGTCTTTTGTCCCTTAACCCCCTCCCAATCTTTCCCCTACCCTGGCTCCCCAAAGTCCATTATATCACTCTTATGCCTTTGCATCCTCATAGCTTAGCTCCCACTTATAAGTGAGAACACATGATATTTGGTTTTCCATTCCTGAGTAACTTCACTTAGAATAATGGTTTCCAAGTCCATCCAAGTTGCTGCAAAAGACATTATTTCAATCTTTTTTATGACTGAGTAGTACTCCATGATGTATATATACCCCATTTTCTTTATCCACCATTGATCCACGGTCAATGGGCACATGGTGGGTTTCATATCTTTTTGTAACACTCAAATTTGGAAACTCTACTTTTGTTTCATAAAACGAGGTATCTTTTTACTCATTAAATTATTTAAATGTTTCAAACAGGCCTGCTTCTATCTAGGCCTTACCCAGCAAACACTGTTTTCATGTAGTCCAGTCAATCCTATCAAGGCAGAAAGAGTTTTTATCCTAAACAACAATAAATGAAAATCCAGCTTATCCAGGTGGTTACCTCAAGTCTCCTTTTATCAGACTGAGGGTTTGGAGATCAGTCTTGGTTGCAACCTTTGCCAGCAAGCAGAGAAAGCGGTGGGTCTTGCTCTATTGCCCACGTCCTCACATTTCCACATGGAGACGGCCTCTAGGGGAGGACATTGCTTTTCCAGGTGTTGCTAAATAAAAATAATTAAAGAACCGAGGTTCATAGGAGCCTTTTGGTTTTGTGTTTTTTTTTTTCCTTTTTTTTTTTTTTTTTTTTGACAGGGTCATGTTCTGTTGCCCAGGCTAGAGTGCAGTGGAGTGATTATAGTTCACTGCAGCCTTGAGCTTCTAGGTTCAAGCAATCCTCTCTACAGACAATTTTGTAACGTGATTTTCACTTAAGGTCTCCCCAGATTTTTTTCTGAGCCAATGTCTCACTCTGTCCCCCAGGCTGGAGTGTAGTGGTGTAATCATGGTTCATTGCAGCCTCGACATCTCGGGCTCGAGTGATTCTCCCGCCTCAGCTTCTGGAGTAGCTGGGACTACAGGCACACACCACCATGTCTGGTTGACTTTTGTATTTTTTGTAGAGATGAGGTTTCACCATATTTTCCAGGATGGTCTCAAACTCCTGGGCTCAAGCAATCTGCCTGCCTCAGCCTCCCAAAACGGGATTATAGGCGTAAGCTACTACCATCCAGCCAAGGTCTCCCAGGCTTTAAACAATCATGAAAAATCATCATTTGACTAATGTACCATTAGTCTTTATGAGTTCATTCATTCATTTAATAAGCATCTGTTGAGCACATGTCTATTGTATGTGCAATTTTATACCATAGAAAATAGAGATGTTGATGACACTCTGCTTGCATTTTACAATGCTGCTATTTTAAAATAATTTCCAAATGTATTACTTTATCTAATCCCAACAATAAGAAACATCTTTGATTTTCTTTTTGAAATATTAGGCTCTTTGAGAAACAATAAGCAGTGATGCTGAAGACTGCAGGATCCCAGTGGCCAATGCTGTTATGTCCACAGCATTGAGGAGAGCTGTTGGGGTCTTAGGTGGTGAAGACTGCTGAGGTCGTCCTGATCTGGTTTTCTCCAATAGAGGAAGTCTTAGAAGAAGGAATCCCTCTTGGTGCCAGGTATATCTCACAGGTGTGCTTTTATGATAGGGACACTGTCTGATGCGTGGTGCCTATGGAGCGGCCAGGAAGCCCATGTCTAAAACCAGGCTTTCATGGAGGTTCAGGCCTCCTGGGTCTGAGACAGCAGAGGTCCTTGTTTTCAGGGTGCAGGGCCTCCCACTGCTTCTATGGTAACTGTGCATGAGGCATAGGAGGTTGTTGAGCAGCAGTGAATTTAGTGTCTAGAGCCTGGGCAGAAGCAGAGTTACAGCAAGAGGTGCGGAGGCGCCTGCTGTGGATTGGCTCTGGTGTCTAAGGATGGAGATGGGCAGGCTCATAGGAGCCAGGATCTAGAGCAACCACCACTTGGGGTTAGAGTATGTCCAAGGTTGGCAAGAGTAGTTGCCTTGTCCCAGGGTGGCACAAGAGCAGTTCTTTCTTGGGAGTTGGGGAGTGCAGAAATATCTCCCTCACCCAAGGACACAAGGTGGCATTGGCTGTTGGCTACCTCAGTGGTGAAAGCTGCTGGTATCTTTCGTGGCACAAGCTACTGGGGTCCATATGCCTCCTCTAAATACTAGGAGGGAACTAAGGAGTTCAAGGCTGCCACGGGGCTGTGGAGGTCTTAGGCACAGAGATAACCAGAGTCCCCTGCAGAACCGGTCTTTGGAGATGTGCTAGCAACCACTGCATGGCCAATAAATAGCCCTTGTCCTTCCTTGTTTGCAGCCATCTCCAGGAGTCTCAGGTATGCTATCTCCACAGTGATCCTTTCTAGGAGGTTATTCTCCATTTTTTTGCCCCACTGTGTTGCTACAGTTTCTTCGTTGAGGAAATGTTCCTGCTCTCTTGCAGCTTAGGGCCTATTTGGAAGAATTGGCCAAGTTAGAACTACTGGAATTATCTCCTAGGATTTTATATGCTAACAGTAAGACAAATACTCTTTCCTCTCAATTGGGAGCTATAATTATACTATCCTGGAGTTCCCATCAGTCTTGCCCTCTGCTATGTGGAGGCAACAGAATAAAGAGGTCAAGATGGAAGCTGAAGAAAATGGTAGTGGCCATAAGATCAACAGTCTTTAAGGCTGATTTGATTCCCGAGACTCATCCCTGTGTTCCCAGTTACAAGAGACAGTATGGCGCTCCCTGCCTTTTTGTCTTTAACCTACTTGTCTAACATAGACTTCTTCTGGTTGGCACTAGTAAGTGCCTTATTTTCTTCTCTTCTCTTCTGTTTTAGAAGATGGGATCTAGGAGTCCTGGAAGCAAGAGACTAGAAAGGAAATTCTAAGCTTAAGTGCATGTTTTAATTATTCTTTCCTGTAGCAGTACTTTCTCCAACTATTTTATTTACTTATATAATTAATTCATTCAACAAATTTTGAGCAACTGCTATGCACCAGGTAGTCTACTAGGTGCTGAGGATACAGCAGTAAACAAAATACATAAAATTCTTTACCCTTAGGGAATGTGCTTTCTAGTTACTTTACCATGATTATTGCATAGTTAACTACTGGTGATAAGACAATTAATCATTAAAAATTCGTCTCTTATTAATTTGGCATCCATATGCATATCTTTAAGAATTGTGGAGCCATCCCAAAATGAGGATTCTGAAGATGGATTATTGTGCTGCTTGCTCAAAGTTGTGCTTGCTTTGCCTGCTCACTCTCCCAGCAGACTAGCTGGTATGGGAGGCCCCAAGCAAGAGAGGTTTTTAGGATGCAGACTGGCTGATGTAGGTTATGCCGGTCTTTATCTCCACTGATGTGGGCTCATGTTTCAGGCAGATGGGTAGTACTTAAGGTAGCAAATCCTTTATGGAGAGAAAACTTGACATTCAGATGGTTGTTTTTAAATGTTCATACATTTTACATTTGTTGATAGATACCATAAATAATATCTGATAGATATCATAAATAACTCAACTGGTATTGGTTCTTTTGCTGGTCGGGTGACTGTAACCTTCATCCCAAGATTCTGGGCCATACACAGTCCTGTCTGAATTGGGTTGCTATAATTTCCCATGATGGTAATCACAGGTCACGGTCATACTAAAAGACACCCGAAGGGATCTCCTGTATTACAGACACACCCTTCCTTACCTCCATTGTGGAATAGTAGTCCAATTTCCCCTTTGTAGTCAGGATCCGTTACCTCAGTCAGAGTCATAACTCCTTTCTTAGCTTGTTGACACAGAGGCACCAGTAGCCCAAAGTGGTTGAGTATCAATCTTAACTTCCAGTTCAGTTGGATTCATTGCTGTGTCTCCTGGTGGAATGATTCTTCTCTCCAAAATTATGACCTCCATGCCAGCAGAGCATAAAGTCATGGGAACAGGAAGCAAAAATTTTGCTACTGGGTCACTAGAGATAATGGTGAGTGGTGCTACTCCCATTTCCACCCCGTAATTCCTGGACCCATGAATCCTGGCTAAGGAAGAAATAGTATCAAATCTTGGACATTAATTCAGAGTATATACACCCTTCTGTTGAACCTTGCCCTAGCCCTGCAAAGTATTGTCACCTACCTGGTGCTGCAACTGCAACTTCAAAAGACTGTCTGACTGCAAGATAAAGCTAGCTACTTCAGGATGATGGGGAACATGGTAAGACCAATGAATTCCAGGAGCATGAGTCCATTGCCGCACTTCTTTGGCTATACAGTGAGTTCCTTGGTCAGAATGAATGCTGTGTGGAATACCATGACAGTGGATAAGGCATTCTGTGAGTCCAGAGATGGTAGTTTTGGTAGAAGCATTGCATGCAGGGAAGGTAAATCCATATGAGAGTGTCTATTTTAGTAAGGACAAAATACTGTCCCTTCTACGATTAAAGTAGTCCAGTGTAATCATCCTGCCACCAATGTAATCATCCTGCCATTTTGTAGCTAGCTGATTGTCCCAAGAGCATGGTGCCATATAGGGAGCCCAGTGTTGGTCTCTGCTGCTGACAAATTGGACACTCGGTGGCTGCTATAGCCAGCTCATCCTTGGTGAGTGGAAGTTCATGTTGCTGAGCCCATGCATAATCTCCTTCCTAGCCACCATGGCCATTTTGTTCATGAGCCCATTGGGTGATAATAGAGATGGCTGGGGAAAGAGGCTAACTAGTAGTCACAGAAGAGATCACTCTATCCACCTGTATCCACACACCTCTTCCCCAAATTTCTTCATCACCAATTTTCCAATCATTTTCCTTCCAATTCCATGATCATCTGTCCAAACAATTGGCTACAGCTTATAAATCTGTATATAATCACACATCTGGCCATTTCTCCTTTCAAGTAAAGTGCACAACCAGCTGCACTGCCATATGTTCTGCCCACTAAGATTTTTCTTCACCACTGTCCTTCAAGGATGTCCCAGAAAGGGACTGTATTGCTGCAAGCTGTCCATACAGAACCATCTGTAAACGAGGCCCCAGTCTTCTCTTTCTCTGTCAATTGATTATAGAGTACTCTCCATGAGGCCATAGATGCAGGCTAAGAGAGAGAAGGCAATGTAGCAGGAATGAACTATGGGCATTTGGGCCACTTCATATAACTTACTTGTACCTTCAGGACCTTTTCAAGTAGGATCATATATAGACCATTTCCATTTAATAATGAAGTGTTACTGTGCATGCCCAACTTAACAATATGGTGGGTCAGATAACACCCAATGTATAATGGGCAGCTCAGGTCACATGGTAACTTGACAGCATATGGTCAAACATTTAGTATCAACTGAGGCCCACCACCAGGCCAAAAGCTGTCTTTCAAAAGGAAAGTAGTTATCTCTGAGTGATGGCAGGACCTTGTTCCAAAATCCTAAGGGCCTCTGCTGCAATTCACCTATGGGGGCCTTCCAAAGGCTTCAAACAGCATTCCTACCTACCACTGACAGCTCAAGTACCATGGATCTGCTGGGTCTTGTGGCCCAAGTGGCAGAGCGACTTGCACAGCAGCCTGGACATCTTATAGAGCCTTCCCCTCTTCTGGGCCCCACTCAAAACTAGCAGCCTTCTGGGTCACTCAGCAGATGGGCCGGAGTAACACATGCAAATTAAGAATATGTTGCCTCCAAAATCCATATAGGCCCACTAGGCATTGTGCCACTTTCTTAGCTGTAGGAGCAGCCAGATGCAACAATTTATCCTTCCCCTTAGAAACGATATCTTGACATGCCCCATACCACTGGACCTCTAGAAACTTCACAGAGGTAGAAGGTCTCTGAATTTTAGCTGGATTTATTTCCTATCTTCTGACACACAAATTTCTGACCAATAAGTCCAGACTGGTTGGTACTTTATGCTCACTAGATCCAATCAGCGTAACACCATCAATGTAATAGACCGGTGTGATATCTTGTGGAAAGGAAAGGCAATCAAGATCCTTGAAAACCTAATTGTGACATAGTGCCAGAGGGTTCATATACTTCTGAGGTAGAACAGTGAAGGTATATTGCTGGTCTTGCCAGCTAAAAGCAAAGTGCTTCTGGTGGGCCTTATGGACAGGAATGAGGCATTTGCCAGATTAATAGCTACATACCAGGATATGTGTTCATTTGCTCAAGCAATGAAATGCCATCTGGTACAGCAGTTGGAACTGGGGTCACAATTTGGTTAAGGTTATAGTAATCCACTGTCATTCTCCAAGATCCATCTGTCTTCTTTGCAGGCCAAATAGGAGAGTTGAATAAAGATGAGGTGAGAATAACTACCCTTGCATCTTTCAAGTCCTTGATGGTGGCACTAATTTCTATTGTTTTTGATTGACTATTTTCCTTGGTAGAGGTAGCTCTAGTGGCTTCAATGTGGCCTTTCTCACCACACTAGCTTTCACTCCATTAGTTTAGGAACTAATATGGGGTTTCACTCCATTAGTTTAGGAACTAATTCTAGAATTAGAGAAATGACCACAGACTGGGTTTGGGGACCCACTAAACCCACTGTGAGGCAGACCTGAACTACAACTCCATTGATCACCTGACCTCCAGAAGCTCCTACTTTTGCTGAAGAGCCACAGTGACATTTTGGGTCTCCTGGAATCTGTCAGTTCAGAGTCAGTGTCCAATAGTTTCCAAAGGTCTGATTATTTTCTTTTCCCCAGTGCACAGTTACCCTGGCAAAATGCCATAAGTCTTTTGGGGAAAGTTAAAGGAAACATTATCAGTACAAATTTTTGGTGTACCAGGGTCCTTCCTGGAGGGTACCTGGTCTCCTTTGCTTTCAAGGGGTTTTTTAAACTGACTCATGTCTGGGAACTAATTGAGGGGCCGTGATTCTCTGCTTTTATTATTGGAGTTAGACTTTTTGTTTGCTTGACCTGAAAGTGTTCTGCTTATACAGTAAAGTAAGGATTTAGTAGGTTTTCTATCTATTTTATATCTAGGAACACCATAATTGACTACTCAATGCCTTAGGTCTACATCAGTCAAACTATTCTGATTGTTGGTTTGCCTCTTCTATTCATTACAATAACTACATCCACCTTACTTTTGGTGTTGGGAACCACCACTTGGCCCCTGCCACCCCAGATCCAATTACCCCCATTGCATGTAAGTTTTCCCATTGAGTGACCGTGCTTCTCACCATAAGGTCAGGCCTACAGAGAAGTGCAATCACAGAGCTCTTCAGGGATGCTGGAACTCCCCTTACAAATCTGTTTCTCAAAGTATTCATGAAAGATCTATCTGGACCTTCCCAGTGTGGGTCAGTAGGTTTTACTACTCTAACTCTACTCTAGCATTACAGTCTCTTTAAGCCTCCAAATCCCTTCCTTTGTGTAAACCAAACAGAGATGAGGCTTATCCAACTTGCCCTCAGTGGGTCATCTTTTGATCTATGTTTCAGCCAACCAACCAAACAAGCTGTTACTGCCTTTACCAACTTCCTGAGCTGCAATGTTACATGCAGAATCTCTGCTTAGTGGGGCTGTATCAATAAATTCAGCCTATCCCACTATTCCTTCCATCATTCTTCTATACCTTTAGTATCCATTTCCATAAGTTCCCCCCCCTTTTCTGTTTATATAAATTAGAAAACTCAAGTAGTTCTATCAGAGTATAGGGCACCTCCTCATGGGTCACACTCTCTACATCACTTTTAGGGGCCTGCTGGGTCTCAAGTCTAGTAACAGGGATAGAAGCAAAGAGAGATGGTGGGCATGAATCCTGAGGAGAATCAGCATTGTCTTGCTTGGCAACTGATTCAAGGGAGGCCACTAACCTTTTCCATAGGCAATGCACATATCATCCCTTCAGAAAGAGATGGAAAGGCCAATACCACTGGGAGTGAGAACACCACTGCCTTGGAAGGTGGAGAAACTACTTCCACTGGCGAACAAGACTCATGAGGATTTAGGAGCTCAATGTCCCCAGCCTCATCAGAGTCTTCTCACACATCCCCATCCCAACTTACAGGATCCCATTCTTTCCCAACCAATGCCCTCTCTTCAACAGCAGATACCCTGTGAGGCTGGGAGTTCAACTTTTGTTGTAATGCAGCTAATTGCATGACAAGGGCTTATGTTGATTTTCAGCAATTTCAGCCCTTTCCTACAGGAAAGAAGATTCTAACTCAGGGCACATTCAGAAGCTCTTAGGCTATTTATACACAGCTGCAGCTGGTAAATCAAATTCATAAGCTCATCCTTTTCTTTCATCGCTTCGTCCAGCAACATTAGGAGTAACCAACCAATATCATTATATTCCTTGGTTTTCCACAAATATTCAAAATATCACATGCCAAGTCACCAAGTTCCTTGCCTTTTATGCATGGTGAATTAAAAGTATCAAATGCATTTATTCTGCATGACTCTGTAAACAGTTCACACCATTGACTATGAGGCACTTTGTACTATTAGAAGTAGAATCCTTAGCATTTTTAGGTCTAATTAGATAGAGAGCCAATTCCAGGAAACTCCAAAATCAATTAAGAAAACTCATCCTTAAAATTCTATTTCTCTAGTACCATACCTGGTACCAAAATCCGTATTCATGAGGGTTCTCTGAGACACAAAACCAGTAAGATAGATATAGATATATAAGAGGGGATTTATTAGAAGAATTGGCTTACATGATTATGTAGGCTGAGAAATCCAAGAGAGATCATCAGTAAGCTGTATACCATGGGATCCTGGTAGCATGGCTAAGTTCAAGTCCAAAGGCCTGAGAACCCAGGAGACCACTGATATAAGTCAGCACACAGTCTTCCTTCTTGATACCTGTCCCCTGTAGTGTCTACTAAAGATGCTTTCAGTTATTCCTGGAAATCAGGATGGAGAATGTTTTTCGACAGGAGACTAACTCTGATGACAGAGTCACAATGTCAACCCTTCCCAGGCAAAATGAATTAAAATTAAATTTAAATTGAATTTTAAAATTAAGAGTGCAGTGTGTGGCCCCATCCTATGGATGACAAAATGGAAGAAAAAGTCCAAAAGGAATAAATGGAGGTCAGAGCATGGAGTGCAAGGCACTACAGAAAGAGTAGAGAAAAGTGGAAGAAAAAAAGGAGAAAAGGGCAGAAGCAGTGTAAATGCATAGGAAGAGTAAAGTGAGAAAACAGAGAACAAAGGGTTAGGAAGTTGATAATGACAAACAGACAGTGAGTCCTTCCTAGTGTGAGTCAGTCACCTCCAGGACTGCAGCCCAAGAAGCAACAAGAACAATGCATCTTTAGGAATGACAGCCAGCTCAATAAGAGAAGTCAACAGAAAAGTGTAACAGATGAGATGGAGCACAGGGAATAGAGACCAAAACCCACTTCTTTGGCTGACCAGCTTTTGCCAGCTCTCTGGTCATCTAAGCACAAAATGCAGCATTTGTGCAGGTGCACCTGTAGATATAATAGCTTAATATATTGTAGAGTAATTGTGTATGATTCTTTATGTGTAAAGGGTAGAAAAGAACGAATTATTTTCATAAAACTGTTCATTCTCACAAAACAATTCCAGCAATACTAAATAGTACTAGAAAAAATGAGACAAAGACTTCATGACAAAAACACCAAAAGCAATTGCAACAAAAGCCAAAATTGACAAATGGAATTTAATTAAACTAAAGAGCTTCTGCACAGCAAAAGAAACTAGCATCAGAGTGAATAGACAACCCACAGAATGGGAGAAAATTTTTGTAATGTACCCATCTGACAAAGGTCTAATATCCAGAATCTACAAGGAACTTAAACGAATTTACAAGATAAAACAACTTCATCAAAAGTGGGCAAAGGATATTGACAGACACTTCTCAAAAGAAGACATTTATGTGTCTGACAAACAGGATAAAAAAGCTCATCATCACGGATCATTAGAGAAATACAAATGAAAACCACAATGAGATACCATCCCATGCTAGTCAGAATGGTGATTATTAAAAAGTCAAGAAACAATAGATGCTGGCGAGGCTGTGGAGAAGTAGGAATACTTTTACACTGTTGTTGGGAATGTAGATCAGTTCAACTATTGTGGAGGTTAGTGTGGCTGTTCCTCAGAAATCTAGAACCAGAAATACCATTTGACCCAGCAATCCCATTACTGGGTATATACCCAAAGGAATATAAATTATTCTACTATAATGACACATAAACACACATTTTTATTTCAGCACTATTTACAATAGCAACGACATGGAACCAACCCAAATGGCCATCAATGATAGACTGGATAAAGAAAATGTGGCACATATACACCATGGAATACTATGTAGCCATAAGAAAGAATGAGATCATGTCCTCTGCAAGGACATGGATGAAGCTGGAAGCCATCATCCTCAGCAAACTAACACATTAACAGAAAACCAAACACCACATGTTCTCACCCATAAGTAGAAGTTGAACAATGAGAATACATGGACACTGGGAGGGGAACAACACACACCCAGGCCTGTTGGAGGATGGGGGGAAAGGGGAGGAGAGCATTAGGACAAATACCTAATGCAAGTGAGGCTTAAAACCTAGATGACAAGTTGTTAGGTACAGCAAACCACCATGTCACATGTATACCTATGTAACAAACCTGCGCATTCTGTATATGTATCCAGGAACAAAAAGTAAAATAAAAATTTTTTAAAAGAGAAAAAAATGAGTTAAATCCCACCTACTGGAAATAAGCATTGTTAACACATAGTGAACATCATTTCAGATAAAACAGCTAAATCAATATCTCTCTACATGTAGATATAGATATTAACATAAGTAGATGTGTAACATATACGTACACACACATATACATACACGCACACACAAGCATATATCTCTCTCTCCATACACACATACTTACATAAATATATGCCACACACACACATAAAAGAATGCATGGTTGGATGAATAGAAAGATGTGCATATAACAATAGAAAAATAGAAAAAAAATCAATGATGGATAGAGAGATGATAGATGACAGACTTGCAAAATGGACTTATATTACCTGCTATTTTTAATAAAAAGATTTCAATTGAGTACTATTATTTAAGCATTTATTTAACTTACGTATGTACAGTCATACACTAGAACAGATAAAGAGAGAGAGGAAAATTAAAAATTTATATAACGCAGACAATTTAACTCACATTCACCTCACACAATAAGCATGAATGAGATTTTCATCTATTTTTCTCCATTCACTTTCAATAACAGTGTACCTCTTACAATGCAAGCATTTCACTGCACTGAATATGGGCTTTGGTATTTAAAAATATTATTTACATAATATGACCTCAAAGACCACAGTAGGCATAAAGTTTATCTAGTAATCAACTGAAAAAACAGCAATCTCCTCCAAAGCTGGAGATTAAATTGGCTGTCTTGAGCTCACTCAGCAAGTGACTTTCACTGCCATGCACTTTTTTATGAGATTTTCAGAAAAAAATTTTGATTATATTTTAATATTCATATTCAGAGATCATTTGAAAGCCTATGTCTTGAGCAAGATGCAATTTGTCACTGTAGATTTTTTTAAAACTTACTAGAAGGTACTGAAGAGCAACTGAAAAGTTACTAAATCTCAAATTAATATTGATTTACAAGAGATTTTATTTATGAAAAGTTTCTGACATGGCTTGGCTCTGTGTCCCCACCCAAATCTCACCTCTAATTGTAATTCCCACATATAGAGGGAGAGACCTGGTGGGAGGTGATTTGATCATGGGGGCAGTTTCTCCCATGCTGTTCTTGTGATAGTGAGGGAGTTCTCATGAGATCTGATGGTTTTAAATGTGGCAATTTCCCATGTTCGCTCTCTTTCTCCTGCCAACTTGTGAAGAAGGTGGTTGCCTTCTTTTGCCTTCTGCCATGATTGTAAGTTTTCTGAGGCCTCCTGACATGTAGAACTGTGAATCAATTGAACCTCTTTTGCTTATAAATTACCCAGTCTCAGGTAGTATCTTTATAGCAATGTAAAAATAGACTAATACAGTTTCCAAAACAAAACACATAGGGTTGTTTTTTAAACTGTGCTTAGGATTCCTTTTCAATTAACCTATTTTATGTTTAGTTAATATTTATTAATGCATTCCTTTGAAAGACATGGAAATTAACACTTAAACTTTCTTCCACCATCCCTCCCTCAACTCACACTTTTTATTAGTTATATGATTATTTCACATTGCCAAGCCTTACAGCATTACATTCTGTCCTACAGTCATAATTCCCCATTTTTGTTTGGTCTCTGTTATCAAGCATTCCACCACTACTCCACACATCATGACATCATCATTCATCTCTTTATGTTTGAATGTTGCCATCAAGTCAGTTTTTCAAGATTAGCTTACAGAGATCACAAAGTTTAGAATGTCTATTTTATAACTTACCATTTGTATTACGAAGTTACTGAGTTACTGGTAACTATTGTTTCATTATCTTTAGGCACTGAGTAGTGCTGTTAAGAAGCCCAGGCCAGGTGTGGTGCCTCACACCTGTAATCCCAGCACTTTGGGAGGCCAAGGCAGGTGGGTTACCTGAGGTCAGGAGTTTGAGACCAGCTTGGCCAACATGGCGAAACTCTGTCTCTACTAAAAATACAAAAAATTACCCGGGTGTGGTCGTGGGCACCTGTAATTACAGCTACTTGGAAGGCTGAGGCAGGAGAATCACTTGAACCCAGGAGGTGGAGGTTGCAGCGAGCAGAGACAGCATCATCGCACTCCAGCCTGGGAAACGAGAGTGAAACACTGTCGAAGAAGAAGAAGAAGAAGAAGAAGAAGAAGAAGAAGAAGAAGAAGAAGAAGAAGGAGGAGGAGGGGGATGAAGAAGAAGAAGAAGAAGAAGAAGAAGAAGAAGAAGAAGAAGAAGAAGAAGAAGAAGAAGAAGAAGAAGAAGAAGAAGAAGAAAAGGAGAAGGAGAAGGAGGAGGAGGAGGAGGAGGAGGGGGGGGATGAAGAAGAAGAAGAAGAAGAAGAAGAAGAAGAAGAAGAAGAAGAAGAAGAAGAAGAAGAAGAAGGAAGAAGAAGGAGGAGGAGGAGGAGGGATGAAGAAGAAGAAGAAGAAGAAGAAGAAGAAGAAGAAGAAGAAGAAGAAGAAGAAGAAGAAGCAGCAGAAGGAAGAAGAAGGAGGATGAGGAGGAGGAGGAGAGGAGGAAGAAAAAGAAGAAGAAGGAGAAACCCGAGCTCAAGACCAAACATATTTTTCCCTTGTACAGGATTTCATTGTTTGACCGTTGAAATTNGAAGAAGAAGAAGAAGAAGAAGAAGAAGAAGAAGAAGAAGAAGAAGAAGAAGAAGAAGAAGAAGAAGAAGAAGAAGAAGAAGAAGAAGAAGAGGAAGAAGAAAAGGAGAAGGAGAAGGAGAAGAAGAAGGAGGAGGAGGAGGGGGGGGGGATGAAGAAGAAGAAGAAGAAGAAGAAGAAGAAGAAGAAGAAGAAGAAGAAGAAGAAGAAGAAGAAGAAGCAGAAGGAAGAAGAAGAAGGAGGAGGAGGAGGAGGAGGAGGGATGAAGAAGAAGAAGAAGAAGAAGAAGAAGAAGAAGAAGAAGAAGAAGAAGAAGAAGAAGCAGCAGAAGGAAGAAGAAGAAGGAGGAGGAGGAGGAGGAGGAGAGGAGGAAGAAAAAGAAGAAGAAGGAGAAACCCGAGCTCAAGACCAAACATATTTTTCCCTTGTACAGGATTTCATTGTTTGACCGTTGAAATTTTCTTTATTCCTAAAATTCAGTAATTTAGCTTACATATGTCTTACTATTGGTTACTGTATTAAGGTATTTTTTGCTTTCTAGAATAAATTGGTATTTTTAATCTGTAATTTCATGTTTTTATTCAGTTCAGGAAAGTTGCCTTTTATTATAATTTTGTTAAATACTTTTGCCCCATGTCTAAATTAACATAATAGGCTTCCAATAAATATTCCTTGAATGAACAAATACGTTTGAATACTTTTCCTGTTTCATTTTTTCTGTTCTCTCCTTCAGGAAGTCAACTATATTTATATTGATGATGTTTTCTCTGTCCAGTTTGATCACCTTTGATAATCTTTTAAATATCTGTATTTTCCATTCTGTTTTTGTGATTTCTGAAGCCTATCCAGCACTTCTATCTTTAGCTGTGTTTTCAGCATTTACATTATTCTTGTTGCTTCTAAAGTATATTTCATCTTTATAATGATTTTATTTTCTTGCAGTTCTTCCTTAGATTCTGCTGGCACACTATTAACTTCCTGCTTATGTATTACATTTTCTTCTCAGAACTCTTCGAGTTCTTATTAGAGAAAACATCATCATTTCTTTGAAAACATACAAACTTATTTTTCTGAACTCTACCCTATGTTTTAGAGTAATTCTTTTTGTGATATATTCTCTAGGTTACTGCCTTAAAATGAAAACAATAATTCCTCTTTAAATGGGGCCAACTATTAGCTAAGGAATAATACAGGCAAAAGGATCTAAGGCCATTTACAATGTAAATTGAGGTTTATTGTTATGGGCACAGTCTCACCAAGTCTGCCACTACCTACGCGGTAGGCAAGAAGCTCTTGAGTATATATATACATGTTAAGCCTACAGTTTTAATAAGAGTAAAAGGAAAGAGCCATCTGGACACCTTCTTCCACCTCACAGAGATGCTTGTCTTTAACATTCTTTGCTGATAAAACAAGGAAAACGAGATTGAAATATATATAGTTCCTGTTGTAGACCCAACACTCCCAGAAACAGACAGACCTTTGTCTGTCTTTTTCAAGTTTCCCACAGGAGCAAAAGTTCATGGAGGCAACACTTCTGCTCAGTGTTGTTCAGCATCACTGTGGAATATCTCCTTTTCCCAAGTGAAATACTGAAATGGTAGTGAAGACAGTTGGTAAATAAGAAACCAGGAATAAACAAGGGCAAAATTATTTAGGACCAAAAGATGTGTAACTGAAATGGATGCTTGAGAAAAAAGGGGGATGACTCATGCTGCAAATTATGCAGGAGACAGAGTTAAGTGTATAAGAAATTCTAATATTGGGATTTAGAGTTTGAGTATGGCAGCATTTCAAATCCAATCTGTGCCACTAGTCAGACAATCAATTAAGCTCTGATTACCCACATTCATCCTCTTGCTCATATTTCTAGTACCTACACAGAACAGCCAAAAGCAGAGCAAAGATTCAAACCACAGCTTTGACTACTCTGCTCCTTCCCCAGTGCCTCTGCCTGCACCAGGACCTGAGGAACCATGGCAAGGGCAACATAGATGTAGAGAGGCAAGGCACGGTTGCTGAGATTTGCCAGAGGGCAAGTTCGCAGATGGAGGGACCTAATGCTTTGTCCTTGAAGCTGTAGTGCTGATTGATGACAATCAAGTCCTTTCTATATTGTGGGTAGATGAACATGGTTTCCCCTGCTCTCCATACTGCTCCTGGTGAGATGGATCTTGGACCATAAACACAGTGTCAGTAAGGCTCCTTTTTTAGAGATGCCATCCCTGCCATTGAAAATCACTAAACTGTAACTCCACAGGGGTATTCCTCACTTAGTAAACTGAGTCCTGACACAGCCATAGACATTCTACAAATCAAGAATTATAGGATGGGGCTGCAGGTTTGAGGAAAATCTGTATGCCTCTGCTCTCCTGTTCCTACCTCTTCAGGTCGAGAATACACTTTGGGGCAGGAATACCACATAGATTGCAGGCTGGAGTTGTGGCCATTTTCTTGTTTCTTTGAATATAAACAGGCTTTTCTTTTTCCTATTTTTCAGTCCTTTTATTGCTTTTTATATGTTTTAAGAGAAGAAAGGGGAGCAAAGATGCTTTTACGAGAACACACTTAACCAGAAACGCTATAAGTTTGATTTAAACTTTTAGCATATTTTGATTATAATTCACAGTGTATGTGCGGAGAAAGTTTGGTGGCTCAGAGCATGGAGTCTCAAGTCAGTTTAAATCCTGCTTCTAACACCCATGAGATCTTGAACCAACAATTTAATCTCTCTATGTCTCGGTTTCCCCATAAAAAAAAAAAAAATGTAGGTAATAGGACCTTACTGATAAACTTATTTTCAGGGTTAAACAAAATAACTCATTTTAAACATCAAGCATATAGTAGGAGCACCAAAAAAAACTACCATTTGTATACATTTTCCTTAACTGTTCTCTTATTAGAAAATGCTGGTTTAAAAAACAATGAAGTATTGGTTGATTTGCCATATCTACATCTAGGTAGACTTTATTAATCATCTAATATAATTAGTCTTATATCCAAGTAAGAAAATACAGCATCCTTTTCCCCAGAAGGAAAAATACGCAACACTTCCCTGTAGTTCTATTCCACAAATGTATCAGTGACAGGTAATAGCAACCTTTTATAAAAGTATGGCACTTTATAAGTCACTTGCATATTTATTATGAACTTTGATGTTTTAATAACACTCTGCACTCTAAAGCATACATCTATTATTCCCATTATATGTAGATAAAAAATGAAAGTGATCTGTTTGAGATTTCACAGGAAGGGTCTCAAACTAGAACTTCTCTCTTTCGGTTCTCGTTATGACACACAGACCCTTATAAGAGGAAAGCAGCAGTACTAAGGAAACAAGTCATCCTCTGTCTCCCTAAAGTACTGGAGGAAATAAAACACTGAAACAGACATGGCCCACATGCCTCTCCTCTTTATAATCATGCAACTTAGGAAGGCTTAGAATAAGTTAATAGACATTTTCTCAAATCCTATTTGAAGAAGGAAGAAGGGAAAGAAACAAACCCTACTTCTGTCCTTAAAAAGCTGATAGTCAATTTTAGGCTCTCACAGACCTGAATGATGTAATTTAAGAATTTTATTTTATATAATCTTTGTGGAACCAACCTATAGCCATGCCTGACATTATCAATTCTCTTCAAACTTCCCCCTGGTACCTGAAAAAAAAGGACAAGGCTTGAAGAGATGGCAAGAAGAGATATTACAAATGGCAGCCTACAAATTGCTCAATGTCAGGTTGTCATTGGAAACAGAGAGCTGTGATACTAATGGGTAGCAGCTGAGACTGGCTGAGGCAGTGCTGCACATGAGGTAAAAAGAATGAGCTTTATTAACCGGACTTTCCTCCTTGGACTCCAAACCTCTTGATATCTAGAGTAGGTTGAGTATAGACCTAGAGCAAATATGCCAGTCACAATAATTGGAAGAGTACTTTAATACATGACTTGACGAAGATGCCAACAATTTTATAAGAATGACTGATTCAAGTTGTAATAAGATCTGCATACAGTTTTACAGTTGTTAACTTAAGCATATGGACCCGCAGAAAATATTTAAGTAGATTTCTCCCAAAAAGATGTTCTCTCTTGCTCTTCTAACTCTGTTTAGTCCATGTACCTGAACTAATTCATTTTACAGCAGAGAGGAAGTTTTAGTCAAGAAGTTTGCTTTGCGTCAAGAAGCATAATTCCCAGACTGAGTTTGACAATAGCCTATCACTGTTAAACATCCTCCAAAGAGGCCAGCACTTTAAATGTATAACTGTCCACTAATCGTGCTCATTAATCAGGAAGAGCAACTACAGACCTTAAGAGATAAAAACAAAATAAGGATTCCTAACAAAGAGAGAAGATGGTTTATTTCTCCAGGCCTCAAGACTAAAACAGACTTTACTTGGCCATTGAAGAAGTAGCTTGGGCTCCAGAGTAGCTCTCTCTCAGCACAGGCTGCAGTCACTGGAAAGAAATACCAGCCCAAGCCCTCCCCAGTGCCCTCTGATTCTCAGAGTCCTCCATAGCTGAGCAACACAATGGAGTCCCTTGCACATTCACAGCATCATCTCAGTCAGTCCTTTTAGGGCCCTTCTGACACTTTCAGTCCTTCTAGGATTTTGTGGACAATAGGCTAAATCAACCACTGAAAATAACAAGACAGGCTCTTCCAGCAGTAGCTGAGGCATTGCTTGTGGATCCATCCTGAAGTATCTATTGCATAATAGAACTTTGAGCTACTACTTTGTACTTGTGTGTTATTTCCCAGACAGGCAAGTGCTGCCTCCTGTGACAACTTCTGAAATCAGCACCTAGGCCTTTACTATCCCACAACTCCACATCACTGCCGCATGCATTGCTACCACCCAGTCCTGGTTTTGCAGGAATAAAGCTCTCTGGAAAAGTACAAAAGTTTTCATCTTACACTAAAGCTGAGAAGTGCTGAAATAGAAATTAAAAATAAGAATTCTCCTTTACACAAATAGTGGATTCTTGGTCACTCTCTTCAAGCATATGCTAACACCAGATGATATCTATTTAGAATAATGTAAAACCAATAATAAGAAACATCTGGCGGAGCGGTGGGGAGGGGGAAGTTTACTATAGGCCAAACATGATCTTAATTGTTTTTATGTATTATCCATTTTTGATCCTTAAAACACTCCTAAAAGGTTGTTATCCATATCCATATGTTATCCATATGGTATTGTTATCCATATGCTGCAGATGAGAAAGTTAGGCAGAGAGATTTTAAAAATTGCCCAAAGTCACACAGCCAGTAGGTGGTTCAGCAGGCATCCAACCCAGGTCTGTCTGACCTCATGCCTTGGGCTCCTACCCACCATGTTTACCATCTCCCAGGGCTTAGACATACATCATGGAATAACTTTATAAAGATATTACTAATGCTTTATATTTGTATTGCATGTTATAGTTTATGAGGCCCTTACATGTTGGTTGTCATATTTTATCTTTCCAACCCCAAGAAGTAGCCTATCTGATTTCATAAATGAAAGTTCTTCAGTGTTAGGTCATTGAGAGTCAAAGTAAAATTGACCAATGAATCAAAGCTTTTAATAAAATTATCAAGTTAAGCCTCAAAAGGAGCTCTTCTGAATACCAGACCAACATTTAATTTTTACTGAACCACCATGTAAAGCATGTTTTTTTACATAGAAAATTATAGGAAAATTTAAAGCTTTCTTTCTATTTATAAATGACTAATATTTGATTAACACAAGGATTAGAAACTAAATACATTTCCAAATGCTAAATAATGTGCATAGTCAAGAAAGATAGTGAAATTTTGTCATTGCTTTCATCTTGGTGCCTAGAAAACTGCCAGCACAAAGTCATTGCTCAATAAATGTTTGTGGAATAAGTGAAAGAATGGCAGGAGTAGGGGATCATGGTATAGCTGCACATAATATGTTGTGAGCAGCTCTTTAGTCATGTAACAAGAAAGATCTGATACGCTAGAGAAAAGTCCTTGAACTGATCATAGTCTGATGCAATGGGACATGGCAGCATGGCATATTGGGAGTTGGGAGGAAGCTTGGGTTTTAAAATCTAAAATGCAGCCTTTGACTTGTTCCTCCACCACTTCCTATATGGCCTTGGGAATTGATGCAACCACTCATAGCCTCTGCCTTCTTCAGTAAAAAGAGAATTTATTTAAGTCACATCACATGAGTGTTTATATTACGAGTTTAATCAATTATTTAGATATAAGGAGATGCGAAAAGCACAGAAATTTATTATTTGAATTGTGCTGCCAGTCCATTAAATAAGCATATGCACTGGAGGGTTTTTCACTTTGTTCTCTCTCTCTCACAAAATTGTTTAACATTTTCATTTGCATATAAATTGTTTATTCTATAGTGTATATTATGGTACATGGTTATTAAACTAGTCTATCTTAGTTGAATACCTGAAACCATGTTTACTTGATGGACAATTTAAAGGATTTTCAGGGCTGGGCGCAGTGGCTCAAGCCTGTAATCCCAGCACTTTGGGAGGCCAAGACGGGCAGATCGCGAGGTCAGGAGCTCGAGACCATCCTGGCTAACCCGGTGAAACCCGTCTCTACTAAAAAATACAAAAAACTAGCCGGGAAGGTGGCGGCGCCTGTAGTCCCAGTTACTCGGGAGGCTGAGGCAGGAGAATGGCGTAAACCCAGGAGGCGGAGCTTGCAGTGAGCTGAGATCTGGCCACTGCATTCCAGCCTGGGCGACAGAGCGAGACTCCGTCTCCAAAAAAAGAAAAAAAAATAAAGGATTTTCAAAAGCAGTTTAGACTGGGGATGATTTTCATTTTATATAATGACACTAAAATCTAAACTCTATGTAAAATAGGACTCCACTAAACAAAGCTATTCAGGAGGCTGAGACAGAGAATCGCTTGAACCTGGGAGACCAGGGTGCAGTGAGCCAAGATTGTGTCACTGCACTCCAACCTGGGCAACAGAGCAAGACTCTATTTCAAAAAAAAAAAAAGGAGTTTATAGATTTGGGCGTGACAATTGAATGAGGTAACACCCACAAAACACTGAACACTGGACCAATACTCAAGAAGTACTATTTTCTCCACCCACCTCCAAAATCTAATACCAAGTTCCCTCTGTCAATGGGAATTACAAGTCTGAGATCAAACCAGTTGAAATATAGTTCATGTTCCCTTTTCTGAGATTCATTTAGGCACATTTGCTGGGAGCCATCTCTAAAAACAACTGAGGAAATGAGCTAGAGACTGCCAATAACATTCAACTGCTTAAATGTTTCTATTGGTCGAATTTTCATATTTTTTATCTTTCTCATTATTTCTTAAGCTAAATAAACTATCTCAAAAAATAATTAGGATAGATTTCTAAATTCATGGCATGATAGATATCAGAAAATTGTTCATCTTCAAAACTTCTGTCTGGCAATTTGATACAATGTCAAGACAATTTCAGTTTCTTAATTCCTTTCATATAGCAATCAAATAATTGAAACAAATTTTCTAAGTCATATCCTTCCCTATTTATTCATAATTATCCAATCAATTGAAATATTTTCCTGTAACTTCAACTATAATATAATAAGTGCTTTAATCAGATAAGTTTAAAGTTTAATCAACTCAGACTTCTATGTCTATGGAAATGTTTTAATAATCTAAATTAAAATCACCTACAATAATTCACTCACTTTTCTCAATGGTATTTGGTAGTTCAAGGAGGGGCATATGCCATGGGATTAGCCTTCAACAGCTTTGTATTGTATTAAGCAAAAGTCATTTTCTTTAAACACAATGTAAATTGCATTTTAATATCTCTATAGATTTCCATATTAACAAGTGGAAAGCACAGCAGATTTACTAAATAAACCTGAACAGAATTGCCTAGTGTTATTAATAATTTCACCTCCATATTTTAAAGATATAAATTTGCTTGTTTAAAAACCACCAGATGTAATTTTAGTACTTCTATTTTGAAAACAGGTAAGGTCAATGTCATTAGAGTCTTTGATGTCACAGTAAAGGTAAGCATATGCACATTGTTTGTGTTTTAAAAATAATCCATTATATTGCAAAAATACAGTTAGATTGTGTGTATGTGTATGTGTATGTGTGTATGAAAGTGATATATAATGTCTAAAATATTACACAAAAGCCAAAGATTATTATTTGGTAGGTGATATGGTTTGGCTCTGTGTCCCCACCCAAATCTCAAGTTGAATTGTAATCCTCAGTGTTGGGGGAGGGACCTGGTGGGAGGTCATTGGATCATAAGGGTGGAATTCCCCCTTGTTGTTCTTGTGACAGTGAGTAAGTTCTCACGGGATCTGGTTGTTTAAAAGTGTGTAGCACTTCCCCCTTTGCTCTCTCTTCTGTCATCATGTGAAGATGTGCTTGCTTCCCCTTCACCTTCTGCCATGATTGTAAGTTTCCTGAAGCCTCCCCAGCTATGCCTCCTGTACAACCTGCAGAACTGTAAGTCAATTAAACTTCTTTTCTTTATAAACTGCCCAATCTCGGGTAGTTCTTTATAGCATTGTGAGAACAGACTAATACAGTAGGCAAGTCATTACAAGTAGGTTAATTCAGGCCACAGGGTTATTGGAAGCAAAAATCTACTAAGCCAGGAAGCCACTCCTCAGATGGTTTCTCAGTTCATAATGATATAAAATACTGTGATTTGATTGATGCCTTTTTCTAATTATATATTCTATTAACACTTGGAAAATAATCAGCAAAGGAATAAGGATAATCTGAAAATCCCACTTACTACTAAAAATGTACCTATTATAATATTTTGAAAATATGAAAAGTATAAATGGAAATAAAATCACCTGTAATATCAATATCCAGAGATAATACCTTTCAATAGTTTGATATATATGTACATATACATACATATACAAGGATATATATATATATATAAATTTTTAAATTGATATTAAATTACTATGTATGTAGCTTCTTACCTGAAGTTCTTCACTGGAATTTTTTTTTCATATTATTTAACTTTTACTTCCAAAACATGATTATTAATGGCCATAACATATTACTGTTAGTATACAAGCTCCATGAGCATAGTGACTAAATCTGTCTTGTTCTTATAACCACTAACAATATGCCATAATTTATTTAACTACTTCCTTAATGTTTGACATTCAGGTGGTTTCCAAATTTTCATTGCCATAAATGTTACAATATTATTAATGTATGAATTTTCCCTTTCTCTGACGTTCCCCTTTTTCTGACAGATGTTTAATTTTCATCTTTCTCCCACCCTCAAAAGGGAGTTCTGTTTTGCCTGATGATTATTTGAGCTTTTGCGATGCAGATTCAAAAGGAAAGAAGTGAGGCTGGAGTTGAAGAACAAGAGGTGTGTGGGCAGGACTGGAAGATAAATTTTCTGAGAATTTTGAAGGATAAGATGTGGGAGTAGCTGTGTGAGGAAATTATATGGGAGATTTTTTTAAAAATTACCATGGTCTATATAACCTCCTCACTGAGTTTTTTTAATGTAAGTATGGAAATTATAGAATCAAATTTTGGTTTTTTGTTTTGTTTTTTGTCTGTCAAATATACACCCTTGAATATTAGGGTAGCCCCATTTCTGAAATAAAGAACCTGCAAATTTCAGTGGCTTAACATCATTGCAGTTTATTTCTCATGCCTCTTTCCGTCCAATGGTGTTACAGAGGGTGGACTCCATGTGATGACAAAGAGAACTCAGCTCCTTCTGTGTGGTGGATTTGACATCCCACAGGGCCTCTGAGTCCTGCACTGGTCCTTTCGCAATCTGCTTTGAGATGAAGAAGGAGAAGGAGCGTGGAGGATCTGCAGGAGTTTAATGGGCCAGGCTAGAGGTGGCGTACATTACTTTTGCCCCCAATCCATTGCCCAGAACTCAGTCACATGGTCCCCACCTAGCTGCAAGGGAAATCAAGAATGTAGTTCATTGTGTTCCAGAGATAGTCTCTACTATCGTTTCCTACGCTATGAAATCTTGATAAAACTGTTACTCGAGGTACCTATGTTCCCTTGGCCAAATGGCAGACATAGGGCCTTGGTAAGGCTATTTGGAAGATCTTTCTCAGGTATTTGAATCTTGAGTACAGTGACAGAAGAGAGGAAAGTATTTGCAGTTGGCTCACCTTGATGGTAGTGCCCTGTAAAAATCCTTCATGTGTTCCTAAAACCTACACCCTTAGTGCAGCCTCATACTTATCTTTCATAAGGGCTATTGAGCTTTTCCTTCATGTCTGTGAACTACCCACATCCTTCCAAATAATTCTTTTTTTCTATGTTATCCACAATTAGTCTTTGTTGCCTGTAACCAAAGGAACCTAATTAATACTGAACTCACAGTGTTTTAAAATTATACTCAGTTGTTATTGATATGTGTTTCTCAGTTCACAACACTACTCTCAGATGATGGCTTCATAAGGTTTACACAAATAATGTCAAGATAAATTGATTTGTACATAAATCTTTACCCTATTTCTGATTATTTTCTTAGGCCAAATGCCTAGATCAAATGTATGTTTATTAAAATATGGTAATACTAATTATGTACTTCAGTCAATTAAATATTATTATAGAATCTTTTCATATGATACACATTCCATTACAGCTTTAGAAAATCGTGTTTTCAGCTTTAATGTAATAACAAACAGAAGAAAGTACACTTGAGCACTACACAACACAGTACTCATGTTAAAGTTACATCGATGAACCTAAGTGTGTCTTGAGGAAATCTGTACAGAAATTCTAGATACAGTATGAGCGTTCCTGGAGAGTGCTGCCCTCTGTTGCAAGAGAAAGGGAGGAAGGAAAGAGTGTAACTAGATCATTAGTGCAGCCTTCTGCAGCTTGTTTGGTTTCCATTGCAGTCAGTTCAGATCTGGGATTTAGGATAAGCCATTCCTTCCCCCTTCCACCATGCTTGTCCCTTTTCGTCTACGTAGTGACTTCTCAGCTTCCATAAAGCACCAATCACAACAGAATCAGCCCACTTAAGTCAGTTGGGTCTTTATGAAACTGCCCATGAGGACTTGTTGTTGCATGTAGACAAATTCAGAGAGAATTTGGTTTGTCTTCTTGGCTTAAGAAAGGATATAGGAAATTTGGGGATATAGGGATTCATGATTTTTACTGAGAAAAAAAGTCTTTTTTTTCAGCTTTGCGTATCTAGGACAATTCACATACAATAAGAGTCAGCTGTGAAACTGAAGTAACTTACATGCTTTTAAAATTTACCTCAGGTGTGGCCAACATGGCCAAGTGTTTTGTTGTTGTCTTGTGCTGTTTGAAAAACACATCCTTTACCAAAATATTACCATAAAATGTTTTAAAATAATATTTAATGCTAAAATATGTATTTAAAGATCATAAACACAAAATTAATGAACTGAAGATAACTTACAGAGTAATACAAAAGAAAGAGTATATACTTTTAATAAGAATAGGGTGGAAAAATTCTTAATTTGATACCAAAGCCAGAAGAAAACAAAAAAGCTTTTAAAAGGCACCTATCAAAAGATCTGGTAGGATACTTTTGTGAGCAAATTTTAAAATAAATAACATTTGTTTACTTACATAAATAAACTTCTCTACTGAGCCTGGAACAATTTATAGAAAATAGGAATATTTCAAAATGTGTCAATACATGACACTACTGTCAAACCTTATTAAACAAAAAGAGAACTACTGACCAATCTCACTTATGAATATATTGAGCCCCTAAATCCTAAACATAATAGTAGGAAATAGAATTAAATAAGACACTGAAAGGATTTTAGACTGCAAAAATTATTAATCATTCTAGACTGCAAAGATAACATTATATGAGTAAGTCAATTAATATACTCTCTTAGCTGCCAACATTTGTCTATTTCCAAATCTATTCCTGGTTTTAAAAATAACAAACTGTGAAACAGGATTGGATATATCCTGCCTGAATATTATTTTTAAAATGCATATTGCAAATCTAAGGCCAGCACTATGCTCAGGGAAGAAATAATGGAAGTATTTCCATTAAAGTCAGAAATAAAGATGCCTTAGATCATCATGATAATTTAATATTGTTCTCAACATCAAGCCAATGCTATTAATTAAAGAAATGAAATAAGAAGTACACATATTTAAAGGAAGGATGCAAAATTATTTCCAGCCAATAAAATTTTATGTAATTTTTTAAAATGTATAATTTTCTGTGAAGCCCTGGAAACCTTCTGGAACTGTTAAGAGAATAAGTAAGGCAGCTAGCTTCAAAATAAATATACAATAATATGCAATCATTCTTCACATACCAGAGAAAATCAGTAATAAAGCTACCACACATACAACCATAATAAACACCAAAATACAAAGAGAAAAGCTAAAAGGAATGTGCAATGATAAAATTATAAAACTTTACCAAGAAATACACAAGAATTGTCAAATAAATGAAAAGACATACCTCGTTTATTGACAGAAAGACTTGGTGTTGTAAAGATGTCAGTCCTTTAGTTCTTTCTCTAAAACAGACCATAACTTGTATGTAATGCCAGTCAAAATTACAACAGGATTATTTTAAAATTTAACAAACATTATTTTTAAATTCATCTGCAAAGACCATAACAAAAATTATGAAAGGACTAGAAGAGAAGGGTACACACTTTTTCTATTAGATAGTAACAGCTTGTGTCTAGCAGTAATAGTAACAACAGCAGCAACAACATGAGTATTATTGGTGCAGGAAAAGACAAACTGCCAAGGGACAGAGAATCCCAGAAACAGACACTAATCTCACATATTATGAGATTTAATGTATGATAAATGTGGCATTTTAAATCACAGGGGACAGATTGATTACTCACTAAATAATTGGGGACAACAAATTAGCCACATTAGGGGGAAAATTAAATTTCATAAATTCCAGTTGGATTAAAATTCTTAATAAATATAAAGAGTGAAGCAAAAGTATGAGTAAACACTTTTCTTTTTTTTTTTTTTGAGACAGAGTCTCACTCTGTTGCCCAGGCTGGAGTGCAGTGGCATGATCTCGCCTCACTGCAAGCTCCACTTCCCGGGTTCACACCATTCTCCTGCCTCAGCCTCCCGAGTAGCTGGGGCCACAGGCGCCACAGGTGCCCACCACCATGCCCAGCTAATTATTTATATTTTTAGTAGGTTTCACCGTGTTAGCCAGGATGGTCTCCATCTCCTGACTTCGTGATCCGCCCACTTCGGCCTTCCAATGTGCTGGGATTACAGGCCTGAGGGACTGCACCCGGCCAAGTATGAGTAAACACTTTTAATAACTATAGAATGAACAAGTCTTTCTAAACTTGACACCAAAGCCAGAAGCCATAGATGAAAATGAATTTACATACAAATTAAATACTTCTGGGCAATCAAAACAAAGAATCATAATTATTATAGACATTCGGAAAACAGAAAAAAAGTTTAGTAACACACATATGGGACAAAGAATTACTACTGTACCAAGAGCTCTTGAAAATCAATTATAAAAAGAAAAATGGTCAAAGACTATCAATAGTTGATTTACCAAAGAAGAAATTAAAGTAGACTAAAAAATAGAGATGTTCAGTTTCATTTTCTCAAATATAAGTAAAACAATAAAAAATAAATCTTTTAAAACCATAAGATTGGCATCAGATAAATGTCAAAAGCCTAACACTGGCAAAAGAAAAGGAAATTTGGCATTATCAAAAACTTTTGATAGAGTATGAATAGACATAATTTTGGTGGGAGGTTGGTCAATCCATATCATAATCATAAATGTTATTTTTGTACTCCATTATAAATAAATCCCATTCAATCCAACAGTCTTATAACTACAAATTCTCCACAAAGAGATAATAATACAACAGGGAAAACATAAATGCATAAATATGCCTATTATTTTAGCATTCATAAAAGTGAAATTGAAAAGGCACAACAAAATGTCCATCACTGGATGATTGGTTAAGAACATGAGATACTCTGCTACCATTAAAAAATAAGAGTGTAGGTTTTTTATTTACTGAGGTAGAAACATGATCTCAGCATGTTTTTTGTTTGCCTGTTTGTTTGGTTTTGTTTTTGTTTTTTGAGACAGAGTCTGTCTCTGTCTCCCAGGCTGTGGCACATGCAGTGGCGCGATCTCGGTTCACTGCGACCTCCACCTCCCAGGTTCAAGTGTTCTCCTGCCACAGCCTCCCGAGTAGCTGGGACTACAGGCACGCACCACCATGCCAGGCCAGTTTTTGTATTTTTAGTAGAAATGGGGTTTCGCCATGTTGGCTAGGTTAGTTTCGAACTCCTGACCTCAGGTGATCCACCAAAATGCTGGGATTACAGGTGTGAGCCACCACGCCTGACCTCTCAGCATGTTTTTAAGTGTGAAAAAATTAACCTGCAATGTAGCATAAACTTATTTATAAAGCATTATGTCCACATAGCTATATGTGTCTATATACATTTAGGAATCTGGAAGTTTATCTCTGAATGGTGAGATTTTTGTGATTTTATTGTCTTCTTAGTAGCTTTTTCTGCATTTAATCATTTTGTCAATGAGTATGTCGTCTTAACTACAAAGTATTCGAGTTTTTCAAAATAAATATCCTTACCAACAAGATCACTGACTCTTTGCACTGTCTTTGTCCTTACCTTTACATTAATACTACCACACCTTATCAATCTTGTGATATATTTTCTGCACATTTTCTTTCACTAGAATGCATCTTAAAATAGATGGCATCAGCCAGGCACAGTGGCTCACGCATGTAATCCCAGCACTTTGGGAGGCCGAGGCGGGCAGATCACGAGGTCAGGAGTTCGAGACCAGCCTAGCCAATACAGTGAAACTCCATCCCTACTGAAAATACAAAAATTAGCTGGGTGTGGTGGCAGACGCCCGTAATCCCAGCTACTCGTGAGGCTGAGGCAGGAGAATCGCTTGAACCCGGGAGGCGGAAGTTGCAGTGAGCTGAAATCACGCCACTGCCTCCAGTCTGGGCAACAGAGCTACACTCTGTCTCAAAAAAAAAAAAAAATAGATGGCATCTAACAATTGTTGTTGACCAGGAGAATGTCATGACATAGTTGTCACTGCCTGTGCATGTACAAACTTGATCATGGTTATTCATATTGTCATCAATTAAGAGTTATGCAACACATGACCGTACAGCATTTATTGAGTACAACTGGTATTTAAAATTACTTTGGTTACTACTGGTACATGACTAATTACCTCAAAGCTTGGTGGCTTAAAGTAACAACAAGCAGTTTATTCTCTCTCACAGTTTCTGTGGACCAGAAATTTGGGAAGGGTTTGGCTGGGTGGTTCTAGTTAAGAAATATCTCATGAGGTTTGTAATTTTGGTAGAGACGGGGTTTCACCATGTTAGCCAGGATGGTCTCGATCTCCTGACCTTGTGATTCTTGGCTAGAACTGGAACAGCAGAAGTGGAGCAAGCAGGAGCTGCTGGAAACTGGCAAAGCATCTTTTGTCATGTAGTTTTGGGGCTTCTCCATGTAGTCCTTCTGGAGTTGGGCTAGTCTGGGCTTCCTCACAGCATGGCAGCCACAGGGTGGTCAGACAGTTAACATGGAGACTCTGGGCTTCAGAGCAAGTGTTCCAGCAAGCACGGTGGAAGTTGCATCATCTTTTCAGACCTAGCTTGGAAAGTCATACCATACCACATCTGAGGCATTCTTTTGGTTACAAGCAAGACAGAAACTAG
The DNA here is from genome assembly GCF_001698545.2 of Rhinopithecus bieti. NCBI lineage: Eukaryota > Metazoa > Chordata > Mammalia > Primates > Cercopithecidae > Rhinopithecus > Rhinopithecus bieti. The sequence goes on along the minus strand of NW_016812402.1, from coordinate 786,240 downwards.
CCTGGATTCAAGTGGGGAGAAACCAAGCCTCCCGTCTTAATGTGGATATAGTAAGGTTCTAGAAGCATGTGTGGAACAAGAGTTATTATCGTAGTCATCTTTGGGGAAAAAATACCTATCACAAATGTTTTCAAAAATGTTACACCATTATTTAGCATTGAAATGTAGTTATTTTAAATCCAGAAAGGTACTGCAGAATAAAAATAAATCCATTTCTTTATCTGTTGAACAGAGCTCTTTCAATAAGTGTAAAATAAAAATTCTAAGTGATAAGAAAGCAGTGCCTCATAGTTTAATCACCAGAATTTATTCTTGCTTAGTAGCTGTACCAGAGATGTCTTTCATTTCCCCTTGCAGATCCATTTCCCACACTTCTCCTTGTGAGGCTGATGGTTAGACAATGTGGACATGCTCCTGTGCCCTCTGGTTTCACGTTGGGTTAGACCAACGAGGAGGCCTGGCAGGAGATGGGAGGGAGGGGGAGAGTAAGGGCAGAGCATTGGCTGCTCCCTTGCTCCCTCCTGGGAGCTTACCTGACCCACTCAACCTGCTTGACAAAGCTCTCCCCTTCCAGATGTCTAACATCTTCCTCTCATTCTTTTGTGGTGAGGGAGTAACAGCTTTTTAAATTCTAACCCCAGTTTCCTGCACATTTTTTTGTGGTTTCTCTATACCTTTGTAAATAAATCCCCTGCTGGCAGAGAGGTGCACAGAACAATGTTGCATCTTACAAGTAATGGCATCTTAGAAAAAATTAAGTACAGCTTTAAAACTGACTCATTCTCTTTCAATTTACATGTTAGCAAGATGTGCAGAGATTGGCCTTCCAAGGCCTTCCCACTGTCGGGTGATAGGCGAGACCTAAGGGGAGAGACATGAGAAAAATTCCCCATTGTAGAAGGCCATGGCTACTGGACTTAGGGCAATGATACACTGTAATATTTTCTAAGTTGGAATTCCCTTGTGCTACAAGCACAATTCTCATGTGTTGCAGTAATATTTTCTCAGTGTTACAGCCTGATCTTATGTATGACCTAAGTAAGGCCTAAACCCTCCCTTACTGTATAACAGAAATAGAAAAACAGCAAGAAGGGGGAACCGGTTACCAGACAACAAGCGGTGACCTAAAAAAGCAGAGGATGGCTACATAGAAACACTTGAGTGAGGTGACAAGTAACAAGCAGAGTGGAATAAGGACCTGAATGCTTTGTGGTATCTCCAACACCTGGGGTGGAAAAGGTAAAAGACAGTACCCCCTTCTGCCACATATGACTCAGGGTGCCAAAGGAGAGAAGAAGGGGGTCCCTGCAGACTAGGACACCTGGGTTTCATACAGGTTTAATCATATTTAGGTGAACGTATTTCTTGAATGCTCTTGTGCATGAGCCCATTCTTAGCCAGGTGTATGCATTTTAGTGGTGGGAGCAAGCTAGAACTTCCCAAATCACCTTGAAAATCTGCTTAACAATTAGCAATTTAATACTCCCAGATACATCAGACATTCATCGCATTGAAAACAAGGCATATTCTTTTCAAACAGGATTGGAAGAAGAGACATTTTCCTACTTTCATCTGGTTCTTTTGAAAGTTACCAGAAAAGAGTATCCAGACTCCGATTGGTTGTGAGAAGTTGCTTTATAAAAAGTCAGTTAACTTTTTTGAATAAAAGCATTATCTCGTAGATGACTGATAAGCTAATTTCAACAAAAATGAACTCTATTTTTTCTAAAATAATAATTCTAATTATTAAAATTCGTCAAGTAAACAAATGCACTGAATTACCAAAATTAATTAATTAATTAAAAGGATCCTGAGGAGAGTCAGAGCTTTGTCACAGCGTGCACAGTTTACGGTGGGAGAGCTCTTGCAACTTTCTCCTTCTCTATTCTCTCCTCTTTTATTTGCCAAATTATAAACATTTCTTCTACATGCAAAGATCCTCTGACTCCACAATTGTAGTTGATACTTACCTTCTTTCACCTAGATATTTATGGCATCTCCTAAAGATAAGCTATGATGTTATATTTTGCCAAAAGTGTTCACCCCCCCCTTGAATGTGAATTTCTCTAGCATAATTCTTTAGTATTTCAAATGCAATTGAGAGTTATTTGAAAAATAATCCACAAGACACCTCCCCCCATTCTGAGGCTTTTCTACTTTCATGTGTTAATGGATTGATACATTTGTTGTGGAAGGTAAGGAAATAGATGTTTCTTTATACTACTTGGCCCCCACCTAAAACCATGCAGATCTAGAAAGCTCCACCTACCTACAGCAGCAACCCTGGGTAAATATTACCAGGAGTTCCAATTGTCCACATGTGCAATGTTTGATGTATACACTTTATATCATAATTACAGGTACATAAGTATAAAATGTTACACAATACAGTCAGTGAAGCAAAATGTTCACTCTTAAAATGCAAACTTTGAGATATTAGAAATGGAAAAACTGAACAAGCTTTTGCCTTGTTCCTTTCAGTACAAGTTCTCTATTAGGCAGAATTCTTTTAGTTGCTGGTGTCAGAAACCCAATTCCAATTAAAACAAAAACTGAAAACTACTCACTTGTAAAACTGGGAAAGGTCAAGGGTGATGTGGGCCTCAGGCACCATGATTTAAATGAATAACTATGGTATTATTTGAATTCGTTCACCTCCTGACTCTGGTTTTCTCTGCGTGGGCAGCTGACAACCTCGGCAAGGCAGAAGTCACCATGAAAGCTTCCCTTTCTCAAGTATTTACCATTCAAACATTTAGGGAAATTCATTAACATAAATTGGCAATGATATTAGATGACCTTAATTTTGAAGGCAAATAAAAGGTTTTTGGAGGATGCTGTTGCATTGTTGCTAGGAATATAAATTGGTCTAACCACTTTGCAAAACTATTAGGCAGTATTTACTAAAGCAACATATACATGTGGTCTGTGGCCCAGCAATTCCATTTCTGGGTATGTTCCCAAAAGAACTGAATGCTTGTGTTTATAAAAAGGTATGTGCAAGAATAGTCATAGCAGCATTATACATAAGTCTCCAAATGGAAACGAACCAATTATCTACCAATAATAAAATGGATAAATTTTGTTATATCTATACAATGGAATTCAATGGAATATATGCAATTTTGAAAAGAAACAGCTAGTGCTACACACCGCAAGATGAATGGATCTCATAAACATTGAGAAACTAAACACCAGAGAATACATATTATATTATTCTATTTATACAAAGTTCAAAAACAAAGAAAACTAACTTACAATAATAGAGTTCAGAATATTAGTAACCTTTGCAGTTATTGAGTGGTGAAGGTATAAGTGATCTGTTAGGGTGCTGGAAATGCTCAATAATAAAGAAGTGGTAGTTACATGGATATGTAAAACTTCGTCAAACTTTGATGTTCTTTATTGAATATAAAATATACCTCACCAGAAAGTTTAAAGAGAGGAGGAAAAAAAAAGGTGCTTAGAGCAATAAAAAAAAAAAAAAATACCTATGCCTGATATGTGATTGTCTTCTGGGCATACACTTAGTACTCATCTGAGTACCGATCCAATTATTAAAAAAAAAAAAATTCCTAAGAAGTGACATTTAATGTAACTTGTATATAAAATATTTGACTTCAAATACTTAATAAATGAACATTCATATATTTTACTTTATTATATTCTTATTTCTTCTTTACAATCCGTCTTAGAGTTCTAATAATTATAATCTTGAGAGTCTGTTTCTACTGTCAGTTTTTCCTTCTGGTTCTTACTTATTTCCTTATGTGCTTATTTGTTTACTATGTACTGATAATGTCCTTAAAACAATATTAATGGGAATCCTTTGAAGACTAGACTTCTGCAAAGAAGATTTATGTCTGATAGCTACAGATGCCTGGAAGTATTAGCAACTCACTCTGACCCACCTCCAACCAAATTCAGAAGCATGGGGTCCCATAGACCACCTAGACAATGTGAACCAAGCCTGCAAATCTGTTTTAGAACAGATGATGGCTCCAACTTCTCAGGAAAGTTTTTTTCCCCCTTTTTTCTTCCCTGCAGCCAACTCAAGACAACCCTATCCAAAGATACCAAGGGGCAGAAATGGGAATTGAGTATTAGTGAGGCTGAAGTGGGTTTAGTTGTATTTAGTTTTTTCTCACACTGCTAATAATATAAAGAACTGCCTGAGGCTGGGTAATTTATAAAAGACAGAGGTTTAATTGACTTACAGTTCTACATGGTTGGAGAGCCCTCAGGAAACTTACAATCATGGCAGAAGGGGAAGCAAACATGTCCTTCTTCACAAGGTGGCAGGAGAGAGAAGAGTGAGAAGTGAAGGGAGAAGAGCCCTTATAAAACCAACAGATCTCATGCGAACTCACTATCACAAGAACATCATGGGGGAAACTGCCCCCAAGATCCAATCACCTCCCACCAGATCTCTCCCTAGATACGTAGGGATTACAGTTCGAGATGAGATTTGGGTGGGGACACAGAGTCAAACCATATCAGTTGTGGACTTTTACCCTGGGGATATCTCTGCTCTTTAAGGTCTGATCTTAATTTGGGGAGTCTCCTATTTGACTCTCCTTCTTGGGAGATTTCTTCATTTCTGTACTTGAAGTCCAGCAGAAGTGAAACCCAGCAGCCCCTTACAGGCAGTTCTCTCAGAATAGAAACAGCTTTGGGCTCTGCTTACTTCTATGGGTTCATTTCCCTGTCTGTTTCTTTACTATGTTGTCAGGTGCTCTCAAGGTGTTTTTCTATTTTAATTTTATCCAGCTATTTTATTTCTTGTTACTAGAATCATTGGTCTGAATAACATAGTCCACAAATTATACTTGAATCTTTCATTTATTCTTATCAAATTTGGTATTTTCTGATACAAAAGAATTTCCAAAATTAGATCACATTTCATGATTCTAAACTCATAAAATAGAAGGATCCTTTTTATTATAATGGAAAGAACATAACTCTTCCAATTATCATGGAATTTCAGAATAAAGCCCCAAACCAAAGACGAGGTGATTGTTTCCTCCACATTCTGAAGAGGAACTGTGGATCCACCAGACACCTCCCCTCAAGACTTGGTGAGAATTAACTGGTTCTTTGACCCCCCAAGCCCCTCCAGTCCCATACTACCTAGCCCTTCTAGTCTGTTTTAAGAAGGTCAGGGTGGTAATGACTTCCAGGCCTTAGGGGCAAGAATTTTGAATTTTGTCCTCTCTACCCATGAAGAAAGAAAGCGCTCTCCCTTCCAGACCAAATGACAGAGACTCCTACAGAAATTTTAAGAAACTGGAAGTTCTAGCAATAAGGTACCCCAGCAGGATGAGAGTGAGCTGCAAAAGCTTAGGGTGGATCCAAAGAGGGTGTTGTGAGAGAATCTGAGAGAGCCTTACATGAGTCCCCTGGAGTGCAGAGGTCAACCTAAATATAGAGACCAGCGCCTGCCTCTGGCCTAAGTCAGAGCTTCTCACACTTTAATGTGCACATGAATCACCTGGGGATCATGGTAAAAAGCAGATTCTAATTCAATGGGGCATGGGTGGAGCCTGAGGTTCTTTTGCATTTCTAGCAAGGTTCCACATGATGCTGCTGGTGTCTAGACCACACTTTAAGTAGCCATGGCCTACGGAATTCTGAAAGTGGGAGGCTGGCTAGAACAACCCTCCAAAGCAAGGTGGAAGAAAGAACAGTAGTGCCTAGTGAGGAGTCACACTTCAAGCTCTTGGCATGGCCAAGATGTGTGACATTGCCCTTGTGCAAAATGTAGGTCACAGAAGTAGGTAGGCTTGAGCTGGCTTCAATGTGACACCCAGAAAGATGGCCTATAAGAAACAGAGGAATCCCAGTAGTAGGAGGTCATGGAGCTTAGGGGGGTCTTGGAAGAAGTTATCTGGAGAGCACAGAACCCACATCAGAATGGATTTGTGTCCAATTAAACCAAAACATAACCCACAAAACGTCAGCCCAAAGACACCTGCCATATCAAAGAACAACAGTAACACTAGCTAACTAAAAATACTTCTGTTCCTTTTCCTCATGTGTTCCATTTCCTCTCATCTTCCCTCCTCTTCCAACCAGGGAAAAAAGTGAAAGGGTGGGATGTGTGAAACAAGAGACTACACTGTCTTTTGCATGAAAGGTCCCTGAGTTAAAGACCTCAGATTAGGACTGAGCTGCAGACAAAGGACTTAAATGACTTTGGGACTAAAGTTTTCATCTGTATCAGAATGGACTTTTTAATACTTTATTCTTAATCATTGAAAAGACATTTTCTTATCCCTGAAAGTGACCAGAAAGTTTTGGGCTTTGCCCACATTAGTGTTCAGGGACCAAGAAAAGAGATCTGATGACCAAAGAGAAAAGAATGGTGAGAAGAAAATCCTGGAAATACCGTATCCTTCATGAGGTTTAGCTCATTCCATAAACCAATTTTAATACTTAATTGGCTCAATTTATAACCATTGCCTTAGTCAATTTGCTCATAAATCAAGGATTACCTGTATTTCAAATAATCACTGAATACCTCAAGAGGGAAGCTTCTCTCTAAACAATTTCAGGTTTAAAAGAATCAAATCTTATTAAACCAATCAACATGACCCTAGGTTTTTAGTAATCAATTGCTTTTATTTTACATTTTTTATTCATTTGTATCAAGTTACCTATATATCTAAGCTTGTAAAAATATGTAGTTCTCTTCATGTTGTCAGAAGTGTCCAGATGGTTTGATGCCTTACATAGAAAGAAAATCAGCAGTTAACTTCTAAAGAGGGAACCCTCTGGGAACAGATGAAAAATAAGAATGTCGTGTTAAGGGAAATATTTTTGGCTAAGGATTAGATTGAGAATTAGAAGAGTAAAAGAAATTTAAAGGTGTCTTCCCCAAAATAAGCTGCAAAAGCCAACATCCTATAAAAACTAGTTCCTTACATTACAAATATGTACATTAATCAATTGAAAAATGGGTGAAGATATGAGCAGGTAGTTCACAGAAGAGGAATTCACTAGTAATCAGGGAAGTGCAAACTTAAAACACAGAGTGATAGCATTTTACACTCTACGGACATGCAAAAACTTAAAAGTTGACAATGCAAAATGTTTGAGAAAATTCCCACACACTGTTGTGGGAGTGCAAAGTAAGGCAACCACTTAAAATTTGGCAAAAAATCTAGGTAAGGATATACACACCCTCCTACATAGCAACTCCACTTTCAGCATACTGTTGGGCATCTAAGCTTTTTACACATGTACTCCATAAAATAATTTTGGAAAACTATGCAGCCACTTGCAAATTTTAAATTGAGATATAATTTTAATAATAAATTTAAATACTTGCAAAATATATAATTTTGAAATTGTTATAAATACTGACATTTACAAAATAAAACTGATGTCATTCTTTCAAAAGTGGTATCAGATAACCATTACCATCTATTTTTTAAAATACGCAAGCAGTCTTTTCTTTAACATTTGGAAAATTATCTTGGTTTCCTTTTTGTTTTGAACTTATATTTCCATTCCACCTTATTACTGGAAGTTTTATAGTAATATATTTTTATGTTTTGATATCTTTCATTGGACCACTGTAACATATTGTTACAGAAATGTGTATATAATGAAAAACTGAGAAAATATTTTCTTACTACTTTAAGATGGTGAGGATTAAAACTTTTCTTGATATAAAAAATTATTACCACTTTAAATGGTAATTTAAATATTAGCAATTCCTCTTTAATTACTACTAAGTTACTGTTGATCAAAAGCTAAATGTATTACAAAGCTTGATAAGTAATTATTAAATGTAAAATTTTATCAAGAATGCATCTTTCAATGAAATTAATGAGAATTTTTCATTCATTTAGTTTATATATCCAGAGATGAATATTGTTTACTGCTAAAATGAAACTGGGTTCACTGTAAATTCGTAGCAAAATAAACGGAAGGAGGCTACCAGTAGTACAAGGCTTACCAACAGTATATTAATGATGAAGTGCATTTTTTACAGTAAAATCCATGACATATACTTGTTATGTAAATTTAATAAGAACATAAGAATGAACAAATGAGTGAATCATTGATTGATGGGTAACAGTGAGCAGGGACATTGAGTCCAAATAAAAAGTGTATATAGATTTATAGTATCCAATAATTTTGTCAAAGGGAATGGAAATCTTTCTCAGCCTGAATAAATGTTCAAGAAAATAGAAAACACTAATTTATTTTTAACATGTATTTACTTTAAAGTGTAATGTTGATCTACATGAGACAAACATGGACGTTTTTACCTCCTCCCTTCTCAAACTTGCAAATAATGTAACAGAAGACATCATTAAACAAAATTTGTCCTGCCAACCCACTCTACAATATATCTGAATTCAGATCATCCCTTCAAGGGTCAAAAGACCATTTCTAACTCCACTAGCTTTGCCAGATTTAACAAACTCACACACACATACAAATGTACACGATGCCCAGTTAAACTGAAATTTCAGTAAATGACAAATAATTTTCTAATGTAAGTATGGGAGAAGAAGAAGATGGCAAATAAGAAAGTAGGAACTTACATGTGGCTCTCAGGCTATCAATATTAGGATCTGAAAATCGATTCCTTTAACAACCATTCATACTGAAAAAGCCTCAGTGTTTGTGTGTGCATACACATGTGTTTTTGTGTGCATGCGTGTAAGTGCATGTTGGCAGGGGGGTGTTGGTTCAGTGTGTTTACCCTAATTTGAAGACCAATGTCCTGGAAGGGGCAGGGCTTCCCAACAGGTCTGCATTAAATAGGCACATGGGTTATGATTTATACCATAAGATACTGACCTCCTCAGCCTTTAGGGCAGCGCTGGCTTAGAGGCACAGTGACATCTGGCAGGGCAATCCAAGTGAAAAAGGTTGAGAAGCCCCATATGGAAGCTATTCTCACTAATATGCAAGGTGACACATCCATAAATGCTCACAGCAGCATTCTTTATAATTCCAAAAACAAAAACAAAAAACCAGAAATAAAATGTCCACGAGAGGGAAAATGCATGAATGAATTACAGTGTATTCAATTAACAAAATATCGTAAATTTAAATTGACAAACTTGATCTACATCTCTCAATATAAAGAGATCTCAAAATCCTAGCATTGAGAAAAAAGCAGGTTGCAGGAGAATGCACACAATATGGCAATAGGTGTAAATTTTACACAGTTATATAAGGTTTTGAAAGACAAAAATATTGCATATTAAAAGCATTCAAGCATTGATGAGAAGGATGAACAGTAACTTCAGAGAAGTGCCTGCCACTGAAGGAAGAAGGGAGATTGGGGAGGAGAAGTAAACACTGGCAGCAGACATCTTTCAGACATCAGGGCATCAGGTTTCGTTCTCAGTTCTTTACATTTTTAATCACTTAATCCTCTCAACAACTCTATGAGGTACTGGATAGTATTATCTCCATTTTGCAGATGAAGTATCTGAAGCCCAGAAACAGGAAGATTAGAAAATTTGTCCAAGGTCACACAGCTTTCATAAATGGCACAAAATGGGTTATAAACTGTACATTTAGATTTTTCTTTTATTAAAATAATTTGAATATGATAAAATGATAATGTAACAGATGAATGGGTCTTAGATGTTTCATCAGTTGCCATTTGTTTGAAATATTAAATTTAAAAGCTCTGCTTTATTCTTTCATAGGTTCACATTTGTCTAATAAGATCATTCTAAAATTCTGGTTATGGCTTCTTTAAAAAATATATATCTTTTCCTTAACTGTCTTCACTAATAGTAGACAAATTAAATATATTAGTATCCTTTTTAATATTTGCTATGGTGAAATGGAAATAAAAACATTTTATCTGTCTTTATTAGTCAATTTTGCTGTAAAACTGCATCCCACACTAGAATTCGTGTTATAATATTTAAGAAGTGGTTTTTGTCCAAAACATTTGTACTCTGCATGATCCAAATGGATGGATGGCAATTAGGCCAAATTTTCCCTTAATTGATTGAATTAAGCAAAGTTGTTTTACAGATAAATTAAATGCCAATGTGTAAAAGCTTGCTGCAATTAAAATTCTAAGAGCCAAGAGAATAAGTAATTCGAAGAGTAATCTCTGATTCATTGCCCAGAAAAAAATTTCAGGTGTTAATTTTATCTCCACACCCAAAATATATCTAATATTTCATACAAAGCTATTGATGGTCACTAGAATTGCTCTCTTGGGCTGGGAGTGCAGCCAAAGCTGCCCCACAGAAAGAGATCTCCACAAAGACCAGGAGCTGGAGGCAACTGGCCAATAGTTCCTGACAAATCTCAGCTGTTACCTAATTACCTTCATTCGTTTTGCTTTAAAAATCTAGGGAATTCCCTCAGTTCTCTGCTCTAATGTTGGCAGAAAATAGACCTGGCCCAAGTCATGTAGATAAGTTTGGATAACAGCAGGCTTTCAGCTTCTGGGGCCCCTGGGAGGTCTGTAATTAAATAACTCTAGGATTTACAGAATCCTAGTCAAGGAGGCACATACTTTGAGCTGCTTTCTCCATGACCAACTTGTCCCATAGTGAGATGCTTCTATCAATACTTTTTAGGTTCAGATACTGATCAAAGAAGTTGCTAGGCTCAATGTAATGATATGCCATGTAAGAAGAGGATCTTGCACCTGAATGGATTTGTGTATTTGATTACTTGGCAGTTAAAAGACAGCAGAAGATAGAATAGAATACAGGGAAGATATGTTTTAATGAGGAAAGTATAGAAAGGTACACATTATAGGGCAATAGAAGTTAGGGCAGGTTATTAGGGTTTTCCAGAGAAACAGAACCAATATATGAGAAGGGAAGAGATTGAGAGATTTATTTTGAGGCACTGGCTCACATAATTGCGAAAGCTAAGAAATCCCATGATCTGCAATATGCAGACAGGAGACCCAGGAAGGCCCGTGGTATAGTTCAGTAGGAGGCCAAAGGCCTAAGAACTGGCATGCTGACGGTCCCCATCCCAGGGCAGGAGAAACAGTCAGACACAAAGCAAATTTTCCCTTCCTCTACTTTTTTGCTCTATTCAGGCCCTCAACAAATTGGATGATGCTCACCCATACAGAAATGGGCAATCTGCTTTAATGAATGAACTGATTGAAATGCTAACCTTATCCATTCACACCCCCATAGACACATCTGGAAATAATGTTTAGAGAAATATATGGGTACACCATGATCCAATGAAGATGATACATAAAATGAACTATCACAGGCAGGCTACAAAAGAAATGCATAACTAGGAAAAACCATCAGGACACCCAGGAAATGGAAAAACCCAAGAATAGGATGAGGAGGCAAGAATCATAATCTTTGTGCCCTTCACAATGATCTAGGATTTGACCTTGAACTTGGGACTTTGCATAATAAAGAAGATATTTGAATCCCCTAGAGTGAGTCTCCTCAGAGTTCAGTTGCAGATTTCCAGGTCTACAAAACCAGTCAGCAACCACTGAAATGTATTTTGCCGGAAGGAAGAATATAATGAAAAGTACAGGCTGGGCTCACACCTGCAATCCCAGTACTTTGGGAGGCTGAGGTGAAAGGATTGCTTGAGGCCAGGAGTTTGAGACCAACCTAGGCAACATGGTGAAACCACCCTCCCATCTCCACAAAAATATTTTTTAAATATTTTAAGTAATAAAAAATCATAACAATGAAAAGTACAAGTCAGCTGAGCTCAATTTTTCTACTTACAAGTTAATTTCTACTTACAAGTTAAAATTTTTCTACTTAACAAGTTAAAGGAGTTACAAGGCTAACTCCTTTAGCCTCAGTTCCTTCACCCATAAAATAGAGATAACAATTTTTAGGATTGTTGTGAAGACTATCAGAAAGACTGATGAGTAATAAACAATCAAATGTGAGATGTTGTTCATCATTGCCATGATATATATATATATACACACACACATAAAATGGTGAAAGTGTACACCTTGGCCAATGTCAATAGCTCTCACTCAACGGCTAATATTCAACACGTGTTTTACAAAGATCTTATCTTTGTTTTGTTGACAAACATCTGATCAGCTTCTTGGCTATAAGGAATGTGATGCATTGATTCTCATTTGACCCTGTGCTGGTGCCAATATTAATTAATTATAAGAGGGGTTGATTGATGAATACAAAAATACAGTTATATAGTAGAAATAAGATCTAGTGTTTGGTAGCACAATAGGGCGACTACAGTTAATAATTGTACATTTCAAAATAACTAGATGAGTGTTTCTGGAATGTCCTCAACACAAATTATAAATGTTTGAGGTGATGGATATCCCAACTACCCTGATTTGACCATTACACACCTTGTGCTTTTATCAAAATATCACATGTATTCTGTAAATATGTACAACCAGTATGTACCCATAACAATTGAAAATAAAATAAACTTCATTAACATGAGGAGTCACTCAATCATGTGGGAATTTGCCAGCTCAGCATCTGTCATAAATGTGTGTAATATAGTTGCTGTCTTGGCATCCATTTTTAACTTTGACATAACTTATCTGCAACCTAGTCATAACTCATCACCATTGGCCTAGTGAAAACTTCCCCTCCCTTTTTGGTACTGTTGACCACACAAAACCTAATTGTCAACACCAGAGTCATACAAGCAAGTTCCCACCCCCCAATTTTTCAGATATTTTATTGAAACTAGCCAACCCACAATCCCTTCAGGAAAGCCTAAGGGATAACCATGGACCTTAAAAAGGACAAAGTCCACAGGTCCTCTCTCTGTCTAGCTCCCCAACTGCTGGTTGAGCTCCTTGTGACCTCCATACTTACCATGGGCCTCCTGTCAGCACCCCTAATTCTCTGGGCCCTATGAGTAATAATTTCTTGCTTCATGCATTTTGGTTTCACCTCCTCATTGTGCCCCACTTGACCAACACACTCCAATCTAACTTTCCCCTGGTCAGGTCTCTTCTAGAGAGTGGCTATCTTGGCTGATGGCCACATTCGAGAGAGGCCTTAAGGCCAAATGAGAAAGAAACCATAACAATATATGTCACTTAAACATCTATGTGTCTTTAAATATCATATTCGTAAACTAAGGTGATCTGTGGATTATTTTCCTCTGCAAGCTTCCTGGATTTTTGGTACCAACAATAAGTACTGAGCACTAAAGGATATGTAAGAGAGAGCTTGTGAACAAATGGTGCCTTTCTTTGGCAAGATTCTATAACCATATACTAATGATTTGGGTATTATTTCACACTGAGCATGCTTTTCCTCACTAATAGCACACAGAACTGGCTAGGTAATTCAGTTTGCCAGCACATTTGGAAATAGCAATTTTTAACACGTGGAACCAGCTGTACCAGAATCACCTGCTAGACTGGTGAAAAGCCCTCTTCACTCTGCACCTCCCTACCCCCACCCCTGCACCAGACACAACATACAAGAGTCTCTTGAAGTGGGACCAAGGAATCTTTACGTTTAACAAGCTCCCTGGATAATTCTTACTCAGAGTGAAGGTTGAAAACTGGGCTTAAGATATAAAACGATGTGATTACTTGATAGTAACCTTTCAATATCACAACGCTTTGCCTTCAAACTGTTGGGGACACTTTGTCAAAATGTAGTCTTTAAGAAAAATTTCATTAATATGATCATTCTAAAAATAAAATACCTTTCAAAGCATTCAGATCAGCATTATGGATACAATTTCATTGTAGATAACTAAAGAGGAAAAACACAGGAAGAAAAAGTTTCAGTTGTTCATAGGCTCTGCTTCCTGACTATTTCAGAGCACATACAGAAGCAGGCAGCTTCTCTGTATCAGTACTCCAGGTGTACTTCTCAGGGACAAGGGGTTCCTTGTAGGTCTTCACCCTTCCTGTCAGGATGCTCTCCCTATATTGCAGTCATCACAGTGGGCCTTGCAACTTAGTGTCATGCACTTGCAATGATCATGCTACAGTAATTTCTCATCTGGGTAACTGCTAGATTTTCCCTACTTCAGTAACTGCTCACTTTCAGTGAACGACGGTCAGTTTTTGTTGTTGTTTTTTCTTCATGTTATATTTGTTCTGAATATATTTACTGAAATGTAGTTTTATGTCTCTTAAATCTTTTGTATGTTTTTGCACTTCATTGTTTTGCCTCAACATACTTCAACAAGATTTTTTGCCTCAATGCATTTTTCTTATAACTCATTTTATTAATACCTATGTGATGGATTTTAAAAATTATTTCTTCACCAAATATTATAGAGAGGAAAGTACTGCCCTGTACCATACTCCTTCAAACAAATTCAGACGAAACACAGCTCTAGTGTTTTAGTGTTGTCTCACCTGCAGAAGAGTAGAGGGTTGTATTAGATTATCCATGAGATTCCCCAGCTCTGTGATTGTGGATAGTTATAGCTCATTTTTCCTACAACTGGATCATGCACTCTGTGAATTATCCATAACAAACTTTTATATGTACAGCTGACTTTCTGCTGCCTCTTATCATAGCTTTGAACCACTTCTCCTACTGTGAGACTGTGTGGGTTTAAAGAATAAAGAGCATTTTAATAATAGCCCAATCAAAATGTAATTAGGAAAAGGTAATTTGGCACCAAAAATATTACATAATACCACATCAAAGATAAATTCCAGATATTTCTTATCATCTGCTATTTTAGATTACCATTTTCCCCCTCTACTAGTACAGGTATAATTCTTTCATCTTGCCTTTTTTAATGTACCAAAGACTAAACAGAACCATTAGCTGCAAATCTACTTCTGATACTTGTCAATGTCTCTCACTTTCTGTTTCATATCAGCTATAGCAAATTTTCTTTTACATTTTTATTGATGACCACATCATATCTCTGTTAACATGTACCGCATAAGCAGGTTTTCTTTAAAAAATGTATTTAACCCAGCAGCAACTTAAAAAGCAAAGTATTTTAAATTAAAACATTATATTCCTTTTCCAGAGAACATGCAGACAAAACAAGTCTAAAGGATGATCCAATTAAATAAATTTCTATCTCTGGGGGCTAGAACCTCTGAGTTGGTTCTCAAAGTCTGCATGTTTCATATTCAGTACCTAACAAGATATTCCTCACTGTAAGCTTAAAGCAAGCAACGACATCACAATATGCATTACTCTGAGTTGTTTTCGAAACGTGCTGACCCTCTGAAAGTTTCCAAATGGCTTCTTTGTGTGCTGTTACAGACCATCTGGCTAGCTGTAGATAAACAAGTTTCAACATATGGGCCATAGCACATACATGGCTCTGCTTCGCTAGTGCAGAAAATTAAGAAAAGGATGCTCTCATGATATAAGTAGCTAACTCATGCAAGAGAAGCAGGACCATGTAGTGGAGGGCCTGACCTAAGGGGCACACAGAATAGCTTAATTCCATTTCCTTCTCTTCCATTCACTGGGCATGTTGCTAGATCATGGCAAGTCTTCTCTGTTTCCTCACATAAACATTTTTTTAAAGGTGCCAGCGAACTCTTGCCTTTCTCTCCTTCTCTCTATCCTTCTCATTAAGATATATCCATTATGGGCCTACCATATATGTGTTCCCAGCATGGTGCTAGGTAATGGGCATATTGTTGAGAAAAATAGACATGGTCCCTACCCTTGAAGATTTACTGGACAATAATGAAGACATACATCAAATAAATGAGATCAGGAAGAATATCGCAAACCAAGAGGGAAAACATGTGTGAAGGTCCTGATATCAGAAGGAGCATGAACAACTTTTCAAGACTCCAATATTTAGAAACATTTATAGCCATTAAATTGAAAACTCAATTGACAATGAAAATGCTGAAAGGGAAATTCCCACTATCTCTAGATGGCAAATCAGACACTTATTACATTAGCATAAACTATTTGAAAAAATTGCCTGCATTTTCCATTCATATTTTTGACCCACTGCCTGCAATCAATGAACCTAATAAAACTACATGAAAATATGATCATCAAATACATGCACAAGCATATCAAGCCCATGACAACATAATCAATGCTTTCAGTTATGAAACAGTTGCTAGAAAACCTAGGAACTCTGAGTGTCTCCTGTTTAATATTTACAGAATAAAACTAAATGCTAAGGCAACAGTGACTCAGTTATCTCTTACAAGTAAGTGATTTACTTCTCAAGCATGGTTTCCCAGTACTCAGCCTTGCCAGAAAATGACAGCTGATACCCTAGAGTGAGAAGAGGAATAGTCCTTCTTGCTTGAACAGTCATTATACACAAAATGTTCATTTCAATGATTTTCCCAGTTCTTAGTTAAAACAAAAGCTGTCTTTGACACAAATTATGTCATATGTGAAACTGTATGAATGATTTATTTTTCTCATCCCTTTGCCATTTCTACCTTTGCCTTTCATTTGCTGCCACATATTTAAAGTACAGTATACACATGAAGCTCAGCCTTTGTAGCCAGAATGAAGCAGAGAGGTCAACAGTCGGGCATTCGAGTCAGGCAGGATAAAGAGCCAATTTGAGTCAGGCAGGATAAAGAGCCAATTTGAATCATGAAGGTCTTAATAAAAAATTAAACAACACATTTGAAAACCTGAATCAATCCAACTAACCATAGTGCCCTGTCTTACACTACAGGAAAGAAAAAGTCATTCCCTAAAACCTGCTATAGCACTTACTATACTACATTGTGACAAACCGAGACACGTTTGCCTTCTACCTGATGGCAAACTCTTAAAAGCAAGGACTGTGCCATACCCATCTTTGTCCCCTCGATGCCAGCAATGCCGAAAGTGCCAGAAGCCCAAACAATGCTCATTAATCAGATCAAGTAATGAACAGGCATTGTTTTATAAAAATAAAGTCACTAAGGGAATGAATCCTCACAGTGAAATATAATTGAATCCAGAGCTGTCTTAGCTACCTGTTAGGATTTTAGCAAACATGTAAAGTGTTTGCCCTTCAGCCATTCTACAGACAGCAACATGTATGACATAAGACCTTTAATTAAAAATTTTTACTTACATTGCTTTATTTCAGCTACAAATAAACTTTATTTGATGTAATGTAATAAAACATTTTCAAGTTTAACAATATGTATCTGACCATAAATAATCATTTAAATTATGAATATAATATATACGGTCACTTTAGCAAATTTGCGGTTCAGGAATTTATACAAGCTTTGTCTGAAAGGACAGTGCTCTCCTCCCCTTTCAGGAAAGGCAGCTCTTCCCCATGTCTGGTAAGAAGCAATGTCAATGGGAATTAGAAGAAGTCCATAATCCATGTTGGAATTCCACTTTATCCTGTGACAGGACAGCTTGCTTTATTATAGGAAAATAATATTATCTTTCAGTTCTCTCTTATCAAATAAAGAATTGCATTCATTTTTCCCCTCGTAGGTACAGGTACTCTTCTATTCTCATCTGCTGTCGTTCTGTCTCCTTAGCTCTTAATTGCTACATAGTGCCATTTAAAAAATATATACCCGCAAAGAGACCTTTTCTGTTTCCTTACCTGCCCTTCATGTCTACCATTTTTTGGTGGGTAGGGGTGGAAATCAGAGGACAGAATTGCTTAGGCACACATTCGATTTAGGATACAGAGAACACAAAAACAAATTCTCTAGAAGGAACAGACTGGTGTTCTGAAGCATTTCCCAAGAGTGGTCCAGGTGACCTTGCTTCACACAATTTGGTTTAATACAATGCAGCTCAACAAGAATGAACATGTTTATGCCCCATCTCCAGAAGCATCACAACATTTCATGGAAAACCCATCATTCCCACACTTCTTCCACATAACATACAGTTACGGGCCAGCCCATGGGTGGGCCCACTGCAGCCTGGTAGAAAATGAGAGTCAAAAACATGCCAATAATCATGTTAATTACAATGCAGTTGGGTACCACTTGAGCTTCACTGCGATAAAAATCCTCACAGAAGGCATCACCCTCACCTCTCAAGACCCTTCAGAGCACAAGAAAAAGCTTTGCTCAAGTTATATGCTTCTCTCCATCCTGAGACCTGTTCCTGAGTTATACCATAATAAGTGAGTTAACAAAGAAAGTACATTGGTGGAGAAATCACAGAGACCCTGCAGAAAAGCCAAACTATTTGACAGAAGCTTGAAACAAACACTGCTCTGGGAAATCATTTGTATTAGCTGATGACTGGATTCTGTTTTCTAACATAGACATGCAACATATTCAACACTACACTCACTGCAGTTTGCTTGGAAAAGCCTTCTGTCATACAACAAAATACATTCTGTCTCAGGAGTGATTCCTGCATATTCACCACAACACCTAGACTCAGAAGCATGGGAAGTGTGCATTGGAACTTTCTCCCACTTGCATGGATTTGGACATATGCAAAGCACCAGAAACTGCTTCCTTTGTGGAACTCAGTTCTGTCGGTGTGCTTACTGCTGAGATGATCTGCTATCTTAAACTGAGAACACACAACAGCACTGATCCACAGAAAAAAGGAGAAGTCACCATCTCCCTTGTAAGGTAGCGTGTACAACAGATCACCCTGTTTGTCACGTTTTAGACATCCCAAGAAAGGAGAGAAGTCGCATTCCATTCTGCAGTCTCAGCAAATGACTTCCTTCTGTTTCCACCTCTAATTTGCCTTGTTTATTTCATCTCCATTGTTCTGCTTTCGATCATGAATCATGACCTTTTTTTCTACAGTAGTCAGCGTTTTGTCTAAAAAAAAGAGAGAAATAAGAAAATGATTTAGCAGAACTGTAAATGTGAGTTTTCATTTTGTGGTGGGTGGACTTAATTTTTACAGCAGTCAGTAATTTGAATCATTTGTGGCTTCTAATGGATTATGAGTATCCTTAAAGGGAAAGAAGAAGTGCTGTGACTCTTTTGGTAAGTTTCATAACTCCCACAAGTTGCCAAGGCTTTAATATATTTGCAAATCAGCCCCAAATAACCCATTTAGAAATTCACCTTCTTAATACAGCTATAGCCAAAAATGACTTTGCTCTCAAAAATCCTTGCAAAATACTATTGCACTTGCCCTACTTGAAAAGAATAATGACTAAATAATGATTACCAACGAGAAGTGTTCTCTCCCTCAAACCTAGGAAGGTGGGTTATTGTAAGGTAAGTGTGCAGGGACCAAGAAACTTCACTTCTCTCCCTCATTCCTAGATGCACAGAAGTGGTATTAGTGATAAAGAAGTGTCAGCCAATGGCTGAGAAAAGTCCCTTTCTCCTGGTGTAAAGCCACTCCCCTAACTCTGCACCTCCACCAGCCTCGACTTACCACACTACATCATGTGCTTAAGAGCTAGGTCTATGAGGACCCAGAGACTGGGTCTGTGCAACCAATCTCAGCCTACCCACCCCATCTAAAGCACTCCCTACCCTGCCATTTGGCTATTTTGCCTGCAGTCCTGCTCTTCCTTCTTTGAGGTCCCCCTCTCAGCCCAGCACTTCAGATGGGTGATCAATAGATGGATTTTGCTGGAGACATGGTTTCTGGCTTTTCCCCTCAGCCTCACACAATAACACCTGAGGACAAGTGCTGCACTTCAGCCCAGACCCAGCCCTATAGGCTCCTAGGTATCTGAAGAGGGGACTGGCAACCATCTGTGCTCCACAGACACGTTCCTAGCCCAGGGCCTCTGTCTCTTCCCAGCACAGGAGAGACCACACTTTCTCCAGCTCAGCACTGCTCTGCTCACATAGTTCATGTTCTGAATTCCTCTAGGCCACAGCACTATCTCCAGTCTCCCTTTCCTTGCTACTCACCTACTAACCAATTGTGATGGTCTGGAGATTGTAGTATCCACACAGACACCTGTGGCCTCTTTCCTAGTCTCAACAGCACCCTCCTTGTGCAGGCCCTCCTGACATGAGACCTCACTCTTGCATCAGTATTCT
This sequence comes from Rhinopithecus bieti, assembly GCF_001698545.2. Lineage (NCBI taxonomy): Eukaryota > Metazoa > Chordata > Mammalia > Primates > Cercopithecidae > Rhinopithecus > Rhinopithecus bieti. The sequence goes on along the minus strand of NW_016812402.1, from coordinate 766,376 downwards.
AACCCATATCCCTTCTCCTATTGTGAAGCCTTCCATACATCATTTATACTGCATCCCTAGTCTCACTCCTGCTCAAAAGCCTTCATCTCCCTCCCTCATCCCTGCCCACTTAGCCCTCCATGCTGATCATAGACTACCCAGCTTCCCAGTACTGCTGAAGACATGCCCCAAACTTCTTGTCCACCTCTATCAACATCTGGGCCCCTCGGTCCATGCTGTCCCCTCTGCCTTGAGCAGCCACTACTCCACCTCCACCCTTACTATGTCTTCTTGTTAAAATCCTACTCTTTCTTCAAGACCCACCTCCAATATCCCCCGTTCTTGATTTCTACCATGGATATTTTCTTTCTAAGAATGCCCCTCAAGACTTATTTTTCTTCTGTACTCCTCTGTACTGCTTGATTTTATATTGTGCTATATGAATTTATTATCTACTAATAGAACAAAAATATATAAATATTAGACAAAGCAAGGGAGGGAAAACACCTGCCTTCCTTAAAGAAACATTGCAAAGTTAAAATGTAGGCAATTGCGAAGCATGAAGCAAATAAGCTATTATTACTAATTGATGATTTAGTAAAAATAAAATGATGATTTAATGAAAATAAATCATCTACGGAGAAGAAAAGTCCATGAAATAGCAAACTTTTTGTTTGTTGCTGCCTTTAAGGCAGCATCCGATCACAGACACCCAGGGTTCCAGAGGCTTTGATGCTTCTGCCCAATTTTCTCTGGGATCTATTTTATTTTATTTTATTTTATTTTTAATCACTGGTTTCCACAAAGAAAGAAAGTACCTTTCAGGATGCTTCAGGACAAACCCTGGAGCACTGTATTGGCAGAATTCATGGCAGAAAACCAAGGTTACTCTGCTACAAGTCACCACTAGGACCCCTGCAATCCACGGGAATTATAAGAGGCCCTTTGAAGACAATGACAATACAATCACCAGGAAAAAGGGGAGCAGGAAAAGAAGAGCTACTTTAAAACAGTTTCATGACATTCATTTCTATGGAAGTATTTAGAAAGTGCTGTTCAATGTTATTCATAAATGACATCAACAAAATTCATGAAAACAGGATACTTAAAAGCAATAGATGGCAATTCAAAGCAAATCCATAAGTAATCAAATTTAAAAGAAAAAAGAATCCTTGATTATATTTCATTATCATATTTGATTTTATATTACCAATCTGTGAATACTTGTGAAAAGGATTAAAATTGATAGCAGTAAATTAAAATTACCAGTGCAAAAGTATTCACAGCTTTTCCCCCATCTATTCACTTCATTACTCCAGGGAAAATTTTCAAGTGCCTGCTAAACTCCTGAGGTTCTGGTTATGCTGATCAAGAAAATGGGGGAAAATCGGTAAATATTTGGTAGTAAGAATACAGTCTCACAGGTTTACACAGGAAAGAAAGAAACTGTTATGTAGGAGAATACGTAGCGCCAAGAAGGCAGAACAGGGCGAGAAGGTAAGAGAGACTAGAAGCCCAGAAGCCAGATGGGAGGAAAAGAGCTGGAGAAAGCCCAGAGTCTGGAGGAGCCCAGAGTCTGTAGGGTGACCACAAGATGAGTGAGAGCTAGAGAGAGGCAGGGGGAGCAAAGGGTTCTGATTACAAGTCTCCTACTAGCCACCACCACCTCTACAGCCACCCCAGCATACTAGATTAAAAGCTTCCAGAGACTACAACTGTCATTTACTCACCTTTCTACCCTACCACGCCTGGTTCCATACCTTGTACATAGCAGACACTCAAATGTTTCTGGGAAAAACAAGCCAATTTTCTGGGAAAAACAACATCCATTTTTTACCTTCTGGGTTACCCACACAGTGCTACCGCATCAGTCTTGACCATTTTGATGACTCCATTCCCCTACCTGCAGATTCACTAATGGCTTACTATATTTACACCAGAGTGTCACAACTTTAGCAATAAGGACTGGGTACTTCTTTGTTGGGGCGGGGGGTGGGGGGCAGGGGTGCTGGCCTGTATACCGTAAAATCCTTAACAGCAGCCCTGGCCTCTACCCAGTAGATGCCAGAAGTATCCCACCCCCACTTGTGACAACCAAAAATGCCTCCAGAAAATGCCAAATGTCTCCAAAGAGTTGGGATGGGAGGCAAAATTACTCCTGATTAAGAACCATTTGTCAATACTAAAAGTCCAAATTATTGGAGCTGGCATAGAAGATTCTTTACAATTTCATCTCAATCTACTTTTCTGCTTTGATCTCCAACAGTTCCTGCACCCAAATGCTTAGTTTCAGCCAGGTGGTCCTTTGCATAAGCTCCCACATTGGTGCCTTTACAAAAAAAGTCCTCTTCACCTAGAATAACATTTCTGCTCTCCTTTCACTATAAATGCTTTGACCAACTTAATAGACATTCTTGAGTTCATATCCTTCAGGAAGTCTTCTCTGATCAGGGTTAGTACAAGCTCTGGGTCATTTTCCTTTCCTTTGAATCCTATAGCTTTTCCTGTCTCCACCTTCCCTTATTACAGAAAGGTTGCATGTGCATATGTCTTAGCCTAGCCAGGCTGCTATAACAAAATACCATAAACTGGTAGCTTATAAACAACAGAGATTTATTTCTTAGAGTTCAAGAGGCTGAGAAATCCAAGATTAAGCCACCAGCAGATCCCATGTCTGGTGAGGGCTCGCTGTCTGCTTCATAGATGGTAACTTCTAACTGCGTCCTCACATGGTAGAAGATGTGAACAAGCTCCCTGAGGCCTCTTTTATAAGTGCAATAATCCCATTTAGGAGGGCCCTGCCCTCATGACCTAATTACCTCCTAAAGAATCCACATTTTCATACTATTGCACTGGGAATTTGGTTTCAAAATACGAATTTTGCAGGAGACACAGATATTCAGGCCATAACAACATATGTCTGTTTGTGTAAAGTATATCCAACAAAAATATATGCACAAGGACATGAAAGATATCATCCGTTTTCTGTACTTTCCTCAATGCATGGCAGCCACATTAGAAATTTCCTAAAGCTGACGGATGTTTTTAGGCTAATCATCCTTAATGAAGTGGATATTCTGTAATTATAAATTCAAACTGAGAGAAATGTAAAGAGGATACAGCAGACTATGGCCTGTGGGCCAAATACAACTGGCAGTCTCTTTTTGTAAATAAAGTTTTATTGGTACACAGGCCTATCCGTTTACTTATGTCAGTGACAAATTACTCATCAGTAAGAAGAGTAGTTTCAATAGGGACCATATGGCTAGCAAAGTTTAAAATATATACCACTTGGCCCTTCACAGTTGAAGTTTGCTGACCTCTGTGTTAAGGTAACAGGAAAACAACACCCAAGCCTCCAGACTAGCTAAAGATACAAAGGCAAATATCTTTAGACTTTACGTTAGCTGATTTATTTTTATAAAAGGCACAGTAGCATAGAAGTTAAAAGCACTTTTGAACACAGATGTCCTGGGCTCAAATCCAGCTCTATCACTCTCTGTATGACTGTGGGGGAAATTATTTTACTTCTCCAAGCCCTTGTTTTGTTATTTTCAGAATGGAAATGAAGAAAACTAACCTATCATAAACTTTTGAGGATTAATTGATCAAATTCACATGAAGTGCTCAGCAAAGTGCCTGAGAGTGAATTCTCAGCAAACACAAGCTATTATTTTAAATTGGAAAACCTTTTTGTGTTACATTTTAAAGATTACCATTTTATGATCTATCTGAATTATCTATGAATTATTAACTAAAATAATCAATAAAATTATTCTCAAGTTCTTTGACTTTATAGGATGCATGCAAATATAAGAGTGTTTCCTTGCTCATGACATTATCTGTTCTTTCCTAGTTTATACACTGGCTGCTTAACTGGATCCCCTGCCACCCATCTTTCCCTTGTCTGCCCTCCTCACTATTGCCAGAGAGACATTCCCATGTTACTCCTGAGAACTAGAACCAACACGCTTTCCTTTTCCTGTGCTAAACAATGCTGGAGCCAGGCAAAATAACCTAGCTATTTGTTCTAGGAAATAGTCACTTTCAGAAGATAAGACTATATGCCAACAAAAATAGCCTACTTATCAAAACTAATGGTTTGCTCATTAGCACTTACTTCACAGCCCTCATCTAGTTGTACTTACCAGTCTAAAGCTATTATGTCATAAACTCTGCCTAATCTTCACCAGTTCCCCACCTTCAAATCACCCAGCCCAAGCCCCAAAACTCTATCAATATCCTTGCCTTATTTCCTTCATCTGAGAAACTACTAAGACTGTCTAGGAGTGGATACCACGCATAGTGCAGTAAGTCTAACAAACTTTATTTACTTAGTGTAACAAGTCATTCTCATTGTCTTCTTAGAGAGCTTACGGCTAGTCTCTACCTCAAAAATATTCTGAGACTCTTCACTGCCTATATACTGAAGTCACTTGACAAGTATTATTGCATAACATTCAATAGAAGCATCGGAGTGATTCATATCACAGCTACCACTTAGGGACTGTGTGAACATAGGTCAGTTACTTTATGCTCCTGAGCCTTAAGTTGTTCTTCTGAAAAGTGGGGATGCCAGAAGCACCTATTTTGCAGGTAGCATGCAGCATAGCATGTAGCAGGTGTTCAATAATGGTTAGCAGTTATTACTTTTATTTATCATCTATTATGTGTCAAGCACTGTACTAGATTCTGCAGAAAGAAATCTGATTAAGACATAGTTCCTTCTCTGAAGGAATTCAGAATCTGGTGGGAAAATCCTAATAGTAAATTCAATGAACTCTTACATGCATAGTAAGATCTCCGGGTGTGCTCATAGTACATGTTCTAGAACTTAAAATTACATTATTTTTTAATGCTACTTTTTATATTGTGAACAATCTCATGTATACAAAAGAGTATATAGAAGTAAACATGAATGCCTGTGAAGCTACACTCAGCTTAAGAATTAGCATAACTGTAGTCTTCCAACTTTCAGTTGTAAGATAAAGGCAGTCCAGTATAAGAAAAATGAGTAGCACTGGGATTCAGATGATATGGGATCTAGACTTAGTTGTGACACTAGCTAAGTGTGAGACATCTCACTTTTCAACTCCCAGTTAGCTCTTCTGTTGAATGACAGGGGTGGACAAGATGACTGGGAAGGTCCCTCTCTGCTAGAGTGGTCCCTGGTTCTCTAGTCTGCTCCTTCCCGCCAGGCTGTGAAGACGGACGCCTCCAACATTGATCTGCTCACTGTCTCACCAGAACCTTCCAATTTTTCATTCCAAGTTTATTTTTCCCCTGACTTTCAATGTGAAGAAATCTCCTCTACCTCACATTTAAAACAGAGTCTTCATCTGACATGTTGACACCTCTAACTAATATACTATCTCTTTCCTTCTTTACAATGTCAATTTTTTAACATGTGGGTCACTTCTGAAATTTCCATTTCTCTATCACCATCAGAGCCTTTTTCAGATCCCAAGACCCTGTGATAATTGCTTCCTTGAAAGTCATTAAGACTTCTTAGACCAATTCTTGGTTCTCTCCTGCCAAGATGGCCAGGAACATTTCCTAAACGGTCCTGTGGCTCTTTTCCTTTTCTTTTTTAGAGGCAGGTCTTGCTCTGTCAACCAGGTTGGAGTGCAATGGCATGATCCTATATAGCTCACTGCATAATCCAACCCCTGGGCTCAAGCTATCCTCCCGCCTTGGCCTCCCAAGCGGCTAGGATTACAGAGGCGCTCTACCATGTCCGGTTCTTGAGACCCACACTAACCACTCTTCTTTTTCCTGGGCTGCCTCCTTTCAGCCCAGGTGAATGTAACTGCATACTAGAAAGATCATTGTGCCTCCTACCTCAAAAGAAGACTTTATCGGTGAAGGTTGAGGTCATCAAAAAAGTTTTACTAGACAGAAGAATAACAACAACTAAAATAATAATGTTACACAAATTTAGATGTAAGGACATAATTTGGATGTCATTTATGGAGAAAGAATGGAAAATATCACCTCTTTGTTGTCAATCACATCAATTGCAATTCTTCAGAAAATTAGTCTCATCTACCAATCCAACTAAGTACCTATTTTTGGCTTTTGGAATTTTACTGGGTGGAAGACTGGAATCTATACTGTTGTCAATTCAAATCTGGTATGTTTAGTAAAACATAAGCTAGCTACTCGTTCAGGAAACTTTCTGTGATGTGCTTCAAAAAGCTGCATGAAAGGGTTTGGGGGATAAAAGGAAAATAATGATAAATGACCTTACAGCACAAACTCAGCTCTCTCTGGCCTCTCAGCAAGCTTCAGGGCTTCATGCATGCCTGCAGCCGAGAGCTTCCGGTTGATATTCCGGTACTGGCACTGAAGCAGGCTGCGATAGGTGGTCCTCAGGTCCCGGTTGAAGAAGGCATATATAAAAGGGTTAATGAGAGAGTTTGCATAGCCTAGCCACAGAAATGTCCTCTCCACCCACAGTGGGATGCAGCTGCAGGAAGTGCCACAGATGAAGGGTCTGGCTGTCGAGAGGAGGAAAAATGGCAGCCAGCACACGGTAAAGGCCCCGACGATGATCCCCAGGGTGGTGGCTGCTTTCTGTTCCCGCTTAAAGATGGAGATGTTTTTCCTTTCATGCTTGAGGAGTCTCGAAAGGTTTGCACACTCTTCCACCTCCTTCTGGAGCTTCACTATGCCATTCAGGGCGATGATGCTGTCTGGCTCCACTCGAGGGAAGCCAGGGAATTTGTGTTTGGCAGCACTCTTCCTGGCAGCCTTGTAAATCTGGTAGTACATGAAAAGCATGACGGACATAGGGATATAAAATGCCACTGCGGTAGAGTAAATCGTGTAGCCAAAGTCCTGGCTGATCAAGCACACCTTATCGTCATTTACATTCTGAGCCCATCCAAAGAGCGGAGGTAAAGTGATGGAGGCAGAGAGAAGCCAGACGGAGAGAATCATCTTCGCCATGCATTTCCCATTTTGCCTCACAGGGTATGTGAGGGGCCTTGTGATTCCAAGGTACCTAGTGGAGAGATGCAAAGATAACAGGTGAACACTGTGATCATAACTGGTCAACTGAGCAAGACCTGCCAGCCAGGTACCAGCACCAGTCCTCACAACAGCCCTTCTAGGCAGGCATCATTACTCCCATTTTGCAGAAAGGTAAACTAAGGCTCTGAGATGTTACCTATTTTATTCCAGGTCACAAAGAGGCATTGCCAGATTGTAGCCTGAGAGCCCTCTGGCTCTAAAGTCAGTACATGCTTTTTGCATGCCTTACAGTTTTTCACAATCCATGTAGTCAACAAAGTTTAAAGAGCTCCCCCTCCCCATGACCACAGCAACCAAAATCAGCCAGGACAACATATCAACTCTGATGTAGGATGCTGTGACACATTCTCAAAACAACCAAGGTCTACCACACTCTGGTATTATACACCCAGTGATCGCCCCAGCTGTCTTAATTTAGGCCAGCTTTTAATTCATTTTAGCTTTCCCTTTGCATTACAGCAAAAGCATTTCTTTAAGATCACACAGATTCGTGAGATAGTCTGGGAATCCTAGAGTGTTGAAATGGTTAGCAGAAAATACATTATTATTATTATTATTTACCCACAGAAAAGTCTCACACAACAGCAATGTCAGAGGAACAATCTAAGAAATAAAAACAGCCTGCCTTCTCTCTCCAGTTCTTAGGAGAATCACAAAGCAAGGGTACAATTCTGAAAAATATTAGGGAAATCCAACATTTTCTCTGTGCTTAGTTCTATACAGGGAATAAATATTACTCCAAGTCTGTGATCAAGGATTTGTAATGCAAACAAATCTGTGCACACAGAGAAAACATATACAGAAAAGATATTCTGCCAAATGTTTAATATTTTTCAGCTTTTCAAACCTGTGTTTTCCTCATATTTAATAGCCTTAGATTCTATTTTGGGAAGCAAGGAGCACTTGAGAAGCAAAGACAGAAAAAAAGCTGGTCATTTTGTTGTTGTTTTTACTTCCTTTATGTATATAAAAGATACATTATTGAAACATAAAAAGGAAAGATACAGAGAGTCCCTAACTTACCAACAGGTTATTTTCTGAAAGTTGGCCAGCTAGTAGGTTAGAACTTAAAAAACAATTTCCGCTAGAAATATCCTTTAATACTTAAATTATCCCACAAAAGACCAAAATCATACTTTCACAATGAAAATTAGCATCACTATAACACAGGAAGACAACATCGAAATACAGTAAAAAATGATGAGCCAGATGTTCTTACTCCTCTAGAATTCTTTCCTTCAACAAGTATTAATGGAGCTCATTTTACTGGACAGGTACTGTTCCAGGTGTTGGAGATATGGCAGTGGGTAGAAGAGATGAAAATCCTGCTTGCAGGCAAATGGAGAAATCATGTCGGATGAAGGGGAAAACCTGACACCATGGTAATGTTGAAGGGGACTTCTGATCCCTTCCAAGGACTCATGCGTTCACAATGCTGGGTTCTTCATTTGCCAACTTCTGCCTTCCCTTTTCCTTAATAAAGTTGACCTACAATCACTACCCTTAGACTTATCAGCTGTAGTTAGGATTATGATGCTGCTCCCAAACAGAATGAGGGAAGAGAGAGAGGGAGGCTTTCCTTAGAATGCAAGAATAAGAGTTAAGAAAAAGGCAGGCAGTGTGGGGGAAAGTAACTCAGAAGAAGAGAGGGAGGGAAGGAGGAAGGAAGATGGAAAAGGGAGGAGGGAGGGAAAAGGAAAATCTAGTCCTTGTTCTCAAGCAGCTCCTGTGAATGTGGCCTTTTGGGCACCTTCCTTATTTCCCTAGCAGCCTTTCCCCAGACCTGCACTTTGATTTCTAGTCTCTCTTTGTCTACAGCCCCATTGTAAACTGCCTGCTCTCAAGCCTGAATGTGGCATCCAAGACATGAGCCCAGGTCGGTGCCTCAGGTTCACCAAGGAGTGAAGTCCAACAGGTAGAGGTTACTTTACACAATTCCCCAGGAGACCACCAGATGGCATTGTCAGACCATTTTACACCTACTTACTGGGATTGGGGGTGTGTGGATAGGGTAGATGGCTGATGTAACAGGTTGTTATGTTGGAAAAATTAAGACAAAAAAAGAAGTTACATTTTATTTGTGGAGAGTTAAAAAAATTAGCAAGCCTGGAATTCACAATCTAGTAAACTCCTGTTTTAAGGAAATCCTTTTTCTCTCCCATTTCTTCATACTTTCCTTACTAGAACGATGCCTTCCCACTTAAGTAACAATTCCATCTTTTTCCTGGTTAATAAAGTACAAAGAACATTTTAGAATATTAGATAATCTAATTTAAATGGTACGTTTATTCATTCTAGTACACTTAGGCTGACACATTATATTTCAATCATGGTGATTAGTCTACATTCAGCCTGCCCTGGATGTACAAATTATATTTCATAAACTCTGTTCTACTTTAGGCACCATTCTCTAATTATTTCAAGACATCCTACAACAAGATAGTTATATTTACTTCTTAGGCCCCTCACTTCCACCTGGTGAGACATTATAAGGCTAAAATCAACTGAAATATTACTAGAAAAAAAATGAGTGCTCACTGAAGTGTCTGGATATAAAATTAATAAACAAAAGTTAATATTTTATGTTGTAACCATTAACAATCAGAAAATAGTGTGGAGATGATGCAATTAACAACAATTAAAACATCTAGGAAAAGCTTTTTTAAAATAATACCTAAGGCCTATATGGAGAAAATACAAAATGCTACTGAGGTACATTTTAAAATACTTAAATCCATGAGGGAAAACTTGTTTTTTCAATAAGAAAATCTAGTATTATAAAAGTACCTATTTCCCCTCAATCTGTAAATACCATATAACCCCAAATGAATAAACTGGCATGGCTTTTGTTAATGATTTTAAAGCTCACCAAATCAACATGCAAAAATGTACAGATAATCTGAAAAAGAATAATGAAGGGATACTTTTCCTATTTAAAAAAGCAACAGAAATAAAAGCCCCCCAAAAATTATTCAAAAAGATATCAATAAAACAGGATAGTTTCAAGTTGATTCAAATATATACGGGAATTCAATATAAAAGGAGTCACTTTAAATCACTAGTAAAAAATTGGATACTCATAAAGTCTCACAACTGTTCAGCAATTGAGGTAAAAGTATTACTGGCTTCTTACCTTTCTTTTGATTAAATATAAATCCCAGATGGATCAAAGATTATCATGTAAAAAAAATTAAACCCTAAGACTATGAGAAAATATTGGCAAGTATTTCACAATCCTGAGATGACAAAGGCCATTCTTAACTATAATACAAAAGCTTGAAAGTATAAAATGAAACATCAAGAAATGTTTGTAACAAACAAAATAAATAAGTGACATTTATAAGCAACATTTAGTTTAATTCAAAAATCATTCTGTGAAGAGTTAAAAGTCAAATCATAAACTAGAAATCTAAATGGCAATATCACAATATTCACAGATTTCCTACAGGTCAATACAAAACACAACCATCCCATAGTAAGAACTTCAGAGTTTGTAAAAGAAAAAGGAAAAAGCCAACCATCCCAAAAAAAATATTTAAGCAACTGATCAAAGAAGAAAAACTAATGGCCAAAGCCGGGTGCCGTGGCTCATGCCTATAATCCCAGCACTTTGGGAGGCCAAGGTGGAAGGATCACTTGAGGCCAGGAGTTTGAGACCAGCCTGAGCAACAGAGCAAGACCCCATCTCTATTTTAAAGACAGAGAGAGAGAAACTATGACCAATAAGCACTTAAAAATATGTAGAACTTCATTAATAATCAAAGAGATGCAAATTTTAAAATGACGCATTTTTATCATTTGCCAATATTTAAGAAAGACAAAATCCAATATTAGAAAACTGTGAAAAAGCAATCGTTCTATTACGTTGCTATTGGAAGTGTCAACTGAAATAATTCTGGTAGACAGTTTGGTAATTATCAGATATCTAGGATTTTGTCTTAAGAAGATAATTGTACAGATGCAAAATGACTAATGTGCAGAGATGTTGCTAAACACATAATAGAGGAAAAAGGATGCAATCTAAGTATTATCAATAGGAGATTAGATATGGTATATATATATATATATATATACTGTATACAATATGTATAATGCAACCATTAAAATGATGATGTACATCTGTATTTACTAACACAGAAACAAGAGAAGAGTGGATTAAAAATGCATTGATAATAGAATATCCTATAACATATTTTATTAACCCTTCTATATAAAACCGGGTGTATGCCTGTGTGAGCATGTCTGTGTATGCACAGATGTCTACAAGAATATCAACTAAAATATCAATAGTAGTTCTACCTGAGATGTAGAAATTTTAATGATTTTAATTTTTCTTTATATTTTCTATGCTTGATATTTTTGTAGTGAGCATGTAAAAAAACCCCACTACTTTAAGAACAAAATAAAAGATTTAAGAGGATTCTGAGATTCCTAAATTACTAAATGATTCTGGCAATAGAAACAATCTGGTTCATAAAACCTTTAGAAAGCTGATAATTAAATCTTATATTGTTTTATTTGATTAGCTTGTCAAAAGTGCTGTATTATAATACATTCATAAGTTCATACAAAAGAAAAGGAACTCATTGGCATTTAAAATCCCATAATTACTATATAAAGTAATATTGGTATTCAGGGAAGTGTTTCTCTAAATTATACATTCATTCTTCCAAACCTTGTATCGAATAAATCTTACCTTCAAGGGAGAGAAAGAAAAAAAGAAAAAAAAACTAGACTGATTTTTAATATTCCTTAATTATGCATGTTTAATATTTATCACACTAGCATTTTATCCTCACTGTTAATTAGAAAGCAGGATGCTTATAAAGTCTTCAAAATTTTACTGTAAAATGCATACAAATGTTAAAGTACAGTAAATCTCAGAGACAAAAGCACCAAAGTATTATATAATTGAGAAATATATGCAACTCACATTAGGGGTGCTACTGAAGTACAGGTTCAGGGAAAAAGAGGATTAGGGAGTTATAATCTGCATAGAGAGGGATCGGAAGTAAACTAACTCTGCTGCCTGTCTTCTGTTCTAACTGTATAGAAATGGTAGATAACAGTTCTTTAATCAAATGGCTTCTTCTGAGTTTCACTGCTATAGAATAATAATCTAGGGAGTAAAAGAAACTGGGTAGAATTATTCTGAAATACGGTGGTTTTTCAGAATATTCAGCTTAAAAAGAGTTCACACACTTAGAACACCTCCTCCAGGAGATTCCTCCCTTGCAGTTGGCAAAATCCACTAGAATCTCCAGCTAATGTCAGTGGCTCCTGAAACTGCCAGATTATCAGAATCACTCAGGAGCTTTAGAAACATGCAGATTCCCAAGCCAATATTCTCATTCAAGGATTGGAGACCTAGGACTTTCTGTTTAGGATTGACTGTTCTGGGTCTTTATCCCACACACTGCTGTCAAAGCAGCCTTCTCCCATTCAATTACAAGGACTTTATACTTATCACATGAAGGGCTTTACTTACTGTATATTTCATCTGAACAGTTTGCTTCCAGTTTAGTCTAACAAAATCATTATGAATCATGTTTCCATTATCTCAGCTATTAGATTTATTTCCCAGTACTGTGCTAAATGAGATATGTGTGGTCTTTATGTTTTAATCAAGTTGTAGATTTTTCTTAAGTGCATAATACCCAACAGGGTTTTTTAAAACCTTTTGACCATAGTTCACAAAAGAAATATAACATTTTACCTATATAATAAACTGATATGTGTGTATATTTATATTTAGGAAATTAAAACAAAAGTTTCACAAATCTATATTTACCATTATAAACCATTATTTACTCTCTTCTATTCTATTTCAGACTTTTTAAGTGCTGGCCTTAATGCACTAAATTGATTTCATAACCCATTATTGGATCAAGACCTAAAGTTTGAAAATTACTCACCTTCACCAAACACATGAAAAGGTGTTTAACATCATGAGTCATGAGAAAAATGCAGATTAGCACAATGAAATGTCACTAACAGCCATCAGAGTGGTTAAAATTAATGATGATGATGATGATGATGATGATGATGATGATGATAAAAACCATAATGCCAAGTGTTCTGTGAAGATATGAAACAATTGTGATTCTCACACATTACTGGTGGGAGTGTAAACTGAGGCAGTAACTTTGGGAAACTATTTTGTAATATCTATTAAAGCTAAATAATACACACACTATGATCTAGCAATTCCAAGTATATAATGAATATTAACCAAAATACACATACAAAACTTTATAGCAGCACTGTTGGTAATAGCCCCAAATGAAACTCACCCACTCTACAAAAGTAAAATTAGTATAACTCTATAATAGTAGAATAAGTACATAAACTGTGGCATATTTATACAATGGAATTCTATAAAACAATGAGAATGAACCCAGTACTGCTTGTCAACATGGATGATTTTCACAAACATAAGGTCGTGCTAAAGAAGCTAAAAAACAAAAGAGAACATACTATTCCAAACCAGGCAAAACTAGCCCCTGGTAACAGAAGCCACAATGGCAGTTACCTCTGGGGAAAAGCAGGTCCTAAGCAGTGAGGGTGCAGGAGGCTCTGGGTGTGTTAAGCAGGTATGCTCACCTTGTAGAAAGTAAGTGAGCTATTCAGTTATGATTGGTGCAGTGTTCTGGATGTACAGAAATCAAGGTTTTTTTAAATACTAAAAGTAAATTTTTAACAATACACTGAACTTATCATTTGCCATTAACCTAGATGCTGACCTGTTCTCTAAAACCATCATTACAGTGGGGTTCCAATATACTTTTAAACCATTTCCATCAGTGTTTCTAAGCTGCACTTATAGTTAGGACCAATAAACAACTTAAATTCCTTATTCTGCCCTCAGCAGTGAAGGAGGGAAGTAGATAAAAGAGAAGAGGGGAAAAAGCAACAAAATTCAATCAAGTTTGGAAACACAGTAGCAAAGCCTCCTCTTTGAGAAAGCATATTATCATTAAACAAAAAGGAGACTTTCCCTTAACAGAGAAAATCAGATTTAATTAAAATAAAACAAATCACTTAATTCTAAAAGTACCTGTAAAAATTCATATATTATATTTGTTAACTGTTGCTACATAACTAATTACCACACTTTAGTGGCTTAAGACACCACCAAGGAAAACCCTGTGGCAAAAAAAAAAAAAAAAAAAGAAAAGAAAACTACATGACTATTAAAGGATTTTTAGATAATTATACAAAGTCATGAAAATGAATAGTGTGAGAGATTAGTAGTGACCCCTGAATTATACTTGTTAATTACCTCAGTTGTATATGGATTCACAATAAACTAAATTTTCCCAAAGAATTTGGCCTTTTATTCCTCAGAAAAAGGGGGTGGGGGTGGCAGAAAGAAAGAACCAAAATTTATCAGCAATAATACAAGAAATTAATGGCATAAAACCTTAAAAACTTTGTAAAGGTTAGAGGCAGGAAAAGAAAAGAAAATATTCTGTTTTATGATGCTTCTGTGTGGCTTTCAACCCCATCCCATAGAAGCAGTACTGAGGAAAGGGGGTGAGTAAATCCTTAAAATTCCAAATAATACCTTCATTTTGGAGAGAAGCAAATCGAGCGGGCGAGAAGACAACCTAAAGAAAAGTACTGCAAAGCCATGAAGAGCAGAAGCCCCACATGCCATTTCAGCAGAGTTAAGGGCCAGCAGAACTTGTCATCTTTCAGGACACTGAGCTGAACCAGAGTAGTATGCCAAGTTCCAGAAGACTGGTAAATCCTGAGCTTAGTGGGATATTTTCTGGTCCAGGACATCTAATGAGTATTCAGAGTAAAGAGTAGTCCTCCTTAACAAACTTCACTCAGCTGCAGTAGAACCTACTCCCTTCCTTTCCCTGCAGCCCTACACTTTCAGGCAATTGAAAAGCAGAAACACGAAATACTAGCCTAAAAAGAGAAAAATAGCATACCAAATAAGGCAGAATATCAATGATAATTCAACCACAGTATGTGAGAACAAACATTAGGGTTTAAATAAACAACTCATGTTAAGAATGAGCAAAATGAAAAAAATAAACTGTTACAGCAACTACACAAACATGCTCCAACAATAAATAACAACAATAAAAGGAAAAAAGAAAGAAAGAGAACATGGCTAAGACTTGAAGAACCAAGTCAAGAGGCAAACACAATATTCAGAATAGATATTGTTTTCCTAAAAGTACTTTTCACTGTAAGAGACCTTAATAAATATATGTGATCACTGAAGTAGAGGCTCAAAGATGTTAAAACAGCAGAATGAGATAAAAGGAGACTGCTAAGTTAAGAAAATAAATTGAGGCCAGAACATTATCAGGGCAGATCTAATGGATGAATAAGCAGGAGCTGAGAATAGAAACAGACACACCTGACCAGGCGCAGTGGGTCACGCCTGTAATCCCAGTACTTTGGGAGGCCAAGGCGGGCAGATCACGAGGTTAGGAGTTCGAGACCATCCTAGCCAATATGGTGACCCTCTGTCTCTACTAAAAATACAAAAATTAGCTGGGCATAGTGGCGCTCGTCTGTAGTCCCAGCTACTCGGGAGGCTGAAGCAGAAGAATTGCTTGAACCCAGGAGGTAGAGGTTACAGTGAGTAGAGATCGTGCCACTGCACTCCAGCCTGGGTGACAGAGCGAGGCTCCATCTCAAAAAAAGAAAAGAAACAAGACACACCTGAAAAGCAAATCAATGGCATGGAGTAAAAAGGCTTGAGGTAATCATATCAATGCATAAGGAAAAATTTATTCAAGCAATTAGAAGGTGATAGGTAAGGAAAACACACAAAGATAAGACATAATAATAACATCTCCCTGAAGAAAAGAAAGAAACTAAACAAGGAGGACGGAAATTGTTTAAGTAAATAGAGCTGCAACATGTAAAAAGTACACAGTGATATAATTTAGGACATTGTCCTTGAATCGATGAAAGAGCTGAATCTTACCAGCAAAAGGACACATCACATAGTTGGGAAAAAGTGATACAGAATTATTATCCATGATACCTATCCTAGTAAAGTTATTGAACTTCAAGACATGGAAAGACCACTGCAGGAATTTGGGAATGAAAAAAAAAATCAGAAAATATGCAAGGTGGAAAAAAAATCAGGCTGATTCTCAACAGCATAATTCCATGCCAAAATATAATAGAAAATGTCTAAAAATATAGAGTGTATAAAATGTGAAATAGCATTATGCCTGTTATCTAAAATTATAAAGCTAAGAAGTAGACATTCTCAAACACGAGAGAATTTGAAGAGTAAAGTACCCATAAAGCCTATTTTGGGGGAGGAAATAAAATCCATCCAACCAAAAATGAACCAAATGAAGAATTTAAAACCAGGAAAACAATGGCTATTATTGAACTTGTTTAAATGCAACAGTAAGACCTATGGGAATTATATTAGCACAACAGAATGTAAATTTTACAAAGTAAAAATAATATAAGCCACAAGAATCAGGAGCTGGGGGAAGCAACGTAGGATACAGTGTTAGAGCACTAATCAATTCAACTTTCAAAGTAGAGATCAACTGATGCTGTCTAAAATTGTAACATTTTAAAATTGTAACATATAGTTTATACAAATCCAACCTCCTAATGGCTTTCACATTTTCCCATAATCTTTACACAATCTTTCAGGAACAAATAGCTCTTAAAATTAGTGCTGTACAAAGGAAAGGAAATCAGTGTATCAAAGGGACATCTGCATCTCCATGTTTACTGTAGCCCTATTCACAATAGCCAAGGTATTGAATCAACCTAGGTGTCCAACAACAGATTAATGGATATAGAAAGTGTGGTGTATACACACAAAGAATACTATTCAGCCATAAAAAGAGGAAAAGCCTGTCGTTCACAGAAACATGAATGAAACTGGAAGACATTAAGTGAAATAAGCCAGGTACAGAAAGTTAAACACCGCATGTTCTCACTCTAAAATTAGTTGATCTCATAGGAGTAAAAAGTAGGACAGAAGATAACAGAGACTGGAAAGGGTAGGAGGAAAGAAGGACATACAAAGATTTGTTAAAGGGCACAAAATTAAAGCTAGACAAGAGGAACAAGTTCTAGTATTCTATAGCACTCTAGGATGACTATAGTTAACAATGCATTATATAGTTTAAAATAGCTAGAAGGAGGATATTGAAAATATTCCCAACGCAAAGAAATGATAAATGTTTGAGATGAGGGATATGTTAATTACCCTGATCTGATCACTATACATTATATGTATCAAAACATCAATATGGGCTGGATGCATTGGCTCACACCTGTAATCCCAGCAATTTGGAAGGCCAAGGCAAGTGAATCACCTGAGGTCAGGAGTTTGAGACCAACCTGGCCAACATGGTGAAACCCCATCTGTACTAAAATTATAGAAAATTAGCCAGGCGTGTTGGTGGGCATCTGTAATCCCAGCTACTTGTGAGGCTGAGGAGGGAGAATTGCTTGGATCCAGGAAGTGCAGGTTCCAGTGAGCTGAGATTGCACCATTGAACTCCAGCCTGGGCAACAGAGTGAGACTCTGTCTCAAAAATAAATAAATAAAATAAACATGTACCCCATAAATATGTACAATTATTATGTGTCAAAAAAATTAAATGAAAAAATAGTAGCTCTGACTGAAAGTTCTTCTACTTCAGTTTATTTTTCTTCTTTTAAATTTAAGTAAATTTAGTTTTAATATTTTGTTAAAATAACATGCATAGTGTGATATCATTTTTATAATTTTTTTAATCAATCAACTTTCTATCTACCTGTCATTGAGTCAACTAACCAGCTAGCCAGTCATCCTCCTAAGTGGACATAAGTATAAAGAAACATCTAAAATGATACTTACTACGTGTTATTTATTTTATTTTTCTGTATAAGAGTTTAGATGATTTGTTTTCTTTTTCCTATTTTTTATAATTGAATTTTCATAATGAGCACATACAGTTTTCAAAAAATTAAAGAATTACTCTAAAACACTGCAAAGCTTTATTTTTTATTTTTGGACTGTTTCTACCTTACCACTTTCTCTTTTTTACTATACGTATATTGTGAAATGATTACCACAGTAAAGTTAGTTAACACATCTATTACCTCACATAGTTACCATTGTGTGGGAGGGGCAGGGGCGGGGGGCGGTGAGGTTTACTCTCTTAGCAAATTTCAAGTGTACAATACACTACTGTTAACAATAGTCACCATGCTGTACATTAGATTTCCACACCTTATTCATCCTACAACTAAGAGTTTGGACCAACATTTCCCCTTTTCCCACATCCCCATTCCCCTGCCAACAACCATGCTACTCTCTGTTTCTAAGTTTTTTAGATTCCACATACAAGTGAGATTATGCAGTATTTATCTTTCTCTGTCTGACTTATTTCACTTAGCATAATGCCCTGAAGGTTCATCTATGTTATTGCAAATGGCAGGATTGCCTTCTTTTGTAGCTGAAAAATATTCTATTGTGTATATATACCACATTTTCTTTATCCACTCATCCCTTAACAGACACTTAGATTGCTTCCTACCTTGGCTACAGTAAATAGTGGGCAATTAACATGGGAGTGCAGATATCTCTTCAATATACTGGCTTCATTTCCTTTGGATATATACCCAGAAGTAGAAGCACTGGATCATATGGCAGTTAGTTGTATTTTTATTTTTTAAGGAACCTCCATACTGTTTTCCATAAGAGCTGTACTAACTTACATTCTCACCAACAAGTGCACAAGGGTTCCCTTTTCTCCACATTCTCGTGAACACTCAAGATTTCTTGTCTTTTTGATAACAGCTATCCCAACAAGTGTGAGGGGATAACTCATTGTGGTTCTGTTTATGTTTCCCTGATGACAAGTGATGTTGAGCACCTTTTCATGTACCTGTTGTCCATATGTATGTCTACTTTAGAAAAATGTCTATTCAGGTCCTTTTCCCATTTTTAATGGAATTATTTGGGTTTTTGTTGTTGAGTGATATGGGTTCTTTAAATATATTGAATATTAACCTCTCATAAGATACATGGTTTGTGAATATTTTCTCCCATTCTGTACGTGGCCTTTTCATTTTGTTAACTGTTTCCTTTTATGTGAAGAAGATTTTTATTTTAATGTAGTCCCATTTGTTTATCTTTGCTTTTGTTGGTGTTATGTCCAAAAATATCACTGCCAATACCGATATAAAGGAGTTTTTTTTTTTTTTTTTTTTTTTAGACGGGGTCTTGTTCTGTCACCCAGGCTGGAGTGCGGTGGCCAGATCTCAGCTCACTGCAAGCTCCGCCCCGGGTTCACGCCATTCTCCTGCCTCAGCCTCCCGAGTAGCTGGGACTACAGGCGCCCGCCACCTCGCCTGGCTAGTTTTTTGTATTTTTAGTAGAGACGGGGTTTCACCTTGTTAGCCAGGATGGTCTCGATCTCCTGACCTCGTGATCCGCCCGTCTCGGCCTCCCAAAGTGCTGGGATTACAGGCTTGAGCCACCGCGCCCGGCCAGATATAAAGGAGTTTTTACCCTGTGTTTTCTTCTTGGAGTTTTATGGTGTCAGATACTACATTTAAATTGTTAAGCAATTTCCAGTTAATTTTTGTTAGTGGTGTAAGATAAGGGTTGGATTTCATTATTTTACATGTGGATATAGTTTTTTCGGCACCATTTATTGAAGAGACTATTCTTTCCCCATTGAGTACGCTTGGCATCCTTGTCCATTATCAGTTGACTGTGTATGTGGAGGTTTCCATGGGTTCCACGCTGTCAATTCTGTTACATTAATCTATGTGTCTGTTTTTATGCCAGTACCATATTGTTTTCAGTGCCATTTTGTAATATAGTTTTAAATGAGGAAACATGATGCCTTGAGCTTTATTCTTCTTTCTCATGATTGCTTTTTCTGTCTGAGGTCTTTTCTGATTCCATGTGAATTTTAGGATTGTTTTCCATTTCTGTGAAAAATGCCATTGGAATTTTGATAGTAGTTGCATTGAATTTATAGATTGTGCTGGGTTTTATGGGCATTTTAACAATATGGATTCTTCTACTCCATGAACATGGGGTATCTAGACATTTATTTGTGTCTTCTTCAATTTCCTTCATCAATGTCTTATAGATTTCAGTACATACATCTTTCACCTTCTTGGTTAAATTTATTCCTAAGGATTTTATTGATTTTTATGCTACTATAATTGGAATTGTTTTATTTCTCTTTTTATGAGATGCATAGATAAAACTTAGTCATTTTTACATTTTACTTTGAGTTCTAGGATATGTGTGCAGAACATGCAGGTTTGTTACATAGGTATACATGTGCCATGGTGGTTTGCTGCACCTATCAACCCATCATCTAGGTTTTAAGGCCCACGTGCATTAGGTATTTGACCTATGCATTAGTATTTGTCCTAATGCTCTCCCTCATCTTGCCCCCTCATCCCCTAACAGGCTCCGGTGTGTGTTGTTCCCCTCCCTGTGTCCATGAGTTCTCATTGTTCAACTCCTACTTATGAGTGAGAACATGCGGTGTTTAGTTTTCTTTCCTGTGTTAGTTTGCTGAGGATGATGGCTTCCAGCTTCATCCATGTCCCTACAAAGGACATGAACTCATCCTTTCTTATGGCTGCATAGTATTCCATGGTGTATATGTACCACATTTTCTTTATCTGGTCTATCATTGACGAGCATTTGGGTTGGTTCCATATCTTTACTAATGTAAAAAGTGTTGCAGTAAACATATGTGTGCATGTGTCTTTATAGTAGGATAATTTATATTCCTTTTGGTATATACCCAGTAATGGGATTGCTGGGTCAAATGGTATTTCTGCTTCAAGGTCCTCGAGGAATCGCCACACTGTCTTCCACAATGGTTGAACTAATTTACATTCCCACCAACAGTGTGAAAGCATTCCTATTTCTCCACAGGTTTGCCAGCATCTATTGTTTTTTGACTTTTTAACAATTGCCATTCTGACTGGCTTGAGATGGTGTCTCATTGTGGTTTTGATTTGCATTACTTTAATGATCAGTGATGCTGAGCTTTTTTTCCTATGTTTGTTGGTCACATAAATGTCTTCTTTTGAGAAGTATCTGTTCATATCCTTTGCCCACTTTTTGATGGGTTGCTTGTTTTTTTCTTGTAAATTTGTTTAAGTTCCTTGTAGATTCTGGATATTAGACCTTTGTCAGATGGGTGGATTGCAAAAATTTTCTCCCATTCTGTAGGTTGTCTGATCACTCTGTGGTTTTCTTTCTTTTTCAGATAGTTTGTTACTTTACAGAAACGCAATTAATTTGTATGTGTTGCTTTTGTATCTCACAACTTTATTAAATTCACTTATTTAGTTTTGGCAGAGTTTTGTACAGGTTTTTTTTGGTGGAGTCTTTAGAGTTTTCTACATATAAAATCATCATGTCATCTGAAAACAGAAACAATTTTACTTCTTCCTTTCTAATTTGAATGCTTTTTCTTTTTCTTGCCTAATTAGTATGGCTAGGACTTCCAGCAGTATGTTGAACAGAAGTGGTGCGAGTGGACAACCTTGTCATTCCCAATATTAAAGAAAAAAAATTCAGCTTTACACCACTGAGTATGATGTTAACTAAAAGGATGTTGAATTGTGTCAAATGCTTTTTATTCATCTACTGACATAATCATATTATTTTTATCTTTCCTTCTGCTAATGTGGTATATCATATTTATTGATTTGCATACATTGGACCATCTTTTGCTAGTATTAATATTACGCTGAGGATTTTTGCATCTATGTTCATCAGAGATATTGGCTTATAATTTTATTTTCTCATACAGTCCTCATCCAACTGTGCTATCAAGGTAATGTTAGCCTCATAAAATGAATTTGGAAGTGTTCCTTCCTGTTCAACTTTTTGGAAGAGTTTGAGAATAATTCACATTAATTCTTCCTTAAATGTTGGGCAGATTCCCCAGTGAAGTCATCTGGCTCTGGACTTTGGTTTGTTGGGAGGTTTTTTTATTATTGATTCAATTGACTTACTAGTTATTGGTCTGTTCAGATTTTCTCTTTCTTCCTAATTCAGTTTTGATAAGTTGTATATTTCCAGCAATTTACCCATTTCTTCCAGGCTTCTCCTAGAAGTAACCCTATTAGTTACTTTATGATTATTCATAATAGTCTCTTATGATCCTTTGTATTTCTGTGACATCGGGTTTAATGCATCCTCTTTCATTTCTGATTCATTTAATTATTCTCTCTCATTTTGAGTCCAGTTAATGGTTTGCTGATTTATCTTTTCCAAAAACAAACAAACAAAAAAAAACAAAACAAAACAAAACAAAAAACTAGCTCTGGTTTGTTAGTGTTTACTATTGTTCATCTAGTCTATTTCATTTATTTTGCTCTGATCTTTATTATGTCTTTCTTTCTGCTAAATTTGGTCTTTTTCTATTTCTAATTCTTTGACATATAAAGTTGCATTGTTTATTTAGGTTCTTTCTCTTTTTTTCTTAACATGTAGGTGTTTATTCCTATAAACCTTTCTCTTAGAAATACTTTCATGGCATCCTGTTATTTTTGGTATGTTGTGTTTCCATTTTTGTTTGTTTCAGAATTTTTAATTTCTGTTTACATTTCTTCTTTGACCCATTGGTTGTTCAGAAGTATGTTGCTTAATTTCCACATAGCTGTGAATTTTCCACTTTTACTCTTGTGATTGATTTCCAGTTTCATACTACTGTGTTCAGAAAAGATACTTGACATGATTTCAATCTTCTTGAATTTGTGAAGCATATTTTGTGGCCTAACATATGACCTATCCTGGAAAATGTTCTGTGTGTGCTTGAGAAGAATGTATATTCTGCTGCTGCTGGGTGGAATGTTCTGTATATGTCTGTTAGTTCATTTGGCCTATAGTTCTACTCATATCTGGGGTTCCTTATTGACATTATGCTTGGATGATTTATTCATTGTTGAGAGTAGGATATTTAAGTATCCTACTATTACTGTATTGCTGTTTATTTCTCCCTTCTATTAGTATTTGCTTTACATACTTAGGTGTTCCAAAGTCAAATGTATAACTATTTAAATTGTTATATCTTCCTGATTAACTGATCTCTTTATCATTGCACAATGACCTTGTTTGTCTCTTGTGATTGTTTTGGCATAAAGTCTATTTTGTTTGATGTAAGTGTAGCCACTGCTATTCTCTTTTGGTACCACTTGCATGAAATATCTCTTTCCATCCCATTTTCCATTCCACTTTCAGCCCATGTGTGTCCTTAAAGCTAAAGTGAGTCTCTTGTAGGCATCATGTTATTGGCTCTTATATTTTATCCATTCAGCCATTTTATGTCTCTTGTTTGGAGAATTTAATCCATGTACATTGAAATTACATGTTGATAGATAAACATTCACCACTGCCATTTTATTCACTGTTTTCTACCTGTTTTGTAGTTCCTTTATTTCATTCTTCCTCTCTTGCTCTCTTCCTTTGTAACTCGAAGATTTTTTGTAGCAGTGGTATACTTTCTTTTCTCTTTATCTTGTGTGTATCTACTACAGGTCTTTCCTTTATGTTTACCATAAGGATTACATAAAATATCTTACAGTTATAACATCACCCTATTTTAAGCTGATATCTTAACTTCCATTGCATATAAAACTCTACAGTCATCTCTTCTAACCTTTATAGGTTCGCTTTGGCAGGGAAAGAACTTCACTACTCAGTCCAGCCTATGGTTCTTGATGGGTCAACTGGTAGCACTGACAGACAGATAGAGTTTCCTGTTGAGGTCTCTAATTGAGTGGGGCCATTGCAGGTACTCTAAAGCTGGTTGGGTTTGCTGCCTGGGATCCGAGGTCAAGCAGGGACTACCGGCTGGACTCCCTGGTCTGGCTGGGCTACTAGCTGGACTCTACCCACAGGCTGTGCTCAGCAATTGGGAAGAGCCTTAGGCTGGGCTCCATGGCCAGGCAGGGTCACTGGCCAGGCTTTCTGGTGGGATGACGCCATGAGCTATGCTCCTCAGTTGAAAGGGGCTACTGGATTGGCTCTCTGCTCAGTGGGGCCATAGGCTGGGTTCCACAGATGGGTGGGGTTGCTGGCTGAGCTCCCTGATTAGGTGGTGCCTAGGGGCAAAACTTTCTTTAAAATTATCATTTCAGCCATTAATTTCATTTGCCTGCCAATTGGTCCTTCTTTATAAATCTCTTCACGAACTTGGCAAGTTTGGAACTAACAGCTGATTTAACCATACTCAATTTCTCTGAAATTTTTACAAACTATCTTTGCACTATAAATTCTCATTAGCTTCTTAGTTTATTAAGTAAATGTTGGGAGAAAGTCAGTTCTATGCACCCTAATGGCATAATCTCCCAATGAGTTGTAGTGGACTAAATATGGCCATATATTCTTTGCCATCCCTTTTGATAGATAAATTTTTCTCCTCCCCTTTATTCTGGGCTGGCCTTGTGGCGTGTTTTCACCAACAGAGAGTACACCAAGTGATGCCATGTGACCTCCGAGGCTGACCCTTAAGAGATGTCCAGCTTCCACCTTTACTGCCTGGAAAACTCCTCCTGCATTTAGCTGGTATTTGTGCTGGACTGCAGGATGCTTCACTCACATTCTCAGTGCTTCCCCAATTATGCTTTCCTTCTTAGCATAGTTAGCCTAGGCTTCCTCAGAGCATGGCCGACTTCTCATGTGTCAGCTAGCTTCCCAGGGAGAGTTTTCCAAGCAATGAAGGTGGAAGCTTCTTAGATTATCCCAAAATTTGGATCCCAGCCAAGACTTCACCCTGGAGCTCCAGACCCATGAATTGACTGCCTCCTTCAAATCTCTACTTGGGTATCTTTAAAGTGTCTTTTTCACTCCCTCCTCTAACAAGTTTTTATTTTGGTTTTTGTTTGTTTGTTTGTTTGTTTGAGATGGAGTCTTGCTCATCACCCAGGCTGGAGTACAGTGACGTGATCTCGGCTCACTGCAAGCTCCGCCTCCCGGGTTCACGCCATTCTCCTGTCTCAGCCTCCCGAGTAGCTGGGACTACAGGCGCCTGCCAACGCGCCCCGCTAATTTTTTGTATTTTAGCAGAGACGGGGTTTCACCGTCTTAGCCAGGATGGTCTCGATCTCCTGACCTTGTGATCCACCCACCTCGGCCTCCCAAAGTGCTGGGATTACAGGCGTGAGCCACCGCGCCCGGCCACAAGTTTTTATTAAACACTTCTATGAGTCTGGCACCATCTCGACATGTCCAAATATATCATCTCCACAAAATTGAACATCCTTCCATTTTCCCAACTTAGTCTGTCCCAGAAACCTGAGAGTCCTTCTCATTCACCATCTTAACCCAGCTCTGCCTATTTTACTTCCTCAATGTCTCTAAAACCTATCTACTTTTCTGTCTCCATTGCCATCACTCAAGAATCATTCTCTCTCCACAAGTATTGCAATAGCCTCTAAATTGGTTCCCCCACAACTACTATTCTCCTTCCTTACCCATTCTCCTCATGTATCTGGGGTGATCTTTTTCTTAATGTTAATTTATGTCATCAAGTAAGTAACATTTTCCCACACTTCGGAAATACATAAGGCATATATTGAGAAACCTTGCTTCAAATTCCGTTTCCATCCTCTTCATCCCCCACCTCCAATATGTATTACTTTTATAAAAATCTTGTGTGCCCTTCATCTTTTCTTTGTCCAAATGCAAGCAAATAAGAATATATGTTCTTATCTCCCTCTTTCTTATATGTAAGATAGCATACTGGATACCCTCTTCTGCAGGTTACTTTTTTCACTTAATAGATCCTCAAGGTACTTCCACACTAGTGCATCAAGAGCTCCCTCATGCTTTTTTAAAACTGCAAGTATTAAATTGTGGGACTCTGCCATCATTTATTTATCTAGTAATAAATAAGTAATGTGATAAATAAATTCAAATGATATTCACATCATTCTTATTCTCATGTCCACCAATCAAGGACAAAATGAAATCCACACTTCAGGTGTGAATGGTCAAACATATAAAGAATAAAACAACTGCAACTTCTTCCTTGGTGATGTGAATTCTAAAACTTAGTGGCTGTCAGTCCTTCAGTTGGCCTTTGAAGAAAAGGAAGAAAGTTGTTGGCCAAGGCTGGTGTTCAGTTACAGAAGGTACCACTGAAACAGCACAGTTCTGATGATTCCTCCCACTAGCCAAGAACACTTTCATTACTACAGCCCACAGCACTATGTTCCAAAAAAAATCCTGCAACTACTAAGGGTGTGTGTCCCAGAGCCATCTTTGCAGAAAAGAAGAGCTTCCTCAAATTTCCTCAATTGCTGCACTATTTGAATGTAAACATTATTTTACTTCTAACTGTAAGGATACCATGCATAGCAATCTAGTTCCATCAATATTCACGTTTTTAAAAGCATATAAAATTATGGCACCTGGGTAAGCTTTGGGTAAGACATTAGTCTCTGTATTTCATACTTTGACAAGACCATTTCTCTTTCTTAAGGAAGTCGTATGGAAAGTTTTGGATTAAATTTACTCTATACTCTCTTTTCTATTCATTACTTTTGATAATTGTTAATTAATTTGCCCATTTCCATTAATCTTCCCCCAAAGCAATCAACTAACAAACGCGTTCA
The DNA here is from genome assembly GCF_001698545.2 of Rhinopithecus bieti. Classification (NCBI taxonomy): domain Eukaryota; kingdom Metazoa; phylum Chordata; class Mammalia; order Primates; family Cercopithecidae; genus Rhinopithecus; species Rhinopithecus bieti. The sequence continues at coordinate 739,757 of NW_016812402.1, read as the reverse complement.
ATATTTAAATGCATGTTATTTTTGCATATGTATGCATATTTTCAATGTGCTTTCTTTCTGAATTAAATTGCTTATCTGATCGAGGCCTGTCACAAATGTTCATATATTTCCACTAAAATAGAGTAAAATACAGATACTTACATATTTATCAAAATGATTTGTGGTTTAAAGTTTAAATAATAAGCTTTAGACTTTACAATGTAACCATATATGCGCTTTAAAATAGCCATGAGGATAAATGAACAAAAGAATTTTAGAATTAGAAAATCAATTATATATTCCAACCTAGAAAAGGAATTTTAAAAAATTAGATTCCAAAACCAAAGCAAAACTTTAACAGCAAAACCAGTTGCCAAAATAACAAACATTATTGACAAAATAAATAAATCTATTACTATTTAAATTACTGACAAAAATAAATAAAACTGAAAATCCCTTTTACAGACAACAAAACTGACAGCGGCAGCAGGCAGTCCGGAGCGGCGGCTGCCATCACGCTGGATGCAGCAAGGAGGTGCCAGTAGTGGCAGCAGGAGCCGCTGCGGGAGCAGCAGTGCCGGTGGCTGGACCCCTGTGCCCCGCATCCCCAAGGTAGCTGACTGCTCTGCACCCACCCTTGCAAAGCCAGGTGGGACCTGCCCCAAGGCCCACAGCCTCCGGGGCTCTGAACCCTGGTCCAGCATGACCATTCTAGCATACCGCAGCTGCGGGGAAGGTACGGGAAGGAGGCAGAGGTGGGCCCAGGATAGTGCTGCGCTCCACGGAGCTGGAGGGAGCCAGGGATAAGAGGGACCCTCTGAGAGCCTGCCGCCCTGGGGGCCACTGAGACAGGCCTGAGCTGAGCTACCTGCCAGCGCGGGAGCAGCACAGTTAGACACGGAGGGGCAGGCAGAGAGGAGCCCGGTGAGGAACTGGAGACCCCACCCCAGGCTGCAAAGAGGCATAGCCTGAGTTGCCTGCAGGCTCCATGGAGATCGCGGGGCTCCGCCCTCCCAGGCGCAGGACCTGGGGTCTCTGACTCTGTACCCTCAGTGGCCCAGAAGGCGCACCAACCCCTGGGGTTTCTGCTCCCACTGCCTGGCCTCTCCCCACTCCCAGTGCTTGCTCCGATCTCAGAGCCGGATTGGGGCTGAGCCCAGCACTGTCACAGCCCAGCCAGGTGTGCTCACACTCGGGACAGCACTAACATGCCAGTCCCCTGTCACTTCGGCCCCCTCTAGACATTGGACACCAACAAGCACTGCAGGGAAGCCAAGGGGGGTGCTGAGGGCAGCTTGGCACTGGCCTGCAGGTGCCCCTTGGTGCAAGCAGCCTGGGTGCCATGGACCCTAGCAGGACACAGACAGGCTCCTGGGCAGAAGGGGTGGGTTCCCGATGAGGCCCCACCTTCAGGCCAGGGAGGGCCTGAAGACTGGGGGTCATGCTACCAGTCCCACACGGACTGAGGTGGGAACTTGTGGTGCCTTTTCCAGACCCACCCATGGCCGCCCATGGACTAATGGGCACACACCTCCTCCCATCTGAGGCCCATAAAAGCCCCAGGCTCAGACAGAGCAGAAGAGATAGCAGGACCACAAGCTGTAGAGAGGAGCTACCCTCTCTGCTGAGAACTGAATGCTCATCGGGATGACCAGCTGCAGACAGGAGCTACCCTCTCTGCTGGGAGCCAAACACTTGTTGGGAAGACCTGCCTGCAAAGAGGAGCTACCCTCTCTGCTAGGAGCTGAACACTCAATGGGACACCCTGGCCTTAGAAAGGAGCTGCCCCCTGTGGGTCTCTGCTGAGTTGTTCTGTTGCTCAGCAAAGCTCCTCTTCATCTTGCTCACCCTTCACTTGTCTGCATACCTCATTCTTCCTGTTCACAGAACAAGAACTCAGGACCCACCAAATGGCGAGGCTAAAAGAGTAACTATAACACAAACAGAGTTGAAACATGCCCATTGCTCACCAAGTTGCAGGCAAAGAGCAGAGAAGAGTTGCAGCCGGTTGGGGAGACCAGACCTGAGGAGCTCCCTGAGCCAGGGCTGTGACTCCCTCTTTGAGGCCCTGTGATTCCTGGTGTCCCCAAGCTTCTGGGTGCCACCACATTCTCCGGTGTCAGCGGGGAAGTTGCTTGCAGTGTGCCTGGTCCAGCCGCAGCCTCCCAGAGAGCTGGCGCCCATGCCAGCACCTGGAGCTGCCTGCCCCATGGCAGCATCCAGCGTATCTGACTGTGCAGTGGCCAGACCCCACGTTCACTCACACACCCCTCACCACTCCACACCTGACTCGTAGTCTCCCTTGAAGGTGTGGGACCCAGGCTGGTAGCATGAGCCAAGTGCAGCCTGCTAGGCCAAGTGGGCAGAACAAGCACAGCAGGCCCAAGCAAAACTCAGGCAAAGGCACCACGAGACAGAGATTTCCAGCCAGAGAAATGACAACCCCAAAATCCTGTAATAAAATGAGAGATTAAAAGGGAAAGAAAATAGAGAGGAAAAAAAAGTAAAAGATACCTAACTTTAAAAACACTTTTTTTTTAGAAAAAAAAAATCCCTTTTGGTCAGAACTATAAGCCATTTATGTATAAAAGTATTTAGGAAGATAATTGAAGTAGAAAATCAATGACAAAAGTACCATAAAATTTATTAAGTGAACTATATTCAGACAGTATTCAAACAAATTTCTAAAAATAAAACCCTAGGTCGGCCAGGCGCGGTGGCTCAAGCCTGTAATCCCAGCACTTTGGGAGGCCGAGATGGGCGGATCACAAGGTCAGTAGATCGAGACCATCCTGGCTAATACGGTGAAACCCCGTCTCTACTAAAGAATACAAAAAACTAGCCGGGCGACGAGGTGGGCGCCTGTAGTCCCAGCTACTTGGGAGGCGGAGGCAGGAGAATGGCGTGAACCTGGGAGGCGGAGCTTGCAGTGAGCTGAGATCCGGCCACCGCACTCCAGCCTGGGCGACAGAGCGAGACTCCGTCTCAAAAAAATAAAAAAAATAAAAAATAAATAAATAAATAAAACCCTAGGTCATAGCAGCATAATTTTTACTCTTACTCACTTAATATTTTAAAAAAGCAAATAGTCATTATTGAGTTTATTATTTATTATCTTCTTTCATTCTAATCCTTTATCCTCATATCCTTTTAATGTTTTTCTTTTAAAATGGAATCATTCTAATAGTTGTAACTAATATTCAACAGTAGTAGCCTATATGAGCCATTAGTTATAGTCTAATAATTTCAATGTCTTACTTTCCTCCTAGGAAATAAGAAATTTATCAGTAAGAGTGGAGATGTTTCTTCTCTTCTACCTCTCCCATTTAGCATGTTAGCCATTAAAAAACCACACAAGTTTAGTTCAAAGGATGTTGTTATTCATCTTTTATTTCTTTGTAGTCCCTTTTCACATGACATATCCTTAAAATAAAGCAAAAACCTTCCAGAATTTAAAATTGTAGCTAATAAACTTATCGTCCATTTCTAAGCATGTGTGTGTGGTGAGAGGGTCATATTCTTTAACACATGTATCTACCCAGAAACCTAATTGCTTTGTCTAAGTTTAATGAAACATGGTATATATTTTCCTTTTATGCCCAGAATAAGTATTACTAAAAGCAGAACAAGAACAAAATTAATTCTGCCTCAAGTTTTTATTAAATACTAGCTAACTGAGCATATTTAACATGCCAGGGTCTGGGATAAAAGCTTATCTATAGCACTGGATTCAGTCTTTACAAACCTCTAGATATTATTATCATCCTTATTTTACAAATGAGGAAACTGAGGCTCAGAAAGGTTTACTCTCCCAATATCACATGATTAATAAAGTTCAAAACTAGGTTTCACCATGAGTTTTCTCATTCTAGAGCCTCCTCTTAACCAATACACACACACATAATCATTTATAAAGTATATCCATACACATGTTCTTCTCATATAATCCCAATTTGCCATTTCCAGTTGAAGAATAACTGAAATTTCTAGTTGGAAAAAACTTAGAAACCCTGACAGTAACTCAATATAGAAACACTCGTTTAAAGCATCCCTTGTTTTCGGTTAAGCTCATACATTGACGGAGAAGTCGCAGCTGCTTGAAGCAACCAGCTACACTGTGGGATAGTCACAAGTGTTTAAAAGTTCTATATTAAGTCAAGAACAAATGCTCCTTTTAATGAATTTCCCTCTATAGGTGTCATTCCTTTTTTTTAATTTTTGTGAGTATATAATAGGTGTATATATTTATGAGGTACATAGGATATTCTAATACAGGCATGCAATGTATAATAATCACACCATGGAGAATGAAGTGTCCATCCTCTTAAGCATTTATCTTTTGTGTTACAAACAATCTAATTATACTTTTTTAGTTATTTTTAAATGTACAATTAAGTTTTTACTGACTATAGTCACCCTGTTGTGCTATTGAATAGGATGTCTTATTCATTCTTTTTCTTTATTTTTTTTTGGTACCCATTAATCATCCTCACTTCCTCTCCATCCCCTACTACTCTTCCCAGCTTCTGGTAACCATCCTTCTACTCTCTATGTCCATGGGTCCAATTGCTTTGATTTTTAGATCCCATGAATGAAAACATGTGATGTTTACCTTTCTGTGCCTGGCTTAGTTCACTTAACATAATAACCTCCAATTCCACTCATATTGTTGCAAATGACAGAATCTCCTTCTTTTTGTGTGGCTGAATAGTACTGCATTGTGTATATGTACCACATTTTCTTTATCCATTTGTCAGGTGATAGACACTTAGGTTGCTTCCAAATCTTGGTTATTGTGAGTAACAACAGCAACAAACATGGGAGTGCAGGGGTGTTCTTCTTTTAAAGCCACTGAAAATAAGGCTATCTTTTTTCCATCTGCCAACTATATGACTGCAGACATTTATGATACATTCCTTTCACATCCTCTGTTCAGTTAGGTCCTTTCCATTAGCTACAACCCTAAGCTCACGCAGGAATAAGTAAGATGGCAAACATAATGGCTCACTGAATAAAAAAAAAGTTCAGGTTATCTTCAGGCCGATCTTGATCCAGGAGCTCAAATGATACCATCAGAATTTTCCACAGAAGATGGCATCCATTTTTTTCAGAATTGAACTCCAGACTCCAAATGTGTCTGAATCAGCATACATTACATGAAAAGGGGAGCAGCTTTCTACTTTTTCCACTTTCCTATTTATAAATCAAATTTTATATAAACATATCGATCATTCAGAGTATTTCTTCTTTATTGGAGTTGTTCGTTCCCTTAGTACTCAGTACTCACTTTGTGTTAATTACATCACCAGCTTGTTCCTTGGGGAGAAATTCTACAATAGTACCTCTTATTATGACTTCTGCACTTTTATCTGACAGGTTTATAATTTGGAGGCTGCTTCACATGCATTTTGTTATTACGTCGCATCAGTCAGATATACAGTATTTGGCTGGAAAATTTTTTCAGAAAACTCAACTCAAAATGGCCCAAATAAGAATGATTTAATAAGTAGGACAGATCTGAAATACTTAACTTGGCAGCCCAACGACACAATGAGGGGCTTGATTTCCTTCCATCTTTTTACTAAGTGCATGGGCCCCACAGCCCCAGGACCACAATATGGCTGCTGCAGTTCCAAACATCACATACAAACCAAGACCAGCAAAACTCTGATGAACCATCTTCAAAAGCATTCATTTCTTAAAAAGAAAATTCATTTCTTTTTAAGAAATGAAACCTTTCCAAGACGGCCTTTTCAGCCCTCCATTCACAGCTCATAGCAAGAAATACATCACATACCCATTCATAAATGAATCACAGATAGAAATATAAAATATATAAAATATAAAACAACCCTGAGTGGGTTAGTGAAACATGACCACGTGCAGCAGAGGGACTGCCTAAACAAAATAGCACTCTCTAAATAAGGAAGAAAATGAGATGGGCTGTTGGGTAGAAAACAGAAGAAAATTAAAGTTACCATACTCTCATCACTCAGAAATAGATCTAATATTTTGATGTATATCCTTCTAATAATTTTTCCCTTTTTGTTTGCTTCACTTAAACTTATTTCATCCATTTATTCATTGATTAGTTTATTGAAGTAGAGGGCCTACTACATTCCACTACTGCTCAAGGCAATAGTGATAGGATGGTGATAAAGGCAAGGAAACAAGTCATCATCCTTGGTGATTTCAGTCCACGTTTGGTGCTGTGTAGACAGTTACAGGGATAGAGGGAGGGGGCAGCAGTGGGGTAAGGTGAGATGGCGAGTTGAGAGGTCTCTGTCCCAGCAGAGTCCAAAGAGGTGAGAGAGGGAGCTGTGTGAAGATGCCGGGGAAGAGAATCCTACATGCAAAGGCCCACAGGGAGCACCATGTGGCCATGATCATGAAACAGCAGAAGTGCCAGCGTGGCCAGCATGAAACACGCAAGGGGAAAAGGAAGTGATACATTCCAAAGTGGTCAGAAGCCAAACCTCACAGGGCCCAGCAGGCAACTATGAGGTCTTTTGTTTTATTCTAAGAAAGCCCTGGAGGGTTGAGCAGGGGAAGACTTGGCCTGACATATTTTTTAATGCTCACTCGGGCTGTTCTGTGGATAACAGACTCTATAGAGACAAAATTCTAGAAAGTAGATTCTTGAAGAATTTGTGACTGCTTTCTCAGATCAATCTTTCCTCAGTTACAAGAACAGAGCTTTCTATTCACTGACTTTCTTCTCTATTTCTGAGAATGTTTCAATTACTTGGTTGAGACCAGCACTACCCAAGAGAAACATAACATAAACCACAAATGCAAGCCATATATGTAAAGTTTCTTGTAAAAGAAGTAAAAATAAGCAGGTGAAATTAATTTTAATAATGTATTTTGTTTCACACAATATATCCTAAATATAATTTCCACATATAATTAATATAAAAATTATTAAAGAGATAGTTTGCATTCTATTTCTTGCATACATTCTTTTAAATCTAGTGAATATTTTGCACTGACAGCACATCATAATTCTCATGGGCCACATTTCCAATCTTTAAAAGCCCCACATAGCTATTGCCTACCATATAGGATATGGCAGGTATAGACAATAGGGTCTACCTGCTCTGTTCCCCCAGTGTGTTCTTAATACTATTTCATGTCTGTAATAGTTGACTACTTAATTTCATAAATACTTTAATCATGAAAGGTCTGGCTAATTTCCATATCCAGTGTCACTCAGGTCTGCTGGACGGACACTGTTTCCTTCTTCTGCTGTCTCTAACTTTTCATTTTCAAATGTTTTAATTCAGATACACCCTCATACGTATGTATGCCAACCAACTCTAATTCACAGATATTTATTTGAAAAAGCAGCAGGTAGGTAATCTTTATATCCTTTAATAAGTGAATAAATTTGATCAACCTTAGACAAGATGTGAAGCTTCTAACGTTTTCTTCTTTGTCTAAAGTTTATAATTTAAATTTGATTTAGTCACACAGGTAATTTCCTAAACTTCATACCTCACATGTCACACAGGTTGAAAGAACATGAGTTTGTTCTATTTTTTTAAATTTTAAAACCAATATTCAAGCAGAAAATATCAGATTAAGAGGAATACTTAGGGAGTAAGATCATTATCTTTTTTGAATCGTAAGATTAATGTTTTGTTCCTTAATGTGAAAACCCTTTTCAAAATGTATTCGGTAGATTTCCACTTAGATAAGTATTGTATACAGACTATAATAGAAGTGTCTTGCTGATTACAGAGGTTACACAGACTCATAACAGCTGTCCACATACAGAGTCAAAGGAAAGAAAACCTAATTAATTGAAGGTCTTAGTTAGCTGAGGACTGGCAAGAATTTGCTATTGCATGGCAAATGAGAGCAATTATTCTGTAGAATAAGTGAGTATATATCAGATAGGAATGTTTTGGGCTGAATATAATAGCCTCACTAACTGGCTTAAATAAATAAGCTTTGTTTTCCTCAGGAGTTTAGCAGGCCAGGACAGGTATGGCCATTTACTCTACAATACTGTCAAGGACCCAAAGGACCCAACATCCTTCTAAATTCCCATTTTTAAAAGACTTACCTGTGGCCTTAAGATGCCTCCCACAAAAAGAGGTACATTATTCATGTTCCAGGCAAGAAGACAGGCAAAAGGCCAAAGGCAAAAAATAATGCCAACCAAGTCTGTCCATTTTTAAGAACTTTTCCAGGAGCCACCTGCAAGAAATTTCATTTTGGTCTCACTGGCCAGAGCTGTGTAACCTGACCATCATAGCACCAAGAGAGGCTGGGAGGCAACTATCTTGACTGAAAGCATTGCTATCCTAAACAAAACCAGATAACCAGCAGTTGTGAACAATGAGGTTATTGCACAATTCAGGGAAACAAGGAGTTGGTTCCTGAATTGCTGTGTCGTGTGACAGCTGACGGGAAGTGAAAGCACACAAGATCAGTATGAGAGATCAAAATCTGTAGCAAGCTGTAACAATGCCACTTCCTTACCCACCACCCCCAAATCCACACACCCCTTCATCTCTTCCTCCTCTGTCCATGCTGAAAATTCCTCTATGAAGGCTTCCAAGGCTACAATTTCCTACAGTTCTTCAATCTTCCATTTCCCCTAAAGTTGATTCTAACTAGCTGAACCACGGATTCCAAAGGACAAGGATGTTGACATTACTCTATCTGCCCAGCCATTTCAGCAGAGCAGAGTAGACCACTGGACATAATGAGTTCTTGATTATTCTCCTGTGCTATGGTTTGAGCGTCTGTCCCTTTGGAAACTCACGTTGAAATTTAATCCCCAATGTGGCAGTATTGAGAGGTGGGGCCTTTAAGAGGTGACTGGGTCAGGAGGGCTCTGCTCTGATGAATGGATTAATCCATTCATGGATTAATGGATTAGTGGGATAATGGGTTAATGGATTCATAGATTTTCATGGGAGTGGAAGTGGTAGCTGTATAAGAAAAGGAAGGGAGACTTGAGCTAGCATGCTCAGCCCGCTCACCAAGTGACGTTCCGCACCGCCTAGGGACTCTGCAGAGTCTTCACTAGCAACAAGGCCTTCACCAGATGTGACCCCTCAACCATGGGCTTCTCAGCTTCCACAATTTTAGATAACAAATTCGTTTTCCTCATAAATTACCCACTTTTAGGTATTATATTACAAACAACAGAAAATAAGCTAAGACATCTTGAAACAGAGACTGTACTAAACTAAAAGTCCCACTGCTATGACTGCTCAAACGTGGCTCCTTTAAATGAAGTGGGGTCTCCCACAGAAACGTACACTACGTACTCACCCTCTACCTGTGTACTTAATCTAGGTGGCTTTCCACTTGCTCACGCTCACTGCTTTCCTGTCTCTTCCACTGTCTAAATGTGTCTCCATTCCTGGATACTATTTTCCATGTGATCCGCTTCTACCTCTGCTCTTCCCAACTCAAGGTTGAACTTGATTTTTTAGCTTTGATCCAACACTCTCCAGATACAACTTCAAAACAGTCTTCCTCAGCCTCAGGTACCCTGACCTTTGCCTTGTTCCTGCATAACCCCCAGCTGGTGTGCCCCCATCAGGAGAAGAGATCAGGCACTCCTTTCTGCACAGTGTGCTAGATTGAGGGAGTCAACCACCATGAAGGGAGAGAACTGCTGCCCTGATTCTCACTGATGAAGGGCCAGGAGGGAGGAAGGATTTTAAACATGCCACTTCATAGTGTTATTTCCTTGCACAGCCCCCAGGAGCCATCCCTGAAGAAACACAGTGCCTCTTGAAGCTTTTTAAAAAGATGTTTCCAGTTTGTCCTTCCCCGCTTTGGAGCAGAGAATGTTACAGGTTAGGACAAATAGAGAAAGAAGGACCAACATCACCAGGAATGACAAAATAGAATTCTCTATACTTCTAAATCTGCTAAGAAATAAAATCTGATGTGATTGCGAGAAGTGGGCAACATTCTGTCCCAAGAAGGAAGAGAAGGCCTTCCCTGCTCTGACCCTGCGTTTTGCTCCAGCCTCATGGCTAGCTCCCTGCCTCCACCTGCTTTTTGTTTCTCATATACTGCACTGGTCCAAAGAAGCTAGGTTACGGGCTGATCACAAACAACTCCAAAATCACAACAAATTGTACATTTTTCACTCGTTGCCTCTTCTCTGAGTCCAAGCAACTCTTTAGGCCAGCTCTCCTCCACGCTATGGCTAAATAGTACACCTCTGTGTCAAGACACTCCTACAATGCCCAGGCCAAGGGAGGAGGGCTCTAGTGAACTCGACCCCCATAATTAAATGATCCCACCTAGAAAAAACACTTGTCATTTCTCCTCACATTGCATAACCTTGATGAACCACAAGGAGGCAGGGAAGTGCAATTTGTCATGTGTCCAGATGGAGGGCAAATGGAAATATTGGTGTGTGACATGAATGTCTAACACACATTCCATGTTATTTTTTACCTCCATACTTTAGGGTAGTGTGGCCCCTGTGCTTAGGACACCCCATCCCCAACCCTTTTCTTGGCTAATCTGTATTCCCATCAGTCATCCTTCACCCTCCAGCCCTGCATGCAGGCCAGGTTAGAACTCTGTCCATATCATTCCACTGGTCACATTATGTTATTGTCTCTCTACTCAAAATTACAAGCTTCTAAGTGTATCACTTGTCTTTTAAAATTTCAAGTATGAGGCCAGGTGTCATGGCTCACACCTGTAATCCCAGCACATTGAGAGGCTGAGGCCAAAGGATCACTTGAGGTCAGGGGTTCAAGACCAGCCTGGGCGACATGGCAAGACCCTGTCTCTACAAAAATAAGTAAGTAAAGAATAAGAAAATAAAATTTGCCCGGGCACAGTGGCTCACGGCTGTAATCCCAGTACTTTGGGATGCCGAGGCAGGTGGATCACCTGAGGTCAGGAGTTCGAGACCAGCCTGGCCAACGTGGTGAAACCCCGTCTCTACTAAAAATGCATAAAATTAGCTGGGCGTGGTGGCGGGCACCTGTAATCCCAGCTACTCGGGAGGCTGAGGTAGGAGAATTGCTTGAACCCAGGAGACAGAGGTTGCAGTGAGCCTAGATCATGCCACTGCATTCTAACCTGGGTGACAGAGTGAGACTCCATCTCAAAAAAAGAAAAGAAAAGAACATTCAAGAATGAAGCACAGTATGTCAGTATGTGCCACATGGAAAGTGATTTGTAAATGAGTGATAAATGATTAAATGAATAAACACATAGCAGCCCAGAGAGTGCCAAGGAACAATGAGAGGCACAACATCACAGGGCAGTGGAACAGACCCACACTCATACACACTCAGTACAAAGGTCAACCAACATTATCAAGAATGACAAAATCAAACTCTCCACATGTATAAATATGCTAAGAAGTAAAATCCAATGGGATTGTGGGAAGTGGTCTGTTTCTTTATCCCAGAAAGAGACAGACATAACCAATAGTGCCTGGAATGTTGTGGGACCATGTGCTTTAGTTTCCTACCCTTCCTAAGAGTTCCATTGGTTTGAAGAAGAAAACATACACAGAACACCTGTGCAAGGAATAAATGTTTACATCTATGACAGATATGGCTTGAAATTTAACATTCTGAAACTTTTAATTTTTAGATTAGAAAATAATATATGACCACAGCAAAATTTCAAATAATGCAAAATAGTATTAATTGAAAAGTGAAAGTCCTCTCCCCTATTTCTACCCTAGATCCCCAACACTGCTCTTAGAAGTAATCATTGTTAAGTGTATTCCTCCAGAAATTCTCTATGCATAACTTGTTTATGTATATTGATACGTAATCTTTTCCTAAAATTGAGATCATATTCTGCATATTCTATAACTTGCTCTTTTCTCTTCACAGTGTGTGTATATATATATACACACACACACACACACACACACACACACACACGGCATCTCCCTATTAGTATATATAAACACATTTCATCAATTTTAAAGCGAAATTATGAGAATACAGAATTTAAGCCAAATCCCTAACAAATGAGCAACAAGTTTTTAAAGTTTTACTTTTAAATAACTCTTTCAAAGAGAAAAAAAAAGTCTTTCAGACATTCTTCTCTGGAAACAACTAGAAAACTAACTTCATATTCCACACAAGATCCAGAAGACATCAGAAGGGTAATACATGGTCAACACAATGCTATTATTTATCTTCTAACTTAAAAAAAAATCCTTTCCCTAGAAAATACTATGTGCCATTCTACCAGGAAATAAAAAATCTGATTTCAAATGTCCTTATTTCAAACATTTTGTCTTGTTATATAATAAAGCTTCTTCATTTATTTATCTTAGGCAGAGAATCAGAACTAAAGTCCCTCTCCCATCAACTTAAAGAAATATTCATGCTTCAGATTTTCTGCATCAAAATCTAGATTTAGCTAGAAAAAGCCCTCTAGCCGCTGTTTTTTCCCATTACAATTCAGTTCATGGCATAACCCTGCCTTTGGCCATAGTAAGCACAGGCAGCAGTCAAACCACAATTGGTATCTTACTCAAGACTTTCTCCAAGCCCCCAGCCTTTCTTCCTTGCTTTGGGCACTTTCTCCTTTGGCTGCAGACCTTGACTCTCTCACTTCTCTGCCTGGGTTGGATGAGGCTGGACTCCAGGACCAAGCATTGGCTTCTGGCTCTGCTGGCTCCTGCCTTGGGAGGCCTGTCATCAATGGGACATCACAAATACAAGTGAGAGCGCTCCACTCCTGGATACCACCCTAGCAGCATTCATGGCACCTCCAATTCCACAGACATGGGCAAGAGACTGCACTCAATGCCCCAGACTCCTCAGGGTACCACACTGACTGTTCTGCTTCTCCGAGGACACTGAGCAGCTTCCAGAGGCAGCAAAGGTCAGAAATGTGAGCTCAGAAGTCTTAATCTTGAGCAAACCATTGAACCCCTCTAAGTCTTAATTCTGTCACTTGTAACATAGGGTTACTAATAGTAATTATGTAATAAGATTATAATAAGGTTAAGTAAAGCAAAATAATCTATATTATATTTTCAATACAATGCATGATATATAGTATGCCCCTAATAAGTATAAATGGGGATGATGATGATGATGATGATGATGATGATGATGATGATGATGGCAATGATGAAGCTAAATCTCTTCAAAACATCTTTGGAATTCCTGACTTCCTTGAACAGTCAACCCACTAGAATCATGCCCCATCACCTTTCCTATACTTCAAGGAATGAGATCACCTAGATCCTTCCAGAGGAAAGGCATTCTGAAAAAATAAATAAATAAATAAATAAAACATATGATTGTGCTCTTCAGTGGTGAAATAGACTCAACAAGGATCTTCCAAAACAAGGTAAACCCCTGATCCATGGAGATGCTTCTGAGGCTCCCCAAGTGTTCATTGACGTGTACGGTTTTCTAAGATTTTCTAATGTCACTCATTCTGGGGCCTTTTTTTTTCTTTCCCACAAATCTGCTTCATTTTTGAGGTGTTTTTTGTTTGTTTGCTTGTTTCTTGCTCATACTATTGATTCCATCTTTTATATATTTAAAACAGTGAACATGGCTATTTTATGTTTAGTATTTGATAATTCTAACCTGTCAAGTCTGCAGATCCATTGTGCTGTGTGTAGTTTTTGGTGGAAGTGCCTTGTTTCCTGACAAGTTTTATGGTTTGTACTGGGAGCCCATGCTTACTGAGACTGGAACTGTGGGAATTCTCTAAGGCCTGTAATAAGGGTCTGTTTCTCCAATTACCGTTTGTATCTATTTCTGTCAGGCCAGCTGTGCTGTCAATCCAGGACCCCTTTAAATTAAATTCCAGTTTGAAGTGGTTTTATTTCTCTTTTTCTGGACCTCAGGAGTAGTGTGAACTTAGCCCCATGCCCCATGAGTGCCTGCTATAATTACAGATTCTCAAGAAAGACTTCCCACTACCAGTGCCCAAGTTGAAAAGGCAAATTTTCCTCCCCGGGTCATGTTTTTAAAAGTCCTAGATTTGGTGGCAGCTTCAGTCTGACTCCCCACTTTGTAAAAGCCCTGTTTATTTCCCGCCTCGAGAATGCATCCTTTATATTCAAAGTTATGGGTCACCAGAAATCAGCATCTATCCCCAATGGAAGCTAACAGCTTCTACACAGGTTTACCTCTTGGGCTTCTTGCTTTCTCTCCATTTCAGATCTCTAAGGATTCCTCTTACTTTCTTGCCAGCTTAGCCATGCAATTAAAATGGTATGTATTTTTAAAATTTTATCCAGGCTTTTAGTGTTTTGCTTTTAGTGATAGGATTTTTAGAATATTTAATCCATCCGTAATCCTACTAGAAATAACCTAGGTTTTAATTTCATGTTAAAATTGTACTCAGTATTTTCTCCACCCCATTACTTGAATGGTTTATGTTTGCCTCTCCTTGTCACCTGCTTCAATTACCATGATGTTTCTGCTATACTTTGGAGCCCCTGCTAATGCACAATTCACCTCTGCCTGTGTCTTCTTTTCTCATGCTCCACTCATGGTGGAGCGATGACTCTTCACCATTAATTTTTCCAACTAGGTTGGTCCACAGGGGAAAGGTTACTGTATAATTATCCTTTTTATTCTGTGACTTCAAGCAAAATGTCTAGAACATTTAGTTCTTGACAGCTACAATACAATTATACAAAGAAAGATGGGGATTAATCACATTCTTGCTAAAACAAGTCATATTAAATAGATGATGTGGAATAGTATAACACTTTATATATTATCTATGATAAAATATACCACATATAAAACTCTCTAATCATGATGCCGGCGAGCTGCCAGCCAGTTGAGGAGATTTAACCATTTATCTCTTAAAATCCTTTCGTTATCTTAAAATTAATTACAAAGGACTCTGAAAAGATCCATTAATAACCCTCCTTTCATGACGTGCTAAATACCTCTGTGTTCTTTCGCTGAAGCTCAAGTATTGGGGTTCTGTGCCCATTCTCTGAGCCTGGGTTTGAACCCTGCTCTAATCCTTCTTAGGCAAGCATCCCAGAGCAGGCCACTTCATCTCTTGGACTGTCTGGCCCTCATCTGCACAATGGAAATATAACAACTCCTCCCTTACAGGACTATGTCAGGGTTTAAATATGAACACTTTTAAAACCCTTGGTACAATGCCAGCACAAAGGTCATCCTCAATAAATGGAAGCCACAAAAACAAATTCTACTACTATCTAGTTTTTTAAAAAACATTCACCCAGTATTATCATAAACGTAGTAGTATATATAATAAATGAATTACAACTGAGCCAATATCAGTATAATGTCAGGAAGCCAAGAGGTTTGCTTAAGAAATGGGGATTAATGTGAATTGACTTTACTACCTTCTTTCACTTTAGCCTATGTGGAGCCAACATACTCTCTAAGACAGGCAGTCATGTAATAGCTGACCATATGACTTGGCATCATTAGTTCCAGAACAAACAGTTCTATATTACTTCCCAGTTTCTTAACACCTATTCACATTGTCAAGCACTCTGGAAAAGGCTCAAGCTTCCACCATTGCACAGGCTGCTCCTCTGCTGAGAACATTCCATAGACTTCTTTGGCTAAGACTTATTTTTTAGATATCAGCTAGGATGCCATGTCCTCCAGAAAGACTCTCTGATCTCACTGAGCTCCCTGCTCTGAATTCTCAGGGAATCTCCTCATCATCCACTGCAGGAGGCTATATGTGACCTACTTATTTGTCTGGATTCCCAGTAATGTAAGACACATTAGCACAAGAACCGTGTTTTTCATGGTTCAGGTCAGCATTAAACCCAAACCCTGGTACAATGGTTGATATGACATAAGCATTAAATAAATATTGGTTGGATGAATAAATGAATGAATGAAACATGCAGAAAACTGTAGCAAAAATTGTACCTGTCCCATAAACATCAGAGGCAGCTAGAAACATCAAAAGTGTTTGATCACTCAGAAAGACCTAAATATGTAATTGACAATCTAATTAAAGAAGTGGCAGAGACATGTACTTCAATTGAACTCTGTCTTCTCAGTGAAAGTGAAGTAGAGTCTAGGGGATTTTCAAACCCTGTATGTAAATTCCTTTGATACCTTTGTAATGTCTATCTGCCTCCTCACCTCCACTGCCCCTGGACACACACACTTCTCCATATAACATATGACTCAGTACCCGGTGCACAGGCACTAAATACATATGAATAACTGACTGTACCCGTGCATTCCCCTGCCAATCTTAACACTGCCTGTGGCAATAGCCATTTCAGCCAAGAACCAGTATTGAGCGTCCAGAACTCCAACCTTGATTTTGTGATATATTTTAAGTAATACTATGGTTCATTCTTATCCTTTACTTTAGTCCTCAAAACTATGTTGGTTTTTTTCCCCAACAATTCTTACTCCTCCTCAGAACACACCATAACACCTGATGACAAGAACTGAGCCAAGAAAACAACAATCCACGAAGTCTTGTGGCCTTGGCGCCCCTTCTCAGGAGAGCTGGAAAGCAGCCACGGTACTGCCAGCTGAGCAGCCCGATGTGGGAATGTATCTGACCCTGGAGTGTGATTTCTCACCTGTGTTCATGTGACCACTGGGATGTGGCCTTTCTACGAGGTGCTTTCCTACCACCTGGCTTCCTTCTTAAATACTGCCCATTCCAAGCATTTCTTGGGATGGAACTTCCTCAGCACATATGTTGGGTTTATCTCTGACCTGAGCCAAACTGTGTTTTCATTAAAAACACATATTTTAGAAGAGCAGGCAGATTAATACCTGATCTTTACTCAGCATTATAAACCCCACACATCCCAACACAGAGGATAACCATCGGGGGCCCTAACACTCTGTAAATGCCAAGTGGCCAAGGGCAGGCCTTGGCTAAGGATGGTTCATCCACTTCATTATCAGGAAAATGCTGTGGTTCTCGCCTGCTGCTAGGTATCTGTTCATGTTTCTCTATGCAGACCACTGATTTTTTTTTTTTCTACATATGTATTTTGGGAAATTTGAAGCTAATGAGGAAGCCAGATGTGTGCCTGAGCTCACACTTCCACGTGAATTTGTTCCTAATATCTAAGAACCAACATAAGAATAGGCTATGAAATGCTTAAATAGATGGAAAAGTCATGAGACCAGGAAAGAGTAAGAAAACCTGACAGAGTTTAACTTCTCTTATTCTTGGTTATTACCTGAATTTTTATTTTTAAACTACAAAGCTTAAAATTCATGAATAACACAGGAAATCTGTAAAATGCCACTTTTTGGGAATAAGCAGGACATTAAAATGCAAATTGCAGTTCTACACACAGCTGTACTCAACGTGACAAATTAAGCTCTTCCTATTCCTTGTCTTGACATTTGCCTTCAAGATGTTTGTTCAATGTAGAGAGAAAGCATGAGGGCAAGAGGGAGAATCAGACAGGATGAGTGGTGACACCTCCAGGAGACCAGCTCCCTGTAAGAGGCTCCCCAAGGCACGAAAGTCTTCATGGAAGCCTTCCTCTCTGGCACAACACATGGGAAAAATAATCGACTGCGTTATTGTATTTTCTGAGGAAGACCTTCTTAGGAAAATGGCATACTTTCATAATAAGATACCTCTTTAAAATGAGTAGGACAGAAATCTAGAAGAAAGTGAGTAAACTAGAAAGTTTCTGAGCTCCTGCTAGACCCTTACTTCCACACATCACTCACTCAGGTAGATTCACAAAGCCATCCTCTAACTGTGCCTTATTCATTCAACATATTTACTCAAGAGGAGGGCCTACTATGTGCCAGACATACTGGGGATACATTAGTAAATAAGAAGACAAACCACCAAGCACAGTGGGTCACGGCTGTAATCCCAGCACTTTGGGAGGCCAAGGTGTGTGGATCACGAGGTCAGGAGTTCAAGACCAGCCTGGACAATATGGTGAAACTCTGTCTCTACTAAAAGTACGAAAATGAGCTGGGTGTGGTGGCACGCACCTGTAGTCCCAGCAACTCGGGAGGCAGAGACAGGAGAATCATTTGAACCCGGGAGACAGAGGTTGCAGTGAGTGAGCTGAGATTGTGCCACTGCAGTCCAGCCTGGGTTACAGAGCAAGACTCCGTCTCAAAAAATAAAAATGAAAAAAATAAGACAAAGCTCACTACCTGCACTGGACTTACATGCTGGTAGCTGTGGGTGGGGATTTATGTCAGCTATAGTGCTAAGTGTTTCACATATTTAACTCATGTAATCCTCACACCAGCCACATGAGGGAGGTAATATTATCATTCGCATTTTACAGATGAGCAACTGTAAATAAATGAGGAATTATAAATTAAATATGAATATTATTATTCACATTTTACAGATGACAAAGCTGAGGCACAAAGAAGTGAAGTAATTTACCTCGTAAACTAGCAAATGAACAAGCTGGGATGTGAAACCAGGAACTCTGTCTCCAGAATATGCATGCTAAACCACTTTATTAGACTGCCTCTCTTATGACCTCTTCCACCTGCTCCCTTGCTATTTCTGTATGACAATAAGAGTATATTCTCCCAAGGTCAGGGTCTGAGGCCTAGTTATCTTTGTAACCCACTACTCACAATCCCTGTAGGGTCTGGTTTGTAAGTGTTAAATAAATATTAAATAAATGATTTCCCTTTGATTACTGAATTACCCTTACCCTGAGCCGGAGCTGCAACAGCAGATGTTAGCGCTGTCTAGTGGAGAGAGGCCTGGCATGGAAGACTGCCATTATGGAGTGGCTGACAGCCAGCAAGGGATTATAGCAATTACCTGGATAACTCAGATAAACATCTTCATGTAGGTGCTTTGCCATCATTCTGTAGACCTCTGACAGCTGATCTGATAAACCCCCAGATTTATCAAAAACTAAACACCTAGTACATAAACAGTATTCCAAACCCAAAATAGATCCAGCTTTGGTATTTTTAAGGAATCACCAAAGAACATTTTAAACAGAGCTCTTCTGGAAAATCCATGATTATGCTCACAATACAACAGGGAAGATCTCAACTTCTTGCAGGAAAGGCCTACATATATATATATCTACAAATAACTGCATTAAACTTGGTTAAAGCAAATAAGATCAATCATTCGGAAACCAAGAATTAGAATGGATCCAGATATAAAGCTTAAAAGAAAATGGTTATTCCTAATCCCGACAGCTACTGGAACTCAACTCTCTTTGCACATTCTTTTACTAAATATTAGCTAATTGTGAGATCAATGTATCAGTATGACATAAAATTCAACAATGACTCTATCTACACTTTGTTTACAGTAAAACAAAACAAAAATTTTGAATGTACTTCTTTTACTTTAAGACCTCTTAGAAAACAAGAAAATAAAGGAGTATTTTATTTCAGTTAGTCATTTTAATTACTTTTCCCCTTTGACATAAAGCAAAGAAAAACAGAAGACAGGAGGTTGATGACAAAATTCAGGGAAACAGAGTAACAGGCCAAAGTGGAGAAGTCAGAAAGTGTCTGCACTTCTAGTCCCCACTTCATAGCCTAATAAACTCCTATTCATCCCTTAAGACCCTGCTCAAGTGTCACCTCTACTGTAAGGTCCTTCCCATCTGCACTCCACCCCAGCTACTTACTCCCATTATTGAGCTCCCTTAGCACTTGATCCGTAACACTATGATGCAATATAATGTTATATTGTCATCCTGCACTGACTTATCCTTCTTCAGCAGAGATGATGAGGCCTTTCTTAAGTTTCTCCGCAAATCTACTGGCTAACTGACTACTGAAGCCAGAAGTAAATAACAATCCTTTGAAACAAATACCATTGCCTTCCTCCTTCTATGCTTTGCATTGTTATACCACAAAAGCTCTTGAAAGTAGCATAAAACCAAGCAATTCTCAAGGCCTTTGCTTTGACTCTTTTGTGATTTGTTTTTTCCTACATGGTCTTCATAACTTGTCTTCTCAAGACACAAAATCAACAATCATTGAAATGTAAAGAAGAAAAAATAACCAAGGACTCTGGTTTTAAGTGCTATTTCTTCTCTTCTGCCCACAATAAAACTGTGTCAGGAGGGATGTGCCACACACACATCAGTGCATCTGCCTGAAATGAAAAGAATGTGGAACGGCTCACTGGGAAAATCAATTTTTTTTAATAAATCCAAGTGCCAAGACATGATCTGTTTCTTTAAATGCTGTTAGCAAATGTACTGCTGAAGGTTAACAGACAATTAAGAATCATCACAGTTCTATGAAAATGATAAACAAAACAGAAAGATCAGCCTTTCGTGATTGCATAAAATCAGTCACAATCTAACAAAAAATAATCACTAGGGAAAGCACTGCATTTGCTGAATGCATTATGCTGGTATACTGTCTGTGGTGACTAAACATCTGGATTTGGGGAGGTCACAGAGCCAGATTTCAGATCCATGTTCTGCAGTGGATAAGCTGGGTGACCTTGAACATACTATGTAACCTCTTTATGCCTCAGTTTTCTTATCTGTAAAATGGAAATAATAATAGTACCATCCTGGGTTTGTTATGAGCACTTGGCAGAGTGTCTGGCATGCAAAAAGCATTCCATAAAGATTCATTCACTTCATTATTTCACTTCATCATTTCAAGAAAATACCTATTTAGTGCACACACTAGACATTGTACTGGAAACTTTCACGTCCATCATCGCAGTTCACATCTAGAAAAATGAAAGGGTTAGACAAAATGTACCTTCCTAGTACTAACATCCTTTTATCCTAGTCATGTGAAATGAAAATGTGTTTCCAGGGTTCAGCAAACATTTGATTCAAGTTTCATTGTTAAACATATTAATCATTTTAAAAACTGGAATAAAAAGTATCACCCACACTTGAGTTCTTTATCAAATTTTAATACAAGGGAGACCCCAAATGACTTAATTTGTGCTGCCTGGTTAACTTTGCTTTTCTCTGGGGCCCTCAAAATAAAACTTTGCAGTGGATATATTTGAATTCCTTAAAAATGTGACACCGATTAAGAAAACTGCAGGTCTTGCCGGGCGCGGTGGCTCAAGCCTGTAATCCCAGCACTTTGGGAGGCCGAGACGGGCGGATCACGAGGTCAGGAGTTTGAGACCATCCTGGCTAACACGGTGAAACCCCGTCTCTACTGAAAATACAAAAGCTAGCCGGGCGAGGTGGCTGGTGCCTGTAGTCCCAGCTACTCAGGAGGCTGAGGCAGGAGAATGGCTTAAACCCGGGAGGCGGAGCTTGCAGTGAGCTGAGATCCGGCCACTGCACTCCAGCCCGGGCGACAGAGCAAGACTCCGTCTCAAAAAAAAAAAAAGAAAACTGCAGGTCTTTTTCTGTTTTGTTTTGTTCTTTTAATTCAGACCTGCATATGTCTATTCATATAAAATCATATAAGCAAATACAAACCTATGACATTTATGTGTTCCACTCAATTAAGTGACAGGATCCATTCACATGGTATTTTCTGCCAAATGGTGACAAATTAAACTGACTGAGGAATCCATTAATTGACTCTTTAAATTGAACATTTAACAATTAATAACTGCATGCACTTGTTACTTGCTGTGATTTTAATTTGAAACAAGTGTTTCCTACCCTTTTGAGCTACTGTTTCAGTTAAATTAAAGAAGCTATTAAAAAACACTGTATCAGTTACACTGAAGAGCAAGCTATTTAAAAAAACTGCCATTTGTAACTACTCATCTATGTAAATATAGATTTTCTTGATAGCATGCAGAGAGAGAGAAAGGGAGATCCAGGGAGAGGAAAAGACAGAGAAAGAGAATAAGACAGAGAGATAATTACATTGGATGCTTAGACCGATGCGACTATAACTGTCTTCCATGAACCACAATTTCTTTGGAAGTTTGTTAAATCAGCCTCCCTGCTCTTTTGAATGACTGTAAGAATCAAATCTCACAAATTGGAGCTAATAAATTCATACTAATAAAATACTCCCCTTCATCCCTTCTATATATTTTTTATCAATCCTACATATGTATTTCATTTTGAAAAGGGGCAGTATTCAGAAAACTTTGTCCTAAGCCCTTCTCTATTGTGAGAAATTGCCATGGGCCAGTAACTATTATAATTTCTAGGTGGGACACAAACTCGAAAAAATTATCAAATACCTGTACACAAGAAAGTTTACATCTAGAGAAGACAGATTTATGTATATTTAGAATGAGACAAACGTGGGAAGTGCCATCAAAGTGTACATGTGTATGTACACATACATAATGTGTATTATACACAATACTTAAAGCAGTGAGGGGGAGTTAGATTGGGGGTAATTTCAACTGGGAAGTTAAAGAAAGGTTATATGGATAAACTAATACTGAAGTTGCACATTGAACACTGAACAGAATTCAACAAGAGGACTAAGTGTAAAAGACCACAGAAAGATACAGAGGTAGGAGATCGAAAATGTTCAAGAAAGATGAGTGCTCCAGGTGTATGTAAGCATTTTAGTTTATGTGCATTGAAAGGGGAAAAGGAGCAGATAGTACAACAATGGCAAGGCCAGCCTAAATTAAAATGTCACAGCCCCCAAAATTGCACTAAGAATAAACACATACACTATGTCAAATGAACCCAAAGAAGAATTTTTAAGGTTAATTGTGTTTATGATCCCTCCAAGTGTTTTATTTCACTTGGGTACGATTACAATTTCTAGTAAGTTGAAGCTCAATAATTTTCCATTTTATCATCTTTCTTAACAATTTCTTACAAACACAAAAATTATTCCATTATTTGACAGGGGTTTTGGCTCCTCAAGTATGAAATATCTGGGCACAGCTGTTTCTTACAGTTCTTTGGGATTTACCTGGGAAATCTCCAAATCTGTTTTCAGTATACTACAACAAGACATCAGGAAATTAAAGAGCAGCAAAAAACAGCAGAAAATCTTGTGGTTCAAACTCCTCGTTTTCAGAAGCATTTACCATGCAGAAAGATTAGGTGACTCTGTTGCAAGGATGAAATAAAACAGACTATGAAGCCACTTTATCAAAACACGAAAATTTTAAAACTGTTCACACAAGTTCATTACTCAATCTCTGAATGACAAAACATAACCATGACTCCATGAATCAAATTTTCGAATTTCTTGCCTTCCAATCCAACATCACTCATGTGTAAGGCAAAGTAGTGGGAGTTAAAAATAAGTTAAGAACAAGTTTATAGTTCTAAAGACTTCAGTGTCTAATTGGGTAAATGAAGAATAGAGCCTGTAAATAGGACTATTTTTGGTGTGTTTGTGGGTTTTCATTGTTTTGTTGGTTTTTTTTGTTTTGGTTTGGTTTGGGTTTTTTTGGCTGCAGCTGTACCAGAGGGAAATAATCATAATTCTTAATTTATAACATATTATCAACATATCTTTTCATAGAATTTTCAATGGTTACACTTTTAAACGTATATATTTAAACTGTACATTATATATATATACACAAGAGAGCTTTTTTATAAGTTGTAAAGAGATTATGGATGGTCCCTAACTAACTATGGCTTTAGTTACCATTTTTCAACTTTACCATTCTGTATGCTCCTCAGCTTACAATGGGGTTACATGTGGCTAAAACTATCATAAGTTGAAAATATCATTACATTGAAAATGTATCTTTCAGCTTTCCATTTTTTACGTCTAAAATGGAAAGGTTTATCTAAGGGTTCTGATAAACACTTAGAATGGATTTGTCAGAATTTATCAGAATGAAGAAAGAACAGTACTTCAACAACTGGAGCTGAGAAAACCATATGTACACATGCAAAAGAATACAGTTGGATCCTTACCTTATACCACATGCGAAAATTAACAAAAAATAAAATGAACTGAAGACCTAAATATAAGACTTAAAACTATAAAACTCCTAAAAGAAAACATAAAGAAAAGCTTCATAACATCGGATTTGACAATGACTTCTTGGATATGACACCAAAGCACAGGCGCCCACCACCACGCCCGGCTAATTTTTTTGTATTTGTAGCAGAGACAGGGTTTCACCGTGTTAGCCAGGATGGTCTCGATCTCTTGACCTCATGATCTGCCCACCTCGGCCTCCCAAAATGCTGAGATTACAGGCGTGAGCCACCACGCCCGCCCCGGTAGTTCTATTTTAATTTTTTGAGAAACCCCATACTTTTTTCCATAATAACTATACCAATTTACAAACCAACAACAATGCACAAGGATTCTCTTTTCTCCTAAATAAAAAACAAGACATGAAACTGTAACTATGGCACAAACTCACTTTTCATAAACATTTATATGTAAGAAAAAAATTAGCACCTACTTCTACCACATTCACTACCACTTTCTAAGGAGAGTAATGGCAGAAGTACAAAAATTTAGAGGTTTTCTGAATAACAACAAAACAAATGATAAAGGTAGAAGATATTAACCATTTAAGTGTGAAACTAGAAGAAGACAGGAGATGGCAAGATAGGAGTCTACAAAAGCAAGAGGAAGGTTTAAAGAAAAATGCTCTGAATTGGTATAAAGTTGTGAACCCAAAAGTTATGTGAGACAGGTCTCAATCAATTTAGAAGGTTTTCTTTGCCAAGGTTAAAAATGCACCCGTGACACAGCCTCAGGAGGTCCTAATGATATGTGCCCAGGATGTTTGGGTTACAGCTTGCTTTTATACATTTAGGAAGACATAAGACATCAATCAATATATGTAAGATTTACATTGGTATATTGGAAGGGCGGGACAACTTGAAGGTTGCAGGGGTCAGTGGGGGTTGGGGGGTGCTTCCACGTCATAGATAGATTTTAACATGTTCTGACTGGCAAGTGTTTGAAAGGGTTATCATCAATAGAAAGGAATGTCTGGGTTATGATAAGGAGTTATAGAGAGCAAGGTTTTATCACGCAGATGAAGCCTCCAGGTAGCAGGCTTCAAAGACAATAGGTTGTATAAATGTTTCTTATCAGACTTAATATCTGTGTTGATGTTAATGCTGGTCCTCTTTTCATGAATTCCAAAAGGGAGGAAGGTATAATGAGGCATGTCCGACCTCCCCTTCCTATCACGGCCTGAACTGGTTTTTCAGGTTAACTTTGGATACCCTTGGGCAAGGAGGGAGGGTTCCATTCAGATGGCTGCGGGAATCTCAGGATTTGATTTTGGTTTACAAGCAATAAATAGACACAAGATACTGTCACAACTATCTGAATTATTCTATCAAGGAACAGAAGTCCCACAAAACAATGAGGAATATATCAGGGAAATTTTCCCACAACATAAATGTTCCAACCCATGGATGTTTAAATAACAAAAGGTTGAAAAGAGTGAAATCTTTCAAAAGTAATTTGTGTGCTTTCCTGCATTCTGAAACAGCACTTACAAAACAAATTTTAGACCAGGTGTGGTGACTCAAACCTCTAATCTCAGCACTTTGAAGCCAAGAGTTCCAGAACAGTCTGAGCAATATAGCCAGACCCTGTCTCTAATAAGCTGGGTGTGGGTGCCTATAGCTCCCAGCTACTCGGGAGGCTGATGTGGAAGGATCCCTTGAGCCTAGGAGTTTGAGGTTACAGTAGTCCAGCCTGTGTGACAGAGCAAGACCCTGTCTCTAAAATGATTAAAAAACAGACAAGGCCGGGCGTGGTGGCTCACACCTGTAATCCCATCACTTTGGGAGGCCGAGGTGGGTGGATCACAAGGTCAGGAGATCGAGACCATCCTGGCTAACACGGTGAAACCCTGTCTCTACTAAAAATACAAAAACAAAATTAGCCGGGTGCGGTGGCGGGTGCCTGTAGTCCCAGTTACTCAGGAGGCTGGGGCAGGAGTATGGCGTGAACCCAGAAGGCAGAGCTTGCAGTGAGCTGAGATCGCGTCACTGCGCTCCAGCCTGGGCGACAGAGTGAGACTGCATCTCAAAAAAAAAAAAAAAAAAGATAAATTTTAATATTCTCCTGATCACTGAGTGCCACAATCACAAACATCAAGTATTGCACTGTCTATGATAAAGGTATGTCCTCAAAAGCAGCCAAATTTTCTAGGATTATTTCTCCAACACTGGGTCCAAATTTCTAGGTTTTTTTCATTCTTATGTGTTTTCTGAAGCTTTTATAGCTTTTATCTTAAACACATTGAGTTTTAGAGCTGAAAGGGGCCTCAGAGACCAGTTCAACCCACACATTTTACAGAGAAGGAAACTATTTTCTTCCTCCACCATGAAGCTGTGGCTCCAATGTATTGCTGTTTTAATGTGTCTATTGTGAACAACTCATCTCCCTTTTCTAATTTTCTGCTTCTAATCTGACAACTGGGAAACCAGATAAGCAAACTTGTTAGAATTGTATCAAAAATAGCCATAATCTAAATGAAAAACTATTCTAAGAACAAAAAGTAAGAGTTTTAATGTTATTCTGTAGGGTCATACATTGTGGTAACTTGAAGGCCTCTTTTCCATTCTTTGCATTTTGGGAAGGTGTTTACAAGACAATACTAAAGGTTTCCAGGACTTTCGCATAAATGATGCTAATTCTCAGAATGAGAAAACTCTTCCCCTTATGGACTATGTGATCTTGAGTAAACTGTTTAATGGCTCTGAGTCTCTGTCTCCTCACATGTAAAAAAGAAATGAACTATCAGAGTAGATAACTGTTTAACTCAATGAGGTCACATGCTGTCTTTGCTCATTTTGTGTTGATATAACAGAATACCACAGACTGGATCATTTATAAGGAAAATAAATTTATTCCTTAACAGTTCTGGAGGCTGGGAAAATAAATTTATTCCTTAACAGTCCAAGGCTGAGGGACTCATATCTGGCAAAAGCCTTCCTGCTGCACCATTTCATGGCAGTAGAAAAAAGGGCAAGAGAGCATAAGAGGGTAAAAGAGGGCAAGAGAAGGTAGAACTCACTTTTATCAGGAGGCCATTCTTACTATAATGGTATTAATTCACTGATGAAGGTAGATCTCTCATGGCCTAATCACCTTTTAGTGGTCCCACCTCTTAATACCATCAAAATGGCAAATAAATTTCAACAGTTTTGGAGGGAACATTCAAACCACAGCACATGCTTTAAAGAAGGCTAAAAAAATGGGAGTTGTTGTTTTCTCTCCACTTTTTCTCAAGCAGCAGCAGAAGCCATGTTTGCAAAAGCTAATAGTATCTTCATTTTATGTAGCTCATTCAGGACTGGGTACAATCCTACTCAAAGCAATATTGGGTTTTCCACAGAAATTCTCAAATGTAAATGTCATTAGAATCACCTGGGAGCTTTAAAAACTCCTATAGCCCAAGCCCCACTTGCAGACAGTCTGGTTAAATTGGACTGGGTTGGGGCCCAGGTATAGGTACTTTTTAAGGTATCCCCAGGCTGGACCCAGTGGCTCATTCCTGTAATCCCAGCACTCTGGGAGGCCAAGGAGGGAGGATCACTTGAGCCCAAGAGTTCAAGACCAACCTGGGCAACATAGTGAAACCTCCATCTCTACAAAACTAAAAATAAAAAATTAGCCATATGTGGTGGCACATGCCTGAGTCCCAGCAACTCAGGGACCGAGGTGGGAGTATCTCTTTAGCTCAGGAGGTTTAGGCTGCAGTGAGCCGTGATCATACCACTGAACTCCAGCCTGGGTGACAGAGTAAGACTGAAACTACCACTGCAAAATTATAACTGAGAAAGTGGCAGAGATCTGACCTAACCAATTCCATCTTGCTTCTAACCTCCAAGCTGTCCTTGTTCATTACTGGGTGTAGGCTGAACTAACTTTGGGAGGAACTTAGTTATAGTTTATACTTTGAAACAAAGATAATAACAGCCCTTTCACAAAACCGCCTTCTTGCCTGAGAACTAGACTGCCTTTGTAGAGCTAACAAATTGGTCAAAAGATTAGAAATTATGGTTTAGGAGTCATGTAACTGGAGGCTACAAGATTCTGACCTTCCCCAAATTGCTCCTGGGGATAAAATCACTAATGTAAAACCTAATAATAGTGCTTGAGATGTTTTGCAAACCCTGCACTTAATGGATCAGCTGGCACCACACAGATTGATAAACTGGCTCATCTGATCTTGTGGCCCCTACCCAGGAACTAACAGTACAAGAAGACCTCCTTCGACTCACTGCTCCCCACCCTGACATCCACCAAATTTTCCTTAAAAACTCTGATCCCTGAATGCTCCAGGAGACTGATTTGAGTAATAAAACTCATGTTTCCCACACAGCCAGCTCTGCATGAATGAATGAATGAATGAATGAATGAATGAATGAATGAAGAGATCCCCAGTTGATTCTCATAAAAGCCTGGGTTGAGAGCCAATGCTCCTGAGAAATACTTTCAGCTTTGCTGAGTGTCAGTATCTGTCTGCATCAGATCAAAACCCCTAATAGCCCCAGCAGTCCACTGGTGAAATTCTAGGCTGGTTTCTTCTTTGTGCTTCCACACTGACACCTCTAGGACTCCCCCTTGAATCAACTCCTGGACCCCTCAAATTTGCTTGACAAAGATATAACTCTGATCTCATACCAGGTATATACACTGGTATAATAGTACCAGTTGTCTAAATATAGTATTTCCATACTTGCTGGCAAATAGCTGCTGTTCCAAGCTCCTGAGGGTCCCCCACCTTTCCACCATCTACCCTATGAGCCAAATCCATTCTGACTACTCAGTGGTGATAGTTAAACATTGTATTATCCCTAGCTTTGATGACCTGGGGCTTTGCCCCACCACACTAAAACTTACAGGTTGAAAGTATTTTAAGTAATGATTTTTTTAAAATAATAGATGGGAGAAAATACCTTCAAATCATATATCTGATAAAAGAGGTTGTATCCAGAAGATATAAAGAACTGCTACAATTCACCAGGTCGGGTGCGGTGGCTCAAGCCTGTAATCCCAGCACTTTGGGAGGCCGAGACGGGCGGATCACGAGGTCAGGAGATCGAGACCCTCCTGGCTAACACGGTGAAACC
The DNA here is from genome assembly GCF_001698545.2 of Rhinopithecus bieti. NCBI lineage: Eukaryota > Metazoa > Chordata > Mammalia > Primates > Cercopithecidae > Rhinopithecus > Rhinopithecus bieti. Next base: position 710,887 of record NW_016812402.1, on the reverse strand, counting down.
CCGTCTTTACTAAAACTACAAAAAACTAGTAGGGCGACGTGGCGGCGCCCGTAGTCCCAGCTACCCGGGAGGCTGAGACAGGAGAATGGCGTGAACCCGGGAGGCGGAGCTTGCAGTGAGCTGAGATCTGGCCACAGCACTCCAGCCTGGGTGACAGAGCGAGACTCCGTCTCAAAAAAAAAAAAAAAAAAAAAAAAAAGAACTGCTACAATTCAATAATAAAGCCACAAACAATCCAATTAAAAAGTGGGGGTGAACTGTGTATGGACATCTCATCAAAGAAAATACCCAATTGGCTAAGATAACACCATTAATAAGAAGAAAAATACAAATTTAAATGACAACAGAAATTCTACACACTCACTAGAGTGGCTATAATCAAAACATCTAACATTATAAAGTGCGGCGTGAATGTGAAAAAAAAAACCTGGAATCCCCATACATTGATGTTGAGAATGTACAACCACTTAAGAAGTTTGGCCGTTTTCTTAGAAAGTCAGACACACACCTATTAGCAATTCTACTCATGGTAATCTACCCAAGAAAATAAAACAATGTTAACAATGTCTAAGAAATAAAATAAAATTCTAAGCCCCAACTGACTGAATAGAACCTCTCTTGACCAAAGGAACCCTAGAGAAACCTTGGAAGCTGAGTCACCATCACAAGGGAAAGGAGATTATCCACACTTTATTATACTCCCACCCTCCCACCCTCGCTAACAGCCATCAGGCTTTCTTCCCTAAGGGCTAAATAGAAACTAGTTCTTTCAAAAGACTACTAGCTTATCTTCACATGTACAGAACAAATACAATACGAGATTAATCATTCCTTCACCCCTCCCTGATTAATTGTTACTTCACCGCTCCCTGAGACATCTGTTTTCTCTATTCTCTTTTTCTTCCAACATTCACCTTATCTTACGTAAAATGTAGATTTACTGGGCACTAACTAAACTCGTGTAAGTATGTAATCATTTGTCTCACTGCTGTCCCGCCCTCTCCCCTTTTTAAGGAAAAATATATAAATACTAAATATCCTGAGAACCTCTTTGTAAAAAACAGCCATAGAGCTTTTGTTTTTCCTAGGCATGCCCTCAGGGTGGCTCAGTAAAGCTCCATGATTTGAGACTTAGGCCTCAGTCACTCATGTTAGTAGTCACTTCATTAACTGTGACTGGATCTGGGAGAAGAGATCAGCCCCTCTGACCCGCAGCAATTCTCCTATCAGCGCTGGCAAGAGATTCTCTCCGACAGATTGTGCACACCGCCAAGGCTCAAAAGCTGCTCTCTTCTCCTGAGATTCCCTGATCTCCTGAAATTTTTGATTTCGGATCCCAAGGTTTATTTTGCCACAGAACTCCTCTAAAAAGGGAGTTTGCTCACTTCCAATGGAGAGCAGTCTTCAGCTTGGGCGCCATCTCCAGGTAAGGAGCTGGTTTGAGGTTTTATTTTGAGATTTAGTAGCTGAAGGTCAAGGTTTATTGCCAGCTGGCTGTAATTTCTCCTTATGCTCAGAGATCTCAACTATACGTAAATTATGAAATCACTTTTTCTGTTTTTTGGTTTTGATCTATCTTCCATTAGATTTAACCAACTCTTCCTCCCACCCACAATGTTGACTAAAACTCCATAGTTGCAGAAAGTCAAGCTCCAACCCCAGATATATAAGCTGGTTAAAAGAAATCAATATTTTGCCCCCCAAAATATATTTATTTGACGTATTTTAAAGTGGCCCAACCAGACCTTTCCTAATTTGGATCTAAGAAAGATTAGCTAAGAGTCTTCATTCTGAAAGTTCCCATGTAAACATGATTAAATAAATTGCATACTTTTCTCCCATTAATCTGCCTTTTGTGAGTTAATTTTCAGGAAACCTTCAGAGGGTCAAGGGGAAAGCTCCCCTTGGCCCCACAATTTGGCATATCCAGTAGGATCCCCAAAACCACTCTTCCCTTTTGGAAGCCAGAATGAAGAGAACTCAGGAAACTTATAAGCCAGCATTAGGTAAGAACTTCTTATCAATGAGCCTCCTGGCCTCCTTGTGCAATCCGATTCAACAGATGGTTAAAAATCACCACTTTGTCTCAAAGTTTTCATTATTGGGAAAAAAGGGATTTGTGTGACTAGTCTTGGGGTGTAGTGACTCGGGTGTATTTTTGGTACTTTATGGTGTGAATGTTCATATTGTTTGACCCCTTGCCTCTCAGAAATAGCCTTTTTTGTTGCTATTTTCCTTTGTCTTTCTGTGTTGTTCTCTCATAAAGAGCAGTGTCATAGGGTACAGTACATGGACCTAGAATTCCTATAAGCCTGCTGTTCAAGCCGGCCCTGCAGACTAGCCCATTTTATGGTTCTCACTAGACTGGTGTCTGTTAAGACAAACTTTGCCGCGGGCTCCTGAGAGGGAAACTGGATGAGTTTTCCCTCTTGTCTTGTTTTATGTCCTTGGGTTACTTTTCTTGTCTCTGCCATCCAGAGGGCATGATTTTTCACGGTCAGGCCAGCCAGCCAATCTGAAAAGACTGGGAGTCCGAGACACATAATATTTTAAGTAACACACTGTTCTGAATGTGTCAAGCTCTTGAGAGGAGTTTGGACTTAAAAGATCCCATCCCTCCGAGGCTTTTGTAGTCTTTCACTGTCTTAAGTCTATTTCTGAGAGAGAATTTTGGAGGATCATGGAGATTGCTTCCTCTATGCCCTCTCCAGGAATATATGGTAAAAACCTGGAAAATTACCACTTGGGCTTTAAATGAAGAGGCTTTTGAATTGAGTCACTATTGGAACTAAGTACACTATTGAAAACAAAAAAGATTTTAGAGATCTCTTATTCTAAACGATTGATGGAAAGGTTAAATTTTTAAAAGAACACGTAATAGTGTTATTGCTAGCCTTAAAATTCACTTTAAAGAGTAAAATCTGACCTAAAACAAAGTTAAAATCCCTTGTACACTCAAACTGCCTGCTTTTGATTCCATGTGGGATTAACAACAGAAGCGGCTCCATTTTGTAGTCTGGTAGTTAAAATTCATCATCATGGAATCAGTCTTTTTGGTTTGATATTTGTGTAACTTTTGCCACTTACTGATCCTTTTCCCTTCCATGGACAGCTTTTGATTTCCTGTCTTCCATCTGTGTGGGCATATGGTGGTTTGGGGCGTTTGTGTGTAGATGACCAGCTGAGAAACTGAGAACATAGAATATATAACCAGACAGACAAAAATGAGTTGTACCCCATTTGTGGCCACTTTTTTTTTTTTTTTTTTAAGCTGTCTTTGGGGTCATTCTGTTACCAGTAGCAGATCCATATCGGCCTAAAGCAACCTCAATTCTTGCCTCCTCAGAAGAAAGAATTTGACTGAGGGATATAAGGCAGAAGAAGAGACCAAGGCAAGTTTTAGAGTAGACTGAAAGTTTATTTAAAAGCTTTAGAGCAGGAATGAAAGGAAGTAGTGTACACTTGGAAGACGGCCAAGCAGGTGACTTGAGAGATCAAGTGTGCCATTCGGCCTTTGACTTGGGGTTTGATATGTTGGCATATGAAGGTCTTGCATCCCTTCTCCCCGATCCTTCCCTTGGGGTGGGGTGTTCACATGTGCAGTAGCCTGCCAGTGCTTGGGAGGGGTGTATGCACAGTATGTTTACTGGAGTTGCACACATCTCACTTGAGGTGTTTTTCCCTTACTAGTTGAATATCCCTAGGAGGTCAAATACCACTTAAACTCCACTATTTGCCATTTGATGCACAAGGTTGAACCCACTCACCCCACTCCTGAGATCTTATCAGGAAGCTGTTGATCACCAGTTTCAGGTGTTTCTGTTTATCGGGAGACTGCCTTTTCCTGAGTCTAGCTATGACCAATTATTATTTTGGAGAGAGAGTTAACAAGTGCCTGACCATCATCTGATCGTCGCCTGACATTCCTGGTGTGGGGGAGAGGAGCCCTCTCCTGCCCTGGTCATGTCTGACTAGCTACCTACTGTAACAATTCTGGATCTTACGAGGACTGCTTTGTACTGCTTTGGAGATACTTTGTGTGCTCCTGGCTAAGCCATAATGATACAAACAGGAAGCAGGAAAATACTGAGTAGAAGAGAGTGAAGTCCCTTGCAAGGGTTCCACCTGCAAGCCTGTGCCTGTGGCCCTAAATGAGAACTTCACATCCCTGTTTCTCCCACCGAGTGTTGCTTTTTCCAAAACCACCAGGGCCTGCCATACCCCCATCCTGTACCCATAAAAACCCAAGCTCCACTGGCAGAGGAGCAGAGCAGTGGGGCAGAGAAGGAGAAAAGAGAACAAGCGACTAATTGTCGAGAGGAGAAGGAGCAACTGAGCATCAGAGACTAGGAAAAGATGCAGCTTAACTTCAGAAGACACGACTTCAGAGGAACCCAGCCAGAGGCTGGGCTTCAGTGAAAGATCACCTTCTTCCTGCACCATCCCCTTTCCAGCTCCCCTTCAGCTCGGAGCCACCTCCATCACTCAACAAAACCTCCGCATTCACCAGCCTTCGAGTCTGCGTGACATGATTCTTCCTGGAAACCAGACAAGAACCTGGGTACCAAGACGGCAGGGTCTATGTCTCTCCACTGAGCTAGTTAACACTTAGCCATCTTTGGACAGCAAACACTAAAAGAGCATTGTTTGTAACATATGCCCTCTGGGGTTCCAGAGGTTGTGGGCAACTACTAGAATCTGCCACGGGCTGGTACAGGGTTCATTCCTGCTGGCGTCTAAAGGCACTCACCCCAACTCCTGCACCTGCTCACCTGCTCACCTACACGCTCTCCTTCCCACAAGAGGTTTGAGCTCAGCAGCTGAGCAAAACGAGCCACCACCCCTCCCCACTCCTTTACATTTGGTAAAGGAGTTCAAAGGCCAGAAATATTAGCTGTTTATCCCAGGTAATAAGAGATATGAAAGATTTTTTTTTTTAAAGATTTCTATGGTTAGAAGTCGGCTTCCTTAGCTGTAATTATAGCTTAGCTGATATCTAAGCTATAATTACAATTTTTTTAAAAAAGAGCTTTATGCTGTTTCTCTTTTTGGATCCTGTCTTGCGGATTTTTATTTATTTATTTATTTATTTATTTCTGAATTCTGTCTGTTCCTCCTTCCTCTAGCAACTCTCAATGCCATAGAAGGGACCAAAAAGAAGGGGAGGAATTTCTGACAACCTAAGATCCTTTGGGGAAAACATAAAAGTTGACAAAGACTCCTCTGTTGGGAGGAAAATTTTGTTTTTTCTTATGAAAACCCAAGAGTTGTAAGCAGACAGATGCCTCTCAGGTCTAAAACTCTGCACTCTTTTGTGTTGCATTACCTGGTCTCTGGCCTTTGCGGGGTACCAGATATTACTTTGTACTATGAAAGGACTTGACATTGGTGTGTGCATGGGCTGGGGAGTTGGGCAATAGCTACAATGTTAGGGGTGGCTGAGGACAGTTATTTACAGGAAATGGTCATTACTATAAGGGGTTACTCATTTCTTTGCATGTTTGGATAAGAAAAGCATGGTTTGGGCCCTAAAAACCACATGCTTTATTTGTCCCTGTTCCTTAAAGGACTCCACCCTGAAGCCAGTTATTTAAATAAGACACAAGCTAAGTTGAAAAAAACACCTATTAAATCAGTCTTTGAATTTCTTTGTGAAAGAAATTTACATCTTTAAAGGAAATCACCATTTGTAAAAGCACCTTTGTCTCTGCACCTAAACCACTAGGAAGTTTAACTACAGGGAAGAAGTGCCTTAAAGTTAAAATAACAAATCTTGCCTGTCTTTGTTTTGTTCTAAGTTCTGTGCCTTTGAGGTGTACATTTTCTACTTTCTCTCCCCTAAGAGTCATGTCTTTGGAAATGCAAATGTAGAGTTGCCTAGCTAGTAATTGTTTAAGGTATGAAACAGGTAATAAAGAGATTGATAGTCTAAAGTGGGGGAGAGAAATTTTTTGAAACCTGACAAATGAAAAATCTTATAACTCTGTAAGATCTGCTTCTACATGTCTGTATGTTTCTATGTGTCATGTGTATGTGATGTTTCACTACCAAATGTTATGAAAGAGCTCTAATCAATAGGCTTAAAGAAAATTAAGTGCTTAAATCAAATATCAGAACAACATACTAGCCCAAATGCCTGGTAGCTCATAAGACTTTACTAATCTTTGATAAGTAAAACCAGTTGTAAAATTTCTTTAGTCATTCAAATCTAGAGATAATGTTATATTAAGTAATTCCAGGTTTTTCACTGTAAATTAGGGTTACTTAGAGTTAGAAGATTTATTAATAAATACAATTAAAACTACTAGATTTAAGAGAATTCTACATGCAGAGTTCATAAAAAAAACTACGATGTGTTTTGGTAAAGGTTATAAAAAACATAAGGATGTGGCTTTTGCTAAAGAAAAAGTAAGTTTGTATAGTTTAGAGGCTACATAAAGGTTTCTTCAAAATGAAGAAAAAATGACACAGATAAAATTAAATGGATAGAAAGAGAAAGGATGAAAGGGTGGGGAATGAGGAACCCTTGACTACTAAGTGGCCACAGGGTCATCCATGGTATGGAGCTGCAGCTGTGCTGTATTAAGTTACTAAAGGTAAAAGTTACCAGTGGAGTTTAGCAATGGATCCAGCTCCCAGGAAACTGGTTCACAAGATGCATGAGGAAATGCAAACTAATAAGGAAAAAGAGAAATATTCAATCCCTTGGTTATTGTTATCTATAATAGCTAAAACGAAAGTAAAAGACAGCGCTGAGTTGGGCCTCGGCCGAACCAAGTTCAGATGAGGGACTGTCTGATCTCAGATCACTAGCCTCAAAGCCACCCACAAAGGGGAAAAATAGACTGGGGCAACAAAAAGTACCTCTGAGACCTGTGATTACCAAGAAAGTAGCTAATGTGAAGGAAGGGCAAAACCAATTAACTACTGAAACCAGAGGGCATAATGTAAAGGAACATTTTGCACATTAGTATCATCAGCTTCCTAAAAAACCTTTACTAAAATGGATTGTAACACTGACTGATTTTGGAGTAGTATTTTGCATTTTAAATATGACAGAGTGGAAAAAAACATGTGTAGGTTGATGCAGGACCCACAGCTCACTACTGAAACATCACAGATGGGCATATGTGATACAGACTGACAGGAAGGTATTCCTAGAGAACAGTTGGTATAGAAGTTAGAAAGAAATTATTGGATGGGCACGGTGGCTCACACCTATAATCCCAGCACTTTGGGAGGCCGAGGCAGGCTGATCACCTGAGGTCAGGAGCTCAAGACTACCCTGGCCAACATGGTGAACCCCATCTCTACTAAAAATATAAAAATTAATCAGGCATGATAGCACACGCCTGTAGTCCCAGCTACTTGGGAGGCTGAGGCTGCAGGATCACTTGAACGCACGTGGCGGAGGTTGCAGTGAACCAAGATCATGCCACTGCATTCCGGCCTGGGTGATGGAGTGAGACTCTGTCTCAAAAAAAAAAAAAAAAAAATATTTAGACAGTGAGGGTTTGGGAGTCCTTGGTAAGGTTTTCCTTTCAATGAAACGTAGCCCCCAAATCATTTCTTTTTTTAACAAAGAGCAACCTGTAAAATCAAGCTGAAGACGTAGACAAGCAAGCTAGAAGCTTGCAAGGGTGAATGCCGGCAGCTGCGTCAACAGGAAATGGCTATCTGGGGCTAGGCAGGTTCATAATGGCAGCTCCATCTTCCCTTCTCTTTGCCAAAGCACGCATACAGCTGGCCATGCAAAGACTCCATGTGCATAATAAGATTAGGGTGGGACGCCCAGCTGCCTCACCAGCCATGTAAACATCGCACCTGGTCCAACCAATCTATGGGCCCTATGTAAATCAGACATGGCCTCCTCAAGCCTGTCTATAAAATCCGGTGCATTCCACAGTGGGCCAGAAATCCCATTCAGGTGCCCCTCTCTCTGGCAAGAAAGAGAGCTGTTCTCCTTTCTCTTTCTTTTGCCTGTTAAACCTCCGTTCCTAAACCCACTTCTTGTGCCCACCTAATTGATTTCCTTGGCATGAGATGACAAACCTCAGGTATTTACCCTAGACAATGGTGCTGTTTCACAGCTAGCCTGGTGGACTGGATAAAAGCCCTAAGAAGGGGGACTGTCCAACTCTACTTAAAAATGCCAAATGGAGCACGCCAGATGAAGCTGCTGATATGCTTCATATACAAGCCATAAGGGACTCACTTTGTGATGACAGGAATATTCACCCACTAAATATGCCCATTACCTAGTTCATGATAAACGCTGTGGTTAAAGGGGCCCCTTCCAAATGGGCACCCCATGTAATGCTACTCCTACTGTTGTTCCAGAACAACATGAGAAGCCATAGCAAACTGGCTGTTTCAGCTTCCCCTCATGGGTCTTACAGACGCTAATAAAACGTTAAGGTAATTAACGAGAGCATGGGAAAAAGCAAAAGGGAGAGTCAAAGGACTCATTCCAGGAAGGTGGAAATTTTTAAATGGTTATTCTAAAAAATAAGGTGAAGAAAGAAAACAATGATAGGAAAACAATGAAACTCAGAGAAGAAATGAGAGAGAATCATGGGATTCATCCCATCAGGGTAGAAGTCTTTAGATGGTTATTAAGAAATTAAATGAATAAAATAGAAATTGATGGGGTTAAAACAAAGGTCTTAGTACAACACTACCAAGGGTCGGATGGACCAAAAGGACTTTGCTAGTTCCCCAGCATTAAAGCACCCCAAACCTATTTATTCTCTTTACCCCAGATTGGATAGATTTTTTTAAAAAAGTCAAAAGACAGAGATTACAATGAGAAAGCTGGCCAATACTTGCCTGGGGCAATAGCGAGGCAGGTGAACCAAGATATGGATTGACAAAAGGGCCTAAGTCCCTTGGCTCAACCCCCTGCTGGGAACCCAGGTCCTTTTCAAAAGAAAGGGTAAAACAGTCATAAAAGAAGTTTCTGGGACCAGAATGTAAAAATGTAGGATTCCAAAGGTTGGAATTTTTTTTTTTTTTAGATGTAGTCTCACTCTGTTGCCCAGGCTGAAGTGTGATGGTGCGATCTCGGCTCACTGCAACCTCTGCCTCTTAAGTTCAACCAATTCTCCTGCCTCAGCCTCATGAGTAGCTGGGATTACAGGCGCCCACCACCTCACCCAGCTAATTTTTATATTTTCAGTAGAGACAGGGTTTCACCATGTTGGCCAGGCTTGTCTTGAACTCCTGACCTCAGGCGATCCACTTGCCTCGGCCTCCCAAAGTGCTGGGATTACAGGCAAAAGTTGGAATGTTTAAACAGGCATTTTGTAAAGTGATTGTGTCTCCTTTACCTAAATGTTTATAAAAATGGATGTTGTATCTGATTGGGAGATGTTTCCCCTACCTAGTACTATAAAACAGAAAGGATGTAAATGCACCCTTCAAGCAATATTAAATGGACATGTGCGGGGAGGAGGACAACACATGCTGGGGCCTCTGTGGGGTATCTAAGGGAGAGCACTGGGAAGAACAGCTAATGAATGCTGGGCCTGACACCTCGGTGATGGGATGATATGTGCAACAGGCCATCACGGCACACATTTACCTGTGTAACAAACCTGCACATCCTGCATACGTACCCCTGAACTTAAAAGTCGAAGAAAAAAAAATGGACATGCTAAATGAGAACCAGTAAGATTGCCCAAGCCCACAGAGTGAAGAGTAGACGCTAGAATGCTGGTGGGAACAAATTCTGTACTTTGATGGCCCTTAGTAGAGCATTTATTGCAGGTTTTGGCAAAAGCCTGTGAGCACCTCCCAATGATGACTACTGAAACTTTAAGAGAATTTCCACTTAAGAAGCAATTACTGCCTTGCTAAGGGACATTAACTGAAGCTACCCCTATGCTAACGGGGATAGCAGCGCCCCAATGAAGTGTCCAGAGTTCCCTAATAAAATGGAAATGGTTTATACAGGATGATGCTATCTGGAACTGTACAACAAGGAGGTACGCATGAGCAGAGAACTACTTACAGTGCCCAGTAAGCAGCTCTCACCTGACTGACAAAGGGCTGCTTGGTTTGTGGATGGTAGCTCCAAGGTGAAAGGACAATGTCCTGTTTGGAAGGCTGCTACTCTGATTGCAAAGCATGCTTTTGTGAGCAGAATATACCTCTCTGAATTCTCCAAAATTTGGAAACTATTCATGAGTATTCCTAAAACTTATTTTGCACATAAATTGGCCATACTATCATTTCTTTTTAGTACAAAAGGAGGGATTAGAGACAGAGAAATTCTATTTCAAAGGAAAACTATAACACAATTATTACTGGATTCCAGCTGTGACTTTTGTTTTGAATTATTATTTTCTGCAGTGGGTCTCTAAAAAAGAACCTAGTTATAATTTTCTTCATGATGTTTTAGTTAGCTCTCTAATGGAATAAGTTCCTCTTCCATTCTGACATATAAATTCTCTTTTNACATAAATTGGCCATACTATCATTTCTTTTTAGTACAAAAGGAGGGATTAGAGACAGAGAAATTCTATTTCAAAGGAAAACTATAACACAATTATTACTGGATTCCAGCTGTGACTTTTGTTTTGAATTATTATTTTTCTGCAGTGGGTCTCTAAAAAAGAACCTAGTTATAATTTTCTTCATGATGTTTTTAGTTAGCTCTCTAATGGAATAAGTTCCTCTTCCATTCTGACATATAAATTCTCTTTTGTCAAATTATTAATGTTATTTATTTCCCCATTGTTTCACTTCTTCTGAGAAAACTGAAGTTGTGGTGTTTTGAAAACTACAGATGATTCAAGAGCCTATGAATCTCCCTAATTTGAAATCCCACCGGGCCTGATCTGTTTCTCCTTGCCAATCCCCTGCTGCTAAAACTACACAAGCACCCTCCCTCTAAGCCCAGGGACTATCATGGAAGAAGGGGGCACATGAAACTGCTAGGTCTGGTTTTGAGGGATAGAATTAATTCAGAGCCTACAAATAACCTGGTCTTTTGGCTTTAGATTTTAGCTCTTATATTGCATAAAAGGTTTTAAACATTGATGAGTGCCTGCCCACCTCTATTACCATCTGGCCTAGAACACTTAAATTGACTGTAAGTTTTTTGGCTCTGTGTCCCTTGACACCACCAAGGGACAGGATGAACCTGAAGCAGATAGCCACACCATCTCAGCAACAACATGGGACAAAATAAGAGTTTGGCTACTGATGCTGCCTCTGGCCAATCTTAGCCAAAAGGGGGAAAATGAGAAATGAAAACAATTCTAAACCCCCAACTGACTGAACACACCTCCTCTTGGCCAAGGAAACCCCAGAGAAACCTGAAAAGCTGAGTTCACAGCCATGGTGAAATGGTAAGTTGGACACACTTCCTTATACCCCCACCCTCAGGGGAGCCATCAGGTTTTCTTCCCTAAAAGCAAAAGAGAAACAATCCTTTCAAAAGACTACTAGCTTATCTTCACAGGTACACAACAAAGATTAATCATGCTTTCACCCCTCCCTGAGGTAAGATGAGATTAATCATTCCTTCACCCTTCCCTGAGACATCTGCTTCTTCTATTCCCATTTTCTTCAAATGTTCACCTTATCTTATGTAAGATGTAGATTTACTAGGCACTAACTAAACTCTCACAAGTATGTAATCATTTGTCTCACTGCTGCCCCATCCTTCACCCCTTTTAAGGAAAATATATAAATGCTAAACTTCTTGAGAACCTCTTTGGAAAAAGCCATAGGTGCTTCTATGATGCAAGTTTGTCCTGGGCAAGCCCTTAAGCTGGCTCAGTAAACCTCAATGATTTGAGACTTGTGGCTTAATCACTCATTTCGGTTGTCAGTCCACAGAAAAACTTGTATATAAATGTTCATAATATAACTAGTCATAATAGCAAGAAAGTAAAAACATTTCAAATGTCTTTCAACTGTTGAAAGAATAAACAAAATATGCTATACTCATACAACAGAATCTATTCAGAAAACAAAATGAGCTATTGATACATACTACAATATCCATGAACCTCAAAATTATGCCAAGTGAAAGAAGATATACACAAAAGAATACATATTTTATGAGTCTATTTGTACTACACTTCCAGAAAAGGCAAATCTATAGACAGAAAGTGAGTGGTTGCCTGGAACTGGAAGGCAGAAGTGGATATAGACTATAAAAGAGCACCGGGAACTTTTGGGGGTTGCTGTGGTTTAAATGTGTTCCTATGTTGAAATCTTAATCCCCAGTGCAACCATGGTGGGAGGTGGGGCCAAATGGGCGGTGTTTAGGTCATTGAGGGCTCTGCCTTCATTAACATAACATTGTTCTGCACTCATTAATGTAACACTGTTATCGCAAGAGTGGTCTTGATATAAAAGTGAGTTTGCAACCAGTGCAGTGGCTCAGGCCTGTAATCCCAACACTTGGGATGCTGAGGCTGAGGTCAGGAGTTCGAAACCAGCCTGGCCAACATGGCGAAATCCTGTCTCTACCAAAAGCACAAAAATTAGCCAGGCATGATAGTGCACACCTGTAATGCCAGCTGCTTGGGGGACTGAGGCAGGAGAATTGCTTGAACTCAGGAGGCAGAGGTTGCGGTAAGCCGAGATCGCACCATTGCACTCCAGCCTGAGCAACGGAGTGAGACTCCATCTCAAAAAAAAAAAAAAGTGAGTTTGGCCCCTGCTTCCTCTCATGTTCTCACACTCTCTTGGCCTCACACTCTCTTACTCTTCTACCATCTGCCATGGAATGATGCAGCACAAAGGCCCACACTAGATGCTGGCACCATGTTCAACTTCCCAGCCTCCAGAACCATGAACTAAATAAGCTTCTAGTGTTTAGAAGGTATAGATTGGATTTGTGTTCCCACCCAAATCTCATGTTGAATTACAATCCCCAGTGTTGGAGAAAAGGCCTGGTGGAAGGTAACTGGATCATACGGGCAGACTTCCTCCCTTGCTGTTCTCATGATAGTGAGTGAATTCTCATGAGATCTGGTCGTTTAAAGGTATGCAGCACTTCCCCCATCTCTCTCTTACTCCTCTTCCAGCCATGTAAGGCACGCCTACTTCACCTTCTACTATGATTGAAAGTTTCCTGAGGCCTCCCCAGCCATGCATCCTGTATAGCTTGTGGACCCATGAGCCAATTAAACTTACTTTCTTCATAAATTACCCAGCCTCAGGTAATTCTTTGTAGCGGTGTGAGAATAGACTAATACATATAAATTACCCAGTCTCAGGTACTATATTACAGTAACACAAAATGAAGTAAGAGATATTACAAATGTTCTAAAACTGAATTGTGTTGATAGATACAAAACTCTAAAAATTCACTCAAAATAACTGACCTATATACTTATCTATACCCACTTACCCTGGGTAGTTTTATGATCTTGAAATTATACCTCACTGAAGCTGCTAAACAACAAAAACTTTTAAAATATATATATGAATGTAAGTCCACATTTCTACCCCTTCTTAGAAATTCTCTCCTCTTCCCTTAGCGGGGCGCGGTGGCTCAAGCCTGTAATCTCAGCGCTTTGGGAGGCCGAGACGGGCGGATCACAAGGTCAGGAGATCGAGACCATCTGGGCAAACATGGTGAAACCCCGTCTCTACTAAAAAATACAAAAAAACCAGCCGGGCGCCTGTAGTCCCAGCCTGTAGTCCCAGCTACTTGGAAGGCTGAGGCAGGAGAATGGAGTAAACCCGGGAAGCGGAGCTTGCAGTGAGCTGGCCACTGCACTCCAGCCCGGGCGACAGAGCGAGACTCCGTCTCAAAAAAAAAAAAAAAAAAAAAAAAAATTCTCTCCTCTTCCCTTATCACTAAGTTGCCTCTTTAAACAGAGATGCCTAGGGTTGGGGATGGAAAGCCCACAGGAATCTGCTGGGTTTCAAACCTTTTGTTTGAACAGAGTACTACATCCCTTTTTAAGTTCTCCTAAAATATCCATTGATTCCTAGGTAATGTAGTGTTAGAACCCCAAATTGCCTCACGAAGGTTTTGCCTGATAGTTGGTTTCTATTCTATTTCTGGGGCCAACCCTCTTCTAATTGTCCTCTTGGTTTCTGAGATCACTTTTTCTCTGACACTGGATTTAGTTCAGCCTCATTCCTTAGTATAAAACCTTGCAATAAGAAACACAAATACTATCACAGACTACAGACCAGCAATCATTCAGACTGGCATCAGCTAGCTTCCCACTAGCTTTGAGGAAGGGTGAAGTCTAAGAAGTGTTTCACAAACTAAAAGGCTTATCCTAGAGATTTACATCTTAAAAAAAAAAAAAAAGAAGAAGAACCTTTTTTAAATGTCAAAACATTTTGTAACCCACATTTAGTAGTGACTTTACTTTTAGTATTAGTTGACTGAAAAAATACAGAATGACAAAAAGCTACTAGAATAGCTTAAATGCTCTTAAGTAAATTTGCATTTTATTAATCATAACCATATCTACATTTATCAGGAAGGAAAATCTATTTAAAAAAAGAAAGAAATTCTTGCACAAGCTGCTTCTGCATTCTGGGAAAGTGCAGAATTCACCCTGGGGGAATAAGTCATTCTTTTGTTTGGGATGGCACAGTCTAGGTTGTGAAAGGGATGGCTCTAGGCTAGTCTGATGGGTGAGTCAGGCTGACAAGAGATACACTGTTCTGCATAATGAAATAATAAAGATTTTAGGTGGTCCCCCGGTAATTTAAAGGAGTGATGGCTTTTTGATTTTCTTTATATTTAGTAGTTGGTGGTGGAGGAGTAGGGACGAGAAAGAAGAATCTGAACACAGTGTTCAGAAGTTTTGAGGAGAAAAGTTTTGATGGGAAGAGTTGCTGAACATGACTTCAGACCACCATTAGTGCTTAGTGCAAAGATCCGGACACTCCCCGACATCCTGGCTTACAAAGGGGGATACTTGTTGTAAGAAATGCGCGGTCTAGTAATTTTCTTGAGTTAACCCTTTGGAATCAAAAGAACTAAAAATGAGTTTTATACATATAGGAAGAAGATCCCAAGCAGTTTAACTAGTACTGTACACAGAACAAAATGTCAACATAGGTCCTACAAGACAGTCCCACTGAGTCTGTCAATTCAAAGGACAATTGTAACATCCTAGCACTACAGTAAAGGCAATACAGATGTTCCTTGACTTATGATGGACTTACAATGTGTTTACCCAGACATAACCCCATTATAAGATGAGGAGGTACTAAATGCATATTGCTTTTGAACCAATAAAAAGTTGAAAAATAGTAAGTGGAACTATCCTAAGTTGGATACTGTCTATAATCTCTTTACAACTTATTTTTTAAAAGCTCTCTGGCATACACATTTTTAAAAACTTAACCATCAAAAAACCCTACGAGGAAGGTATTATCAACCCAAAATTTTACAATGTGGAAATTGAGGCTCATGTGGAATAAAATTATGTGTTACATATCTTAAGAAAGTCACAGAGTAGAAGATGGAACAAAATGGCTGAATACAAGTTTCCACCAATCATCCTCCCTGAAGAAATATTAAGTTTAACAGCTATCTACACACACACACACAAGCACCTTCATAAGAACCAAACATCAAGTGAGTAATCACAGTTCCTGATTTTAACTTCGTATCACCGAAAGAGGCACTGAAGAGGGTAGGAAATATAATCTTGAATTGCTGATGCCATCCCTTCCCCAACCCCCGGCAGCAGCCCCAACGCATAGAGAATCTGTGCACTTGGGGGAGAAAGAGTACAGTGATTGTGGGATTTTGCATTGGAACTCAGTGCTGTCTGTCACAGCAAAAAGCAACCCTGGCCAGAACTCAGCTGAAATCAATGGAGGGAGCATTTAAACCATCCCTAGCCAGAGAGGAATTGTCCATGATGGCAGTTAGAACTTGAGTTCCTGCAAGCCTTGCCACTGCAGGCTAAGGTGCTGTGGGGTCTTAAACAAACTAGAAAGGCAATCTAGGTCACAAGGACTGCAACTCCAAGGCAAACGCCTAGTGCTGTGCTGGGTTCAAGGCCAGTGGACTTCGGGGACACATGACCTAGTGAGATACCAGCCAGTACAGCCAAGGGAACTGACATGGTTTGATGTTGGGTGTCCCCACCCAAATCTCATGTTGAATTGTAATCTTCAGTGTTAGAGAAGGGGCCTGGTGGGAGGTGACTGAATCATAAGGGTGAACTTCCCCCTTACTATTCTTATGATAGGGTTCCCATGAGATCTGGTTGTTTGAAAGTGTATAGCACCTCCCCCTTCACTCTCTCTCTTTCCTGTTGGCAATGGGAAAGACACGCTTATTCCCTTTACTTTCTGCCATGATTTTAAGTTTCCTGCGGCCTCCCCAGCTGTGCCTCCTGTACAGCCTTTGGAACTGTGAGTCAATTAAACCTCTTCTCTTCATAAATTACCGAGTCTCAGGTAGTTCTTTATAGCAGTGTAACCACAAACTAATACATAAAATTGGTGCCAGGAGTGGGGCATTGCTATAAATATACCTGAAAATGTGGAAGCAGCTTTGGAACTAGGTAACAGGCAGAGTTTAGAACAGTTTGAAGGGATCAGAAGAAGACAGAAAGATGGTAGGAAAGTTTGGAACTTCCTAGACTTGTTAAATTATTGTGACCAAAATGCTGAAAGTGATATGAACAATAAAGTCCAGGCTGTAGTGGTCTCAGATGGAGATGAGGAACTTATTGGGAACTGAAGTAAAGGTCACACTTGCCATGCTTCAGCAAACAGACTGGCAGCATTGTGCCTGCCCCTGCCCTAGAGATCTGTGGAACTTTGAGCTTGAGAGAGATGATTGAGGGTAACTGGCAGAAGAAATTTCTTTCTTTTTTTTTTTTTTTTTTTTTTTGAGACGGAGTCTCGCTCTGTCACCCAGACTGGAGTGCAGTGGCCAGATCTCAGCTCACTGCAAGCTCCGCCTCCCAGGTTTACGCCATTCTCCTGCCTCAGCCTCCCGAGTAGCTGGGACTACAGGTGCCCGCCACCTCGCCCGGCTAGTTTTTTGTATTTTTTAGTAGAGCAGGGTTTCACCATGTTAGCCAGGATGGTCTCGATCTCCTGACCTTGTGCTCCACCCGTCTCGGCCTCCCAAAGTGCTGGGATTATAGGCTTGAGCCACCGCGCCCGGCCTGGCAGAAGAAATTTCTAAGCAGCAAAGCATTCAAGACATGGCCTGGCTGCTTCTAACAGCATATGCTTGTATTCATAAGCAAAGAGATGATCTGAAACTGGAACTTATATTTAAAAGGGAAGCAGAGCATAAAAGTTTGGAAAATTTGTAGTCAGGCCATGTGGTAGGAAAGAAAAGCTCATTTTCAGGGAAGGAATTTGAGTTGGTTGCAGCAATTTGCATAAGTAAAGAAGAGCCTGATGTTAATAGCCAAGACAATGGGGAATATGCCTCAGGGCATTTCAGAGACTTTCACAGCAGCCCCTCCCATCACAGGCCTGGAGGCTGGGAGGGAAGAATGGTTTCATGGGCCAGACCCAGGAACCTGCTGCTCTGTGCAGCCTCAAGATATGGCACCCAGTGTCCTAGCTACTCTGCTCCAGCCATGGAGCCATGGCTAAAAGAGGCTAAGGTACAGTTCAGGCCACTGCTTCAGAGGGTGCAAGCCAGAAGACACCAAGGCTTCCACATGGTATTAAGCCTGTGGGTGCACAGAAGGCAACAGTTGAGGCTTGGGAGCCTCCACCTAGATCTCACAGGATGTATGGAAATGCCTGGATGTGCAGACAGAAGTCTACCACAGGGGCAAAGCCCTCATAGAGAATCTCTACTAGGGCAGTGTGGATGGGGAAATGTGGAGTTAGAGTACCTACACAGAACCCCCACTGGGGCACTGCCTCGTGGAGCTCTGAGAAGAGGGCCACTGTCCGCCAGACCCCAGAATCTAGCGACAGCTTTGAGAAGAGGGCCACTGTCCTCCAGACCCCAGAATCCAGCAACAGCTTGCACCTTGCACCTGGAAAAGCTGCAGGCTCTCAACACCAGCCCATAAAAGCAGCCGAGGGGGCTATACCCTGCAAAAACACAGGGTGGAGCTGCCCAAGGCCTTGGGAGCCCATCCCTTGTGTCAGTATGGCCTAGAAATGAGACATGGAGTCAAAGAATATTATTTTGGAGTTTTAAGATGTAATGACTGCCGTGCTGGGTTTCAGACTTGCATAGAGCCTGTAGCGCATTTGTTTTGGCTGATTTCTCCCACTTGGAATGGGAGCATTTACCCATTGTCCGTACTGTCATAGTATCTTGGAAGTAACTAATTTGTTCTTAATTTTACAGGCTCATAGTGGAAGGGACTTGCCTTGTTTCACATGAGACTTTGGACTTGGACTTTTGAGTTAATGCTGGAATGAGTTAAGACTCTGGGGGACTGTTGGGAAGACATGATTGTTTTGAAATGTGAGAAGGACATGAGATTTGGGAGGGGCCAGAAGCGGAATGATAGAGTTTGGCTCTGTGTCCCCACCCAAATCTCTTAATGACCTATAATCTTCAATGTTGGAAGAGAAGCCTGGTGGGAGTTGATTCAATTAGCGGGGCAAACTTCCCCCTTGCTGTTCTTGTGATAGAGTTCTCATGAGATCCAGTTGTAGCACCTCCCCTTTCACTCTCTTTCTCCTGCTGGCCATGGGGAAGACAGGCTTGCTTTCCCTTTGTCTTCTGCCATGATTTTAAGTTTCCTGAGGTCTCCCCAGCCATGCCTCCTGTAGAGCTTTCAGAACTGTAAGTCAATTAAATTTCTTTTCTTCATAAATTACTGAGTCTCAGGTAGTTCTTTATAGCAGTGTGATCACAAAGTAATACAAGAGTGCTTGTACTAACCATCTCCCAATCCCAGGCAGTGCAGCTTGCAGCTCTGAACAAGATTCCTTCCTTCCACTTGAGGAGAGGAGAGGGAAGAGCAAAGAGTTGTCTTGCAATTTGGATATCAGCTAAGCCACAACAGGATAGGGTACCAAACAGAGTTCTGAGGTCCCCGTTCCAGTTCCTAGTGCCCAGATGGACATTTCCAGACACACCTTGGGCCAGAAGAGAAAACACTGCTTTGAAGGAAAGGATGTAGTCCTTGCAGGATTAATAACTTCCTAACTAAAGAGCCCTTGAGCCCTGAATAATCAGCGGTGGTATCTAGGTAGTACACACTGTGAGCCTTGGATGAGACTCTGAGATGTACTGGCTTCAGGTATGACCCAGCACATTCCCTGCTGTGGTAGCCAAGGGGAGGGATTCCTTCTGGGGAAAAGCATAAAAAAGAGTAAAGGGGACTTAGTCTTGCAGCTGAGATACCAGTTTGGTCACAGCTGGGCACAGCACCAAGCAGGCCCTTGGCATTCCCTGATTCCAGGCCTTGGCTCTTGGATTACTGGACTTGTCCTGGGCCAGAGGGGAGTATATTTCCCTGAAGGGTGAGTCCCAATCCTGGAAGCATTCACCACAAGCTGACTGAAAAGCTCCTGGGCCTTAAGTGAACATCAGTGGTAGCCTGGCAGTATTCCCCATGGGCCTGGGGTAATGGTGGCTATGGGGAGAGACCCTTCTTCTTGTGGAAGGGGGAGGGACTATTGGGAAAGACATTGCCTTGTGGCAACAGCACAGATTTCTTCAGTTTCTGACTTCAGGTCCTGGCTCTTTGGTGGCTTTTCTGGGCCCATCTGGGGCCCTGAGGAACTCCACTCCTTTAAGGGGAAGGCTGGCTGGCTTTACCACCTGCTGGCTGTAGTGCCCTAGGGCCTTGAGTGAACACAGTAGCCAGGTAGTGGTTACAGTGGGCCTTGGGCAAGACTCAGTGTTTTGACCCAGGGCAGTCCCAGTGGTAGTGGATACAGGGGTACTTATATAACCCCTTTCCCAGCTCCAGGCAACTCAACACAGACAGAGATGCTCCATTTGTTTAGAAGAAAGTAAGGCAAGAATATGACAGTCTCTGCCTGGCAATCCAGAGAATTCTTTAGGATCTTATCCACAACCACCAAGGTAGTACCTCTATAAGTCTGCAGGCTTATACCTCTATGAGGCTGCCCCCTAATGCAGACATGGCGGTAGTGACCAAAAACTTAGATCACAACATCCAAGTCCCTTCAAATACCTGAAAAACCTTCCTAAGAAAGATGGGTGCAAACAAGCCCAGCCTGAGAAGACTACAATAAATACCTAACTCTTCAATGCACAAACACCAAGAAACATCCACAAGCATCAAGACCATCCAGGAAAACATGATCTCAAAAATGAACTAAATAAGTCACCAGGAGCCAATCCCAGAGAGACGGAGATATGTGACCTTTCAGACAGAGAATTCAAAATAGCAGTTTTGAGAAAACTCAATGAAATTTAAGATAACACAGAGAAGGAATTTAGGATCTTATCAGATAAATATAACAAAGGAATTCATAATTTAAAAAAATCAAACAGAAATTCTAGAGTTGAAAAATGAAACTGACATACTGAAGAATGCATCAAAGTCCCTTAATAGCAGAATTGATCAAGTATCAGAAAGAATTAGTGAGCTTGAAGACACGCTATTTGGAAATACACAATCAGAGAAGACAAAATGAAAAAAGAATTTTAAAAATGAAGCACACCTACAAGACTAGAAAATAGCATCAAAGGGGCAAATTTAAGAGTCACTGGCCTTAAACTGGAGATGGAAAGAGAGATAGGGATCGAAAGTGTATTCAAAGGGATAATAGAGAACTTCACAAACCTAGAGAAAGCTATCAATATCCAAGTAAAAGAAGATTAAAGAATGCCAAGCAGATTTAACCCAAAGAAGGCTACATCAAAGCATTTAATAAACTTCCAAAGGTCGAAGGTAAAGAAAAGATGATAAAAGCAGCAAGAGAAAAGAAACAACATACTACATTGTATGTATGCCAGGAAACAGTGGCATACATATTTAAAATACTAAAGAAAAGAAAAGTATACCCTAGAATAATATATCTGGTGAAAATATCGTTCAAACATGAAGGAGAAATAAAGACTTGCCCAGACAAACAAAAGCTGAGGTATTTTATCAACAGCAGACCTGTCCTACAAGAAAATGGAAGTTTTTCAGTCTGAAAGTAAAGGATGTAAATGAGCAATAAGAAATCATCTGAAGGTACAAAACTGACTGATAATAATAAGTAAACAGAAAAACACAGAATAAAACACT
Source organism: Rhinopithecus bieti (assembly GCF_001698545.2). Taxonomy (NCBI): domain Eukaryota; kingdom Metazoa; phylum Chordata; class Mammalia; order Primates; family Cercopithecidae; genus Rhinopithecus; species Rhinopithecus bieti. Next base: position 689,732 of record NW_016812402.1, on the reverse strand, counting down.
GTAATTGTGGTTGGTTAACTACTCACCTCTTGAGTAGAAAGACTAAAAGATGAACTGATAAAAATAATAACTTTTAAGGCACAGACAGTACTATAAGATATAAATAGAAACAACAAAAGTTTAAAAGCAAGAGAATGAAGGTGAAGTGTAGAGTTTTATTACTTATTGCTTGTTTATGCAATCAGTATTCAGTTGTCATAAGTTTAAAATACTGGGGTAATCCCAGCACTTTGGGAGGCCGAGGTGAACGGATCATGAGCTCAGGAGATCAAGACCATCCTGGCTAACATGGTGAAACTCCACCTCTACATAAAATACAAAAAATTAGCCGGGCATGGTGGCAGGTGCATGTGGTCCCAGCTGCTTGGGAGGCTGAGGCAGGAGAATGGCATGAACCTAGGAGGCGGAGCTTGCAGTGAGCCAAGATTGTGCCACTGCACTCCAGCCTGGGTGACAGAGCGAGACTCCATCTCAAAAAAATAATAATAATAATAATTAAATAAAATAAATAAAATACTGGGATATAAGTTATTATTTCCAAGCCTCATAGCAACTGCAAAACAAAACAAAACCTACCACAAATACACAAAAAATAAAAAGAAATTCAACCATGCCACTAGCAAACATAACCTTCACTAAAAGGAAGACAGAAAGGAAGGAAAGAAGGATGAGAAGAACACAAAACAACCAGAAAATAAATAAAAAATGGCTGGAGTAAGTCCTTACTTATTAATAACAACAATGAATGTAAATGGACTAAACTCTCCAATGAAAAGACACAGAGCAGGCTGGGTATGTCGGCTCACACTTGTAATCTCAGTACTTTGGGAGGCCAAGGAGGGAGGATTGCTAGAGCTCAGGAATTTGAGACCAGCCTGGGCAACAAAGCGAGACCATGTCTCTACTAAAAACAATAATTAAACCAAAAATTAGTCAAAAAAGACACAGAGTGGCTGAATGGATTTTTAAAAAACAGACCCAATGTTCTGTTGCCTACCAGAAACACACTAACACACTTCACCTATAAAGACTCACATAAACTGAAAAAAAAAGAATGAAAAGACTTTCCATGCAAGTGAAAACCTAAAAGAGGAAGAGTAGCTATACTTTTATCAGACAAAATAGAATTCAAGACAAAATCATAAAAGAGACAAAGAAGGTCATTGTATAATAATAAAAGGGTCAATTCAGCAAGAAGATATAACAATTGTAAATACATATGTACCCAACACTGGAGTGCCCAGATATATAAAGAAAATATTAGAGCCAAAGAAAGAGGTAAACTCTAACACAATAATAGCGGGAGACTTCAACACCCCACTTTCAGCATTGGAGAGATCACCCAGAAAGAAAATCAACAAACATAGCACTTAATCTGCACTATCGACAAAATGGACCTAATAGATATTTACAGAATATTTCATCCAATGGATGCAGAACACAATCTTTTCACCACATGGATCATTCTCAAGGATAGACCATATATTAGGACACAAAACAAGTCTTAACACATTCAAAAAAACCGAAATAATAACTATCTTCTCTGACCACAATGGAATAACACAAGAAATAAATAACAAGCAAAATCTTGGAAATCACACAAACACACGGAAATTAAATAATACATTCCTGAATGACCAGTTGGTCGATGAAGAAATTAAGAAGCAAATCAAAAAATTTATCAAAACAAATGATAATGGAAACACAACATATCAAAACCTGTGAGATACAGTGAAAGCAGTAATAAGAGAGAAGTTTATAGTTATAAGTGCCTACATAAAAAATAGCAGAAAAACTTCAAATAATCAACCTAACAATACATCTTAAAGAATTGGAAAAGCAAGATTAAAGAGATCCTAAAATCAGTAGACAAAAAATAACAATAATAAATATCAGAGCAGAAATAAATGAAATTGAAATGAAGAAAACCATGCAAAAGGCCAACAAAATGAAATCTTGGTTTTCTGAAAACATAAACAAACTTGACAAACCTTCAGCCAAACTAAGGAAAAATAGAGAAGACCCAAAAAAATAAAATCAGAGATGAAAAAGAAAGGCATTATAACTGATACTGCAGAAACTCAAAGGATTATTAGAGGCTTAATATGCCACTAAATTGGAAAACTTAAAAGAAATGGATACATTCCTAGACACATACAACTTACCAAGATTGAACCATAAAGAAATCCAAAACTTGAACATACCAATAACAAGTAATGAGATAGAAGTAATAATAAAAAATCTCCCAGCAAAGGAAAGCCCAGGACCCAATGGCTTCACTGCTGCATTTTACAAAACATTTTTTTTGAAATATCAATCCTACTAAAACTATTCTGAAAAATAGAATACTTCTAAACTTATTTTATGAGGACAGTATTACCCTGATGCCAACACCAGATGAAAACGCATCCAAAAAAAGAAAACTAGATAGGTTGTAGAAGTCTTAAGAGGTCGAAAATTTAAAAAAAAAAAAATAGTACAGGCTAATATCCCTGATGAATGATGAATATTGATGCAAAAATCCTCAACAAAATCTCACAAATCAAATTCAACAACATACTAAAAAGATCATTCATCATGACCAAGTAGGATTTATCCCAGGTATGCAAGGATAGTTCAGCATATGTAAATCAATCAATGTGATACATTATATTAGCAGAATGAAGGACAAAACCCATATATCATTTCAGCTGATGCTGAAAAAGACATCTGATAAAATTCAAGATCCCTTAGCATGATAAAAACCCTCAAAAAACTGAGTGTAGAAGGAACATACCTAAATATAATAAAAGCAATATATGACAGACCCACAGCTAGTATGATACTAAATGTGGAAGAACTGAAAACCTTTCCTCTAAGATCTAGAACATGATAAGGATCCCCACTTTTCTTTTTTTTTTTTTTTTTTTGTGGCTGTCAAATCATTTATTTTATAATTTAAGCTCTGGGGTACATGTGAAGAATGTACCCCAGTTTTGTTACATAGGTATACATGTGCCATGGTGGTTTGCTGCACCCTTCAACTTGTCACCTACATTAGTCTCCTAATGCTATCCCTCCCCTAGCCCCTCACTCCCTGACAGGCTCTGGTTTGTGATGTTCCCCTCCCTGTGAAGGGTCCCCACTTTTCACCACTGTTACTCAACATAGTACCAGAAGTTCTAGCTAGAGCAATCAGACAAGAGAAAGATATAAGAGGCATTCAAATTGGAAAGAAAGAAGTCAAACTGTCCTTGTTTGCAGATTATATAAACTTACATTTGGAAAACCTAAAACTCCACACACAAAACAAAAAAACTATTGGAACTGATAAACTCTGATGTTCTTTTTTTTTTTTTTTTTTTTGAGACTGAGTCTCGTCAACAGATCGGGCCCAGTGGCTGGAGTGGCGTGGGCGTGATCGTGGCCCTCACTGCAAGCTCCGCCTCCTGGGTTCTGAAGCGCATTCTCCGCTGGCCTCAGCCTCCCGAGTAGGCTGGGACTACGGCGCCCGGCACTACCACGCCCGGGCTAATTTTTTGTATTTTCGGTAGAGACGGGGTTTCACCGTGTTAGCCAGGATGGTCTCGATCTCCTGACCTCGTGATCCACCTGCCTCGGCCTCCCAAAGTGCTGGGATTACAGGCGTGAGCCACCACGCCCGGCCTGTAATGTTTCAACATACAAAATCAATATATAGAAATCAGTAGTATTTCTATATGCTAACAGCAAACAACCTGAAAAAGAAATCAAGTAATCCCATTTACAATAGCTACATATAAAATTAAATACCTAGGAATTAATCAAAGAAGTGAAAGAAATTGAAGAGAACACACACACACAAATGGAAAAATGTTCTATGTTCATGGATTGGAAGAATCAATATTGTTAAAATGTCCATATTAACCAAAGCGATCTACAGATTCAATGCAATCCATATCAAAACACCAATGACATTTCTCACAGAAATAGAGAAAACAATCCTAAAATTTGCCAAATATTTATTGACTGTTTATCTTGTGCCAGTATACCCACAACAGCCAACCTCAGTAATCCAAACTTGAATACCACTCAATTACTGTTACCAATAAACTGTAACAATAGTCTTCCTTTGAAGAAGATCCTGATTCACTGTCATTCTGGTTCATGAGTGTTATTACACTGATAAATACTCTGCATTTATTAAAGAACAAAAACCAGTTACCCGAAAGACACTAATTAAACTCACACACAAACCACTTGCTTACACAGCTTCTAAATTTGTAACCGGATAAACACAGAAGCCCATTCATGGAATTTTTTATTCTGGAATACCTAAGAAAAGGCAAAAGTCATAGCTGAAAAGTTGCCTAAGTACAGCTGAGCAATAACGTGGGCAAAAGTCATTACAGAAAGATTTGGTCAGCCAGATGCAGTGGCTCACGCCTATAATTCTAGCACTTTGGGAGGCCGATGTAGGCGGATAGTTTGTGCCCAGGACTTTGAGACCAGTCTGGGCAACATGATGAAACCCCATCTCTACAAAAAATACAAAAATATTTGCCAGGTGTGGTGGTGCGTGCCTGTAGTCCCAGGTACTTGGAGGGCTGAGGTGGGAGGATCACTTACATCCAGGAGACGGAGGCAGTAGTAAGCCAAGATGGCGCCACTGCACTCCAGCCTGGGTGACAAAGTGAGACTCTGTCTCAAAAAAAAAAAAAAAAGAAAGAAAGAAAGAAAGCAAGCCTTGGCCCAGTTAGGTTGCTCCACAAAAAAAGGCAAAAATAAAATAAACGCCTACTCCAACTAATGTGTCACTCACTGGTCTTTCCACACTTGGGTTATGTGGGGGGATCCCCAGACAAGAGGTCAGTCCGGTTCACCTTTCGAGTTCAGGACTCTGCCACTTAGCAGTTACTTCAAGCAGGCACTTACTCTCTATACTTTGGTTTTCTCCTCATAAAATGTGAAGGTTGTACTACATAACCTCTAAAATTTTGTATCAATCAGGGTCTCAGCAAGGAATAGATTGCACATTCCAATTAGGGTAGTTCAAGGAGACTATCTGCAGAGCCATGGGCTGGAGGTAGGAAAACCCTAAGAGTTCAGCAACAGAACATTCCCCATCCCAGGCCCACAGGGAGGAGGGAAGAGGACAGAAACATGGTTCAGAAGGAAGGAGTCATGCAGCAAAGGCCCTCTGAAAAAGACCAGTAACTTGCAGACAAGCGCACAGCCAGTGCAAGGTGGCCCTGCAAGCAGGGAGTCTACTCTCCACCTTCCCACTCCCTCCGATATCCTTCCCTGGACTTCACTGGCTGAACCCATTGAAGCCAAACAGCATGTCAGTTTCCCAGGGAAAAGGATGGAGTGGAGGAGGGTGGAGTAGACTTGGAGACATGAACTAGGACGGGTCCCTTCCAGTTTTAACATTCTTTGGTAGTTGTGAGGATAATTCGACCTCAACTGACCTTGGGCATGCCAAGCCTGAAACTCCTAGGTCATTAGAAATGGGTATGGCTCACCCCTGTAATCCCAGCACTTTGGGAGGCTGAGGCGGGTGGATCAGGAGGTCAGGAGATTGAGACCATCCTGGCTAACACGGTGAAACCCCGTCTCTACTAAAATACAAAAAATTAGCCGGGCATTGTGGCGGGTGCCTGTAATCCCAGCTACT